>NC_140964.1:86803293-86925793 GCF_056783735.1 Eptatretus burgeri | reverse complement strand
GTCAGGTGTCAGTGAATAAACCTGAGGCACAGCTCTCGACAGCACCCACGATGGCTCATTTAAACTCGAGAGTACAACTTACTTCACCTGTGATACATTGGCCGCTGCAGTGGGAACTCTCCTAGCCAAGGTGCAGGTGGGAAGTCTTAAGTCTAGTGTAGAAGATAAATAATCTTTGAGACGAGAGAGAGAAAGAGAAAGAGAAAGATAGAGGAAAAGAGAAAGAGGTGGGCTTTGGCATTCCATCTGGGAAGTTGAACACTGGAATATGTAACTACATGTCTCATAGTTTATCTCCAAGACCAATCATAAGACACTCATAGCCTTATTGCCCACATCAGTAACTGGTCCCAGACCACTGAGGCTGTACAGATGGGTAAACTGGCTATTATATAGCAGTAAAATTTCAAGCTAAAATCCACTTCCAGATGGGACAATTTAGCTGCAGACCATCGATCCCAGGCTGTCGCAGATCGAGAGCTCTGTCTTCAGCGACTAGACACCGAGCAAGATGTGGTCCAAAGAGGTTCTGTCTCTTGCAAAACTCTGGCAGGCATCACTGGTGGAGGTGGACCCTCTCTTCACTGCACTATGCGTCCTGACGTCACGTCGGGCTGGGCATCCCATGTGGCTGATGAACTGACACCATTTTCAAGGAAAGATTGAGATGTCCTGCTTGGATTTTTTTTTTTGCACAGAAACATCACACAGTGGTGCCAAGTATGCTGTGAGCACAAGTCTTGAACATGGCACATGACGATCACCTGGGATTGTTCAACTGAAACAGCACTGTGGTGGCTTGGTATTGACAGGAAGATCGAACTGCTGGTCAGAGACTGTACAGCTTGTCTACTCAGTGGACAACCCGTTCCAGCAACATCAGTACAATTCACCTGGCCGCCGGAACGATGGGACAATTTAGCTGCACCTGAAATTAGACACCTGCAAGGACAGCCATTGCACGCCTCATCACCAGAGCTACTATTTTGTAGTATGTTATTTATGATATCCACTTAATATAGCCTGAGGCTACTTTTACTGTGGTGTCAGTCACATCCAAGCCAGCATTCACATACACAATGGGGATTACCACAGATAATGGGCCACTGTTTGTTTTGGCTGATTTATCAACTTTTCTCAATAAATATATTCGGACAGGTGTCTACCACTCGCAAACCAATGAAGAGTAAGTTTAAAGATTCAATCAAACACGAAAGAATGGTATTCGAGCTCACCTTGCTCAATGCTGTTAATTGCTGATGTTCCTCATACAGACCCTTCAGCCCTACAAAGCAGCCAAGCATGCCATCACAGGGGCATCACAGGGCATCACAGGCCTCACTACCATTTCTTATAATAATGGACATGAGCTATAGATACCATTGGACTGGCTTTGGAACTCATTTGGCTGATACTTCAGTTCAAGTCGTCAGAACAAAGCCGCCAGCAATACAGCTCCTCGACTGGATCCGAGTCAAGGAGCAATGCCGAGGTGATAAAATGCAGTTTTCTTGATGCTCTCCACTCCGTGTTAGCCGATGCTGGGGACCAGCAACCTTCAACACTCGTCTCGGTCCTATGCCAGCAGTCATCTCCAGATCATCAGATTCTGGATCAATGCTGGCTGAGAGCCTCCTTCATTGTCACAAGCATGAACAATGTATGCCTGGTGTTGGCTTAATGGTTAGGGTGGTGAGCTTGGGAGAAATTTAGAGGTTTGTTTGTTATCACCTCACTCCACCTACAGTTGTATCCTGAAAATCATACAGCTGCCATTTTGGTGAGATGTGAAGTCAAAGATATCTGCAGAGCTGTCATATTCACAATTGCCATGCCCTCCCTATAAGTTTTCCCTTCAGTGTAAAATGACCAAAGTTCCCGTTAAAAGGATCATGAACTATCAAAACGTTGGAGCCGATAGGCGTCACGAGCCTTGTGAAAGCCACAGTACAGTACTTCTGCCTCAATTGTGGAGGCTGAGAAGGTCTCAGCCTTCAGTCCTTTGGCTTCAGGCCTCTGGTGTCAACCTATGGGCCAGTGCAATTGGGATCTATCCAAGCTATACAACCACAATTATATATACACAAAGGCAGCGGTCTGTTGCCATATGCACCACCAAAATAACTATGTGTCATTATCTTGAGCATGGGCTTTGATTGTGGAGGTTTCGTGGGTCCTTGATATTGTTACGAATTCTGGCCCGCCTGGCATGCGATCGGCCGTGTACCTCTAATGGCAGCCGCGTCGCCCACCGGACGGACAATTCAGTCATGACCCTCCTGGAACTACCGCCAGGAGCCAGTCACGGGTGGGGGTTTAACCTCACCACAACCCAGTCCGTATTCTACCCGCGCGAAATAGGGTGAATCGCCGAATGTCCATATACCTAAATACCAGCACGGATAACCTACCGAGGGGTTGCACCACACCGCAGGTCGGCTTAGGACACGATCCGCTTAAGCGGTTCGTTCCGTGCTACAGGGATAACCGAGCGGTGTTATCGCCGACCTCGACGGTTAAGATTATTTATCGGGTGTTTAAAACCCACTACTCATTCCACGATGCAAGATGGCATTTTCAATGGGGAAAGAAGACGCAACGAACGAGATACATTTCACACAATGACATCTATCAATAATTCCAGCAATCTCTGTGTGTGTCTGTCTGTTTGTCTGTCTGGGACCGTTTCTCGATGACCGCCAGTCCGATCTCATTGAAACTTGCCAGGAATATTGCCGGGGACCCGCGGATGTGCCTTTTTGGGGTTTGATATCGATCGGACGAGCGGTTCCCAAGTTACGGCCATTTTACTGCTTTTTCAGTGTTGAAAAGGTGTATATATGGCAGCTGAAGGTGTCGTTCCACCTTCTCATGCCATTTTTTCCCAAATTATTAATAACCAGACGACCACCGGTCCGATCGGAATGAAACTTGGCAGGAATATTGCCGGGGCCCCGCAGATGTGCCTTTTCAAGGTTTGATATCAATCGGACGAGCAGTCCCCAAGTTACGGCCATGTATCTGTCAACCAATGACAGGACACGGTGCTATGACATCACGAATGACGTCACAATTAATGTTTATTTAATTATTTTTTTTTTGCACGATTGATGTCACAATTCTTCTTCTTCTTCGTTTGGTATGACATCACAATCGACACTGGGGACTTGAGTATGTGCCTTTTCAAAGTTTGATATCGTTCTTCCTCATCCATTTCAGCTGTTTCCCAAGGTTTGAAAGCTGTTCTTTCCCAAGGTTTGAATTAATTAATTAATCCCAAGGTTTGATTATTATTTAATTATTAATTTATTTAATTATTTACTCCCAAGGTTTGATTATTATTCAATTTATTAATTAATCCCAAGGTTTGAATTTTCCCGAGGGAAACAGCTGTTTCCCAAGGTTGCAATTAATTGTTGTGCTTGGTAGACATTTGTGAATACATTTACAGAGAGAGGAGGGGGGAGAGAGAGAGAGAGAGAGAGAGAGAGAGAGAGAGAGAGAGAGAGAGAGAGAGAGAGGGGAGAGAGAGAGAGGGGGAAGAGAGAGAGAGGGGGAGAGAGAGGAGGGGGAGAGAGAGAGAGAGGGGGGGGGAGAGAGAGGAGGGGGGAGAGAGAGGAGGGGGGGAGAGAGAGAGGAGGGGGAGAGAGAGAGGAGGGGGGAGAGAGAGAGGAGGGGGGGAGAGAGAGGAGGGGGAGAGAGAGAGGAGGGGGAGAGAGAGGAGGGGGAGAGAGAGAGAGAGAGGAGGGGGGGAGAGAGAGGAGGGGGGAGAGAGAGAGGAGGGGGGAGAGAGAGAGGAGGGGGGAGAGAGAGAGGAGGGGGAGAGAGAGGAGGGGGGGAGAGAGAGAGGGGGGGAGAGAGAGAGAGGAGGGGGAGAGAGAGAGGAGGGGGAGAGAGAGAGAAGAGGGGGAGAGAAAGAGGAGTGGGAGAGAGAGAGGAGGGGGAGAGAGAGAGGAGTGGGAGAGAGAGAGGAGTGGGAGAGAGAGAGAGGAGTGGGAGAGAGAGAGGAGAGGGAGAGAGAGAGGAGGGGGGAGAGAGAGGAGGGGGAGAGAGAGGAGGGGGGGGAGAGAGAGAGGAGGGGGAGAGAGAGAGGAGGGGGGAGAGAGAGAGAGAGGAGGGGAGAGAGAGAGGAGGGGGAGAGAGAGGAGGGGGAGAGAGAGAGGAGGGGGAGAGAGAGAGGAGGGGGAGAGAGAGAGAGGAGGGGGAGAGAGAGAGGAGGGGGAGAGAGAGAGGAGGGGAGAGAGAGAGAGGAGGGGGGAGAGAGAGAGGAGGAGGGAGAGAGAGAGAGGAGGGGGAGAGAGAGAGAGGGGGAGAGAGAGAGGAGGGGGAGAGAGAGAGGAGGGGAGAGAGAGAGGAGGGGGAGAGAGAGAGAGAGAGAGGGGAGAGAGAGAGAGGAGGAGAGAGAGAGAGAGAGGAGGGAGAGAGAGAGAGAGGAGGGGAGAGAGAGAGAGGAGGGGAGAGAGAGAGAGGAGGGGGAGAGAGAGAGGAGGGGAGAGAGAGAGAGGAGGGGAGAGAGAGAGGATGGGGGAGAGAGGATGGGGGAGAGAGGAGGGGGAGAGAGGAGGGGGAGAGAGGAGGGGGAGAGAGGGGAGAGAGGGGGGAGAGAGTGGGGGGAGAGAGTGGGGGGGAGAGAGTGGGGGGAGAGAGTGGGGGGAGAGAGTGGGGGGAGAGAGTGGGGGGAGAGAGTGGGGGGAGAGAGTGGGGGGGGGGAGAGAGAGGGGGCGAGAGAGAGGGGGCGTTACAATTCTTCTTCGTTTGATATGACATCACAATTGATGCTGGGGACCTGATACTGCAGGCACGAATCTGCACATACTGGCACGCACCTACGGGCCCGTCCTAGTTTATCATAAGGCACATATTGCACACACAACACAAGCAAGGAATCATGCAATATACAAGTAAGGCAAATAGAAAGCAATACAACCGACTACAATGAGAATGTACATGCACTTTACCGTTGTTACTTAACAGGACACGGCGTCACAGCATGCATACAAAAACAACAGGAAAACCCTCCCCATAGGCAGGGAGGTAGACGGGGTTCGTAAACCTTTATGGTCGTGGGCCGTGGATGACCGAAAAGGCCCGCGAGACCGTGCTGGTTACCTGCCCCCTCGAGGTGTGACGGTGGGCAGGTCGCGACGCCTTGTTCCCACGGCAGCTAGCGTAGCCGCGCCTGCTCTCGGCCCTTTGCGATGATGCAGTCGGTGAGTTCTCTCCGGCGTCCCTCGCCAGACGCGCAGATTCGCACCACACAGCCGGCAGGGCTGCGCCTCCCGTCTGCGTCTCTGAGGCGTCGCCCGGACTCGCCACCGGCCCGCACCTTCACCGACAGGTCGCCCAACGCCAAGACGAGAGAGCCCGACCTCGACCACCAAGAGAGAGCTCGAAGATGAAGCGAGAGGATGACGTCCATCAAGAGAGCGAGTAGAATCCAACACGACCCCGACAAAGAGAGCGAGCCTCGCGCGTGGTCCGCCTTGTATCGCGCGGGGCTCCACCAATCGGGGACGAGCCGCCCCACCCCGCGCGTCCACCAATCGGGGACGAGCCGCCCCACCCCGCGCGTCCACCAATCGGGGACGAGCCGCCCCACTCCGCGCGTCCACCAATCGGGGACGAGCCGCCCCACCCCGCGCGTCCACCAATCGGGGACGAGCCGCCCCACCCCGCGCGTCCACCAATCGGGGACGAGCCGCCCCACCCCGCGCGTCCACCAATCGGGGACGAGCCGCCCCACCCCGCGCGTCCACCAATCGGGGACGAGCCGCCCCACCCCGCGCGTCCACCAATCGGGGACGAGCCGCCCCACCCCGCGCGTCCACCAATCGGGGACGAGCCGCCCCACCCCGCGCGTCCACCAATCGGGGACGAGCCGCCCCACCCTGCCTCCGTCATGCTCCTCAGAGAAACAGGCGGGAAAAATCCGCGCGCCCATCCTAACTCCTCTGGTTTCCTTTTGCGTTCGACGGTTTTCAACGCAGCTTGTTGTTTGTGTGGAGGTTTGTTCAAAATAACAATAGAAAAAGAAAAACGGCTATCTCAAAGAGTCGCAGCCCGGTGAATACGAAGAATAACCTTTAAACAACGGTGGGGACCGATCTGAACACTCACTTCCCGGCATAGCTAATCTAAGGAACCTTTATGGAGTATTGCGAATTCCCACAGCCGTGACAATATTATTTCTGACTATTTTCTTTCAGGCGACTCGCCTCGGGACCGTAAAACCCAAGTCATTACAAAGGTCTTTGTCTGAGGAGTTCCGATAATTTCACGACATTGTCAAGGAAAACATCCGTAATTATTTACTTTTAACAATGTGTTGTGTGGATGCATCAGGAAGAAGATAATTGGTTTAGGGTCTTTATTGGCACAATTAAGCTGCTCATGGTCACTTGAGACCACCGGGTTTCCAAATATGTCGTGGGATTGTGAGTTTGACAGGAGACCGTGATGGACGAGGACACGTTTAAGCCATGCTGGTTTATTTTGACCAGTTTTGACCAGTTTTGATTGTGGTTTCTGTGAAGTCAGTGATAGCATGATAGGGGAGGGGAGGGTGTTAAATATTCCGCTGTTTTGATGAGGTAATGAAGAAATATGTAATGATCAATGTGGGAATGCCATGTTGCTTTTGTGAGAGGAAGAGGACAGCGTTGAGTTTGGGAGGATGGGGAAGACAACAAAGATGGGATAGAGTTGGGAGGGGGAGGTTGAGGACTTGGGGTTGGGAGGGGTGTTTGATGTCTTCGAGTTTGTGAGTGGGGGTTGATAACTTGAGGTTTTTGAGGATGGGGTTGTTGACTTGGGGCTTGTGAGAGGGGATGGGGGTGAGTTGAGGACTTAACGTTACATTTTACATTGTGCGGCTGTTCCACAGGTCACTGCTCGTTGTTAATATTCCGAGGTTAGGCATTCCCATCCAATAACAATGTCAAAAGGTTGTATGTTACAGTAATATTACATTTATAGTAAACCAAACAATTATTAACTCTACCACCGAAGGTGAAGGAGGTTATGTTTTCACCCCTCTCTGTCTGTCTGTTTGTTTGTTTGTCTGTCTGTGCGCAGGATATCTCAAAAAGTTGTGGACGAATCCGGATGAAATTTGCTGGACAGGTAGGGTGTGTGACGAGGACAAACTGATTAGATTTTGGTGAAGATCTGGATCCGGATCTGGATATGGGAATTATTTAATTTTTAAAGTGATTCTTCACCATTGAGAGATCAGGCTCAAAAACGACATATAGCATGATATTTCAAAAATGTATTAGGCCTGATATGTTTTTGTGGATCAGGAATTACGTGGCGAAGGTATGTGCCCTACCGAATGCCCTTGTAGTTATATTTGTTTCCAACAAACTCAGTTCTGGTGCAGTCATGCAGGACGAGGTCGGGCCTTGCACCGAATATACTGTGCTAGTTTTATTCTGGCCAGGGCCGCATTTACCACAGAGTTTATAATCTCCACAAACTGAGAACCCCTCGTTAACATCCCGCTGTAAATATACACTGCGTAACTGTATAGACATAAAGCAGCAGATCTAGTGATTGCAGCGTCCAATAACTTATAGAGAGAGGGCCTGTTCAGGTTACTGTCTCACAGGTGTTTAAACTTAATGTTGCGCAAGGGTTAAGCTGGGGTTAACGGAGGGGATAATTATAGTTATTTCACAGTCAGTGTTACAATGAGATGTCTCATTGCATCAGAACATTTTAAAACAAGTGGTGCCAGGCACAACAAATTCCGCCCACTTAAGGCATAAAGTTATTTTGGGGATCAAATTTAAATTTGATACATCCTTAACCTGAATGTTGATTATTAGGAATAGAATAAGGAATATTTTAGTCTTAGTTTGAAGTCAATTAAACCATTTTTGACTAATTTTTGACCGTAAAATGATTTTGACCTTTCAAGGCCACGTAAGGTCAAAGGTCATGGTGTCAAATGAAAGCCAATAAAGGACTTGATATATGTCTTCCATAGTAAACACGCATATTCCTAACCTTTTTTGATTTGTAATGGAAAATATGTAATTTTGACCGATGACATCATAATGCTTGAATGTGATAACTGTTGTTTAAATCACGGGTACTTGAAACTTGTAAATTATGTTAGTCTAGAGATGGCCGTGTATGTCTGAGGAGTGTAGATATGGTCTGTAGAATTAATATTTATTATCCATCTACCCACACCTATCAAACATGTGTTATAATATATCAAATTAACATAATTTACAAGCTTCAAGTACCCGTGGTTTAAATAGTGCGTGGTGCACTTGATAATAAACATCAGACTACATCATACAACAAGAATATTAAATAACAAATGAATGAAAACGTTCTGATTGGAAAACGATTTTAACTCTAGGCTTTCATTACCCACCTGTGGATACAATTTGACAGTGTTTGAGCCAGCCATTTTCCCGTAAAGTTGTATTTTCGTAACAATGTTTTAGTTTCAATGGAAAATTTGTAATTTTGACCGATGACCATGACCCCCAAAACTTCGGACCCTACCGATCTTCACAAATATGCATTTTCACTATATGAATGGGTAGGATTATAAGTGACAAATAGAATAAGGTTCACTATAAGCTTAGTTTGAAGTAAATCAGATCATTTTTGACGAAGTTATGAGCGAAAAACGATTTTGATCTTTTCGTGACCTTGACCTTTGATCCAATTGGACCCAAAAGTCAATGGGGTCGTCCAAGGTTCATTGCCCACCTGTGGATTAAATTTGATAGTGTTTGCTAAAACCGATTTGCCGTAAAGTTGCTAACAGACAGACAAGCCGGTAGGCGGACATGGGTAGTCGATCAAGTCGAATTTAGTCTTTTTTTCGTTAAGTTGATTATACTGTACCTGGCACTCATCCTCTCCTTGTACTCTATGACGACGTTTCCCCAATACTTTCCCAACCTTATAATCTGCTGGTCCCTGCTCTTCACCTCCCTCATTTTCTTCATCTGCAACTATCTTCTGTATCCCCACCCATGCCAGAGCTATCCCTCCCTCCCATCTTTCCACTCTGACCACGAGCTTGTGCTGAAACGAGGGATCGGCTCTGGTACATGCTGATGGCATGGGAACCCCGTGGAGAAATGTGTACGGTCTTTCCTTAATTTCCTCCTGAGGTTCTGGTGCAGACCTCCTGACCGGCTTCTCGCCGAGACCCAGTCTTTCCAATTGGTCCCGTTAGATTTGGGAAAAGGAAAATGTTTCCAAACGATGGCGTCGCTCATCCTCTGAAGAAAGCTGGATGGTGGGCTCAAGGGCCTCTCTTATTGGCCAGAAGATCAATGAGTCAGGTACTTGGGCCACACCGCACCGAAAAACGTGACAAGTCCTCACAATCAGACGGCATGATGACTGCAAAAAATACCGTACATCAACTCGGAATCGATGGCAGAATCTTTTGGTGGATTCGGGATTTTCTGTCCAACAGATCTTTTCAGGTGAGAGTCGGCCAAGTCTTGTCCCACATATTCCACATGGATAAAGGAATTCTTCATGGAAGCAGTTTAATTCCCACACTGTTTAATATTATGATTAATTATGCAGCTTTTCACTCAGGGTTTCATCGTAAGATACTTCTGTGTGCTAATGACATTGCTATGTGGATCCGGAGTAGAAATTCATCTTTTTCTGCCAAAAACCTTCAGTCTGATATTTGTGGGATGGAGCAGTGGGCCCAAAAATGGGGATTTATGTTTTCTAGAACAAAGTCCAAAGTTATCTTCTTTTTTTTTTTCGTGAAAAAAGAAAAGGTTAAGGATATATCAAAGAGGTTAAGGATAGTCAACAGTACTTCCCTTAAAGCTGCCTCTGAAGTGCGTATTTTTTGGGATTATTTATGATAAAAGACCTAACTTTGAATTCCCATATTAAAAAGCTGGCTGTCAAATGTGAAAAAGGCCTTACTCTTTGTTATACGAAGTCTATCTGGTATATATTGGGGAGCTCATCAGGAAAGCCTCCAACTTCAAAACATAGCCCTTATCTACTCTCATGTTGATTGTGGCAGCCAGGCCTTTTGGAATATGCCCAAAACTAACCGCACAAAACTGGAAACCATTCAGTCAAAATAACTTTGTGTTTATCTGTGGGGCTTTAAAAGCACTTCGGTTTCTGCTCTTCTTATCGAAGCTGGTGAGATGCCCTTGCTTCTCCGTTGGGAAGTATCTCAATTGAGATATTGGGCTAAGATCATCTTTTCTGGGGGCAATCATCCTGTTGAAGCTCTATTCACAGAGTGTTGGGAATAATAAATGCTGGGTAGAAACTCTGATTCACCTCCCTTCGGTCTTGCTTGTCGGAGAGCAGTTAAAGGGATGGGTTTGGATTCTTTACCAGTGAATTCCTTGAATAAAGTAGCAAGTTGCTCCCCCCTCCCTCCCCGTTTTGACTCTTGATGCCCCTCATAATCATCTGGATGGATCTATGGAGAAAATTTGACAGGAGCAGCACAGTTGTGACATATAACCAGGTGCTCAAATATATCCATATGGTATGGAGACAATCCTTCCATGTCGATACAGATGATTTGAAAGAACCTTCTCCTGAGAGAACAGCTGCTGCATCCTGCGCCCATAATGTCAAGGAGATATCCTGCTCAAAGAGACAGACTGGGGTGAAAACATAACCTCTGTCCACCTTCGGTGGCAGAAGTAATTAATCTAACCACCAGGCACCTGTGGCTAGCGCAGTGCATGATGTCGCCTTACACTCGAGACTCATTCTGCAGAGTCTATCTCCGACAGGTCATGGTTTCGCATGTTAGGGAGACTGAGTCAGGTCAGGTCAAGTATGGGGGCATGCACCGGAGCAGCGTGTCGCTGTGTCCACTTTCCACAGGTACTCCAGGGGGCGCCATCTGGCCATCCCCCAGGCCGATGCCTGGCCCATCCCCTGCTCCTTGAAATGCTGATCAAACTGCTGCAACCATGAGGCACGTGGTTGGCCCAATGGCCTCCTCCACTATGAGGCTCCCTTGCTGAGAGAATCTAATGAGCAGGATCAGTGTCAGGAAAATGAGCCACATGTCCATACAGCCACAGCTGATGCTCACTGAAGAAACAGGTAACAAATCTCATTTGAGTCTCTCTCACCAAGCGCTCATTGGACACAAAGTCCAACCAGTGATAACCAAGGATTCTCCGAAGAGACCCGATAGTTAAGTCTCCTCGTCTCCGAAGAGGAGTTAAGTCTCCAGTCAGATCCCTGGTCAGAGTCTAAGTCTCACATCCAGAGAGCAAGACTGGAAGCACCAAGGACCTGAGGACTCAGACTTTCGTCCTTCTCAACAGGTACCGACATTGCGCCACTCCATGATCCAGTGAATCCAAGACTCCCCAAGCCCGACACAGATGTCCATTGACCTCTGGCTCACAGCCAGCGGAGACATGAATATCACTGCCAAGGCAAGTGAATCCCTCCGTGACCTCAACATCCTCACCATAAACAGGTATAGACAAGATAGTAGCATCCAATATGTCATTGAAAACCTGTATCTTAATTTTGACCCAGGAAACCCGTAATCCCAGCAGCTCTGACTCCTCATTCAGCACCTTGAGGGCCCTCAAAAGGATATCCAGAGTCTCCACAAAGATAACTGCATCATCTGCGAAATCAAGGTCAGAGATCTTGACATTCCCAAACTATGCACCGCAGGCAGCTTGATCACTCCGACATCCTCCTCAGAATCCAATCCATACATGCACTGAAAAGTGTGGGGGTCAATACACACCCCTGACAAACTCCAGTACCAACTGGAAATGTCAGAGATGGAATCACTACACCTCACAGCAATCTCAGTACCAGAGTATAGTTCAGACATCAGATTGATCAATTTTGGTGGCACCCTACGAAGACCTAGAATCCTCCAGAGGACATCCCGATTCACTAAATCAAATGCTTTACAGAGATCAACATAGGCTACTAGCAACCCCTGCCGAAACTCTCGTCTGCGTTCGGTGAGGACCCGAAGAGCAAGGATACAGTCAATAGTTGACCTCTTTGATGTAAAGCCTGACTGCTCTGGGCACTGGTGCTCAAGCAGATGGTGTCGAAGTCATCAATAATTTTCCGAGCAAAGACTTTGCCTGGCACTGAAAGCAGCATCACCCCCCAGTAGTTGTTTTCGTCCTGGCGATCACCTTTCCCTTTCCAGAGAGGGACAACAATGCCCTTCTTCCAGTCAGTTGGGATGATGCCTGTGTTCCAGGCAGAGCACAGAACTGCATGCAATGACATGAGTATAGCATTCCCACCAGCCTTGAGAAGTTCAGTATGGATGCCACAGATCCCAGGAGCTTTACTCCATTTCAACCGGTTAACCACAGCCTGTGTTTTCACAAACGAAGGTGGATCACAGGTGATTGGAGGGTCAGCAATAGGGATAGTAACACCCCTGGCATCAAACTCAACAGCTAGTGGGGCAGCCTGGTACAGCCGCTCAAAATAACCGGCCTAGCGGGCCTTCACTTTGGACTCCTCTGTCAAGAGCCCATCACCCTCCGCTCTCACTGTAGTACACCGAGGGATGGGCATTGACGAACGGAATGCACAAATTCCCCTGTAAGCAGGACGAGAATCGTTTGACCACAGGTGATGCTCTACCCCTTCACAGATTCCTTGCACATAGGCCTCTTTGTCTACCCTCAGCGCACATACAGTTTTACACCTCAACTCCCTGAACAGCTCAGCTCTGCCATTAAACCTGGCCCTGCGACTCTGGTCAATGGTATCCAGTCTCCCTTGAGACACAAACTTCTTCTTCACCCTACGGTGATCTTCGTCGCCCGACGGTGATCTTCCTTCACCCTATAGTGATCTTCCTTCACTCTGCAGTGATTTTCTCAGGGATTTTTTTTTTATGGGGAGGGACCGAGTCCTATTACAATATTTTAAAACACTTTTATGCATTGGGAATAGGAATAGGGAATAGGGAATATATGTCAGGTCAGGTTCGATCTGTGACCTGCTACAGGTACCATGTAAACCTGTACTAACCTGTTCCATGGTCGGGTTGTCGGCGACTAATCCGTCTCCCCCACCAGGTTTTCTGGTGAGGAGGGTGTTTGGATATGGACACCCAGCAGGATTAAAAACAAAACCTGTCAAAGGGCGGAGGAGCTCCTTGTGAGCCAACGGCCATCCATATCTAGTGCCCAACTGTGTCTGCGGACGTCCTCCTGCAGTTGGGGTCACTTCTTATTAGGAGGTTGGTGGCAGGATTTGCACTCCGGCCACCGTAAAACCCTTCATTCCGCAAAACGCAAAAACGCAAAAAAATCTGAAAACCCACTCCGTGGGAGTACCTCCTGTGCAGCTTCCCTTCGCAGGGCAGCTCACCGGATGACGGGATTGGGGCAAAGCCTTCGGGACCCCCAATCGTTGATAGGAGGGAAACCACGGGGTAACATCCCTGGGTCAGATTGCGGGAGAGTGTGTCGGAGTGGTGCTGAGGTGTCGTCCACCAGACGGCGGTCTCCTTGGGTTAACCTGAGGCGGTCCCTTCGGGTGGGTGCCTGGAATGTCCTATCCCTAAGAGAGGATGATCACCTGTCTCTGTTATCATCTGAGCTCAAGCGTTTGGACATCGGGATTGCAGCTCTCTCTGAGGTTCGGAGACCGGATTGCGGCGAGATAATGGTGGGTGGTTACACCTACTATTGGTCTGGTCGCTCTGATGGTTACCATACCCTAGGAGTTGCTGTAGCTGTGTCCAATAAGCTGACCCCAATGATAATTGAGGTAACACCGGTCAACGAGCGTATTATGAGATTAAGGATTCGTCACTCCTTAGGTGTCATTTCCCTGATCTCTGTTTATGCTCCGACTGAGGCGAGTGATCTCACCGTGAAGGATGCATTCTACGCCACACTCGAGTCTGTGGTTGATCAGTGCCCCAGACGAGATACACTTCTAGTCTTGGGGGATTTCAATGCATCGACTGGAACTGATAGGGATGGTTATGAGGTGTGTGTTGGTCCCCATGGGTCAGGAACTATGAACCAGAATAGCACTAAGTTCCTTGACTTTGCAAGAAGTCATGGACTTAGGGTGGCTGGTTCATGGTTTCAGCGCCCACAAGCTCATCGCTGGACTTGGTATTCCAACGCTGGCGGTGTGGCAAAGGAGATTGACCATGTCCTCATTGACGGTCGTTGGAGGATGATCCAGAACTGCAGGGTCTACCGGAGTGCTCAGTTCCTCAATACTGACCACAGGCTTGTTGTAGCAACTCTAAAGCTAAAGCTGCACCTTAAATCCTGGAGAATGGTACCATCCCAGCCGAGGCTGGATGTTGCCAAGCTCAGGGATGAGAGAGTAGCTGAGGAGTTTGCAAACAGGCTGAGTGGACACTTGGGGGGTCTGGGTGCTTTGGGGGGTCCTGAAGAGTTGTGGAGCACCTTCAAGACCACCGTCCTTGATGTTGCCGGTGGATGCCTTGGAGCTCACCGCAGGGCAAAGAAGAATTTTGTCTCTCAAGGGACACTGGATACCATTGACCAGAGTCGCAGGGCCAGGCTGAATGGCAGAGCTGAGCTGTTCAGGGAGCTGAGGCGTAAAACTGTACGTGCACTGAGGGTGGACAAGGAGGCCTATGTGCGAGGAATCTGTGAGGGGGTAGAGCATCACCTGTGGACAGGTGATTCTCGTCCCGCTTACAGGGGAATTTGCGCATTACGTTCATCCAAGCCCATCCCTCGGAGCACTACAGTTCGAGCAGAGAGTGGTAGGCTCTTGACAGAGGAGTCTGAAGTGAAGGCCCGCTGGGCCGGTTACTTTGAGCGGTTGTACCAGGCTGATCCCCCAACTGTCGAGTTGGACGTCAAGGGTGTTACAATCCCTGTTGCTGACCCTCGAATCAACTGTGGTCCACCTACGCTTGTGGAAACACGGGCTGCGGTGAACCAGTTGAAACGGGGCAAAGCTCCAGGGATCTGTGGCATCCATGCCGAACTTCTCAAGGCTGGTGGAAATGCTGCACTCGTGTCGTTGCATGCAGTTTTGTGCTCTGCCTGGAACACAGGCATCATCCCAACTGACTGGAAGAGGGGCCTTGTTGTCCCTCTCTGGAAAGGGAAGGGTGATCGCCAAGACTGCAACAACTACCGAGGGGTGACGCTGCTCTCAGTGCCGGGCAAGGTCTTTGCTCGGATAATTCTCGATAGGGTTCGCCATCATCTGCTTGAGCACCAGCGTCCAGAGCAGTCAGGCTTTACACCAAAGAGGTCAACGATTGACCGTATCCTTGCACTTCGTGTCCTCACCGAACGCAGACGAGAGTTTCGGCAGGGGCTGCTTGCAGCCTATGTTGATCTCTGTAAAGCGTTCGATTCAGTGAATCGGGACGTCCTCTGGAGGATTCTTGGTCTTCGTGGGGTGCCACCAAAACTGATCGATCTGATGTCTGAACTCTACTCTGGTACTGAGAGTGCTGTGAAGTGTGGTGGTACCATCTCTGACTTATTTCCAGTTGTTACTGGAGTTCGTCAGGGATGTGTACTTGCTCCCACACTTTTCAGCACTTGTATGGACTGGATTCGAGGGAGGATGTCGGAGAGATCAAGTTGCGGTGCGTCATTTGGGAATGTCAAGATCTCGGACCTTGACTTTGCAGATGATGCAGTCATCTTTGCGGAGACTTTAGACATCCTCTTGGGGGCCCTCGAGGTGCTGAATGAGGAGTCGGAGCCGTTGGGATTACGGGTTTCTTGGGTCAAAACTAAGATCCAGGCTTTCGGTGACATCTTGGATGCTGCTGTCCTGTCTGTGTCTGTTTGTGGTGAGGATGTTGAGGTCGTGGAGAGATTCACTTACCTTGGCAGTGATATTCATGTCTCTGCTGGCTGCGAGTCAGAGGTCAATAGACGTCTGGGTCGGGCCTGGGGAGTCATGGACTCACTGGATCATGGGGTGTGGCGCTTCCGGTACCTGTGCGGGAGGACGAAAGTCCGAGTCTTCAGGTCCTTGGTACTTCCAGTCTTGCTCTATGGGTGCGAGACTTGGACTCTGACCAAGGATCTGAGACGGAGACTTAATTCCTTTGGTACCAGGTCTCTTCGGAGAATCCTTGGCTATCGCTGGTCGGATTTTGTGTCCAACGAGCGGTTGCTGAGAGAGACTCGGATGAGATTTGTTACCTGCATAGTCCGTGAGCGTCAGTTGCGGCTGTATGGACATGTGGCTCGTTTTCCTGACTCTGATCCTGCTCACCAGATTCTCTCAGCGAGGGAGTCTCATGAGTGGAGGAGGCCAGTGGGTCGACCACGTGCCTCATGGTTGCAACAGGTTGACCATCATCTCAAGGAGATGGGGATGGGCCTGGCATCTGCCTGGGGGATGGCCAGACGGAGGCCCCTGGAGTACCGGCGGAAAGTGGACGCAGCGACGTGCTGTTCTGGCACATGCTCCCATACCTGACCTGACCTGAATAGGACGATCTTTGTTTGGATAATGGGGTAAAGAGTAAGCTTTCCAAATTTGCAGATGACACAAAGCTTGGAGGTAAGGTGGATAGCAGAGGGGGTGGTGATCAGATTCAGGAAAGTGTTGATACTTGCATAGATTGGGAAAATGAAAATACACAATGAAAATAGAGATTACAGGATGCAAGGGGTAATTTTGGAGCGTGTTACACAAGAGAAAGATCTGGGGGTGGTAATAGACAAGGGAGGTAAGCAGGCAGCACAATGCAAGGCAGCTATAGGTAAAGCAAATAGGGTTTTATGTTTTATTCTGAGGGGGATCATTTATAAATCAAAAGAGGTGATGTTAACATTGTATAGGAATTTAGTGAGACCACATCTAGAATATTGTGTGCAGTTTTGGTCACCACAACTCAGGAAAGACAGAGATGCCATAGAGAGGGTTCAGTGCAGGACTATTCGATTGATTCCAGGCCTAGCTCGACTCAGTTATGAGGAGTGGCTGAAGGAAACATGCTTTATATGTTAGAAAGGAGGTATCATTAAAGTTATGATCTCCCTGGTGGGTTGGGTTGATTTTGAATGTGAGGGTTAGGGATGGGTTGGAGTTGGGATTTTTAATGTGAGGGTTTGGTTAGGGATGGGTTAGAGATGGGTTAGGATTGCGGTTGGGCTGGGATTTTGAATGTGAGGGCTTGGGATGGGTTGGGGTTGGGTTAGGTATGGGTTAGGGTTGGGCTTGGGTTTGGATTTTGAATGTGAGGGTTTGGGTTTTATGCCTGGTGTTGGCTTAATGGTTAGGGTGGTGGGCTTGTGATCCTCAGATTCTGAGTTCAAATCCCACTCAGCTGGTGAATTAACACCGGGTGGGGTTGACTCTGCCTGCCATCCTTCCGAGGGAGGAAAAATGAGTGCCAGCTTGCTGGTATCCTGTGCCAGAGTGGCGACCCATCCGGGATTGTACCCAATAGCCAAGGAGACTGCTTCGGCAGCACCAACGCTCTGCACAGAGTATGGTCCCAATGGATGGATGTTAGGGTTTTGGATTTATGTAAGGGTTAACATTTATTATGCTCCCTGTTATATTATTACTCACTCACACACACCAACAAACAAAAGTTAAGCCTCGACTGACTATTCAGTTGAAGATTCTGTTTGGGGTTCACAGATCTAAGAACGTCCCCCATTACACACATAAAATATATATTATTGTTTATTTATTATTTTTAATTCCACAGCAGATGTCCCCTGCTATACTCCACAGAGGTTTATAAGTAGAGGATTGTGAAGTGCTAACCTATTGCTTTCAAGGGTATTATTTGCTTAGTTTTGTCTTTTGTAATTCCTGTGAATAAAATGAACCCAAGATTTCTTCTCCCTTTAAATCATATAACTTGTAAGTCCAAGGAACCATAACCATTAGATCAATGATTTCAAAAAGTTCATTAGTCAATCTCTTTGCATAACCTTTTTCAAAATTGCTTTTCCATCGATATATTCTTACGACATCACCAATCTTAAATTTTGGATTTCTCAGATTAATCTCCCTTTCATATTCTAATTTTGTAAATGTTTCAGATTGTTTTGATTTTGTTGAGGAATGAACTGTAATGTAATTATCCACTAAGTTCTGAATTAAAGACCCATTTCTGATGTCTGAGTTCTGTAAATTTTTAAAATAGTCTCTCTTTCAAAGTGTAATTAAAATGCTCAATAACAACTGTCTTTCCTTCATTGAAGGTGCTGTATCATGGAATATCGTTATCTTTAAGAAAATTCAAAAATGTTTTGTGGTAGAACTCTGTGCCCTCATCACTCCACAATTTATTAGGTTTTCCCTTGCTTTTATTATATATCTGTTGGAAAGCTAACATAAGAGTATTACCTCTTTTGTTTTTCAAAGGAAGAATCCACATATATATATATATATATATATATATATATATATATATATATATATATATATATATATATATATATATATATATATATATATATATATATATATATATATATATATATATATATATATATACTGCTCAAATCATTAATGGTTAAAGCATACTTGTATCCCTTATCATTATTGAGTTCACTTAAGTCAGCGAACCAGATGTAATCAACTCCTTAAGAATATACCTTCCTTCTATTAAACCTTGTGATTATTGGTTTATGCAGTTCATCAGCTGAAAGCTCTTCAGTCTTAACATCATTGGAGCCGATAAGTTTTTTGAATTTCCAAGCCCAAGTCTTAATTTAGTACTTATCATCTTCTTCATGAAGAACCTATCAACTTTTTCTCTCAAAGTTGGATTTTGTTTTAAAGACAAATTATACAACATTTTTCTATCGGGTTTGTGTTTTTCTTCCAACGTCGTGCTATTTCCCTAATCAATATCGTGCTTCATACATACTTCCTCAACCCGATTTAGAGGTTTTGACCAAGGTTTAGGATTGTTAGTCTCATCCAATCTTTTATCCAAGTTTGTGCCTGAACCACAGAAAAAAATACGCTGGTCGATGTAATTCACTGGTATTCCAGTTGTTGTAAATTTACTTCCCGATAAAAACTTTTGTATGTCTCCCCCACTTTTATGCTTTGAGATGAATTGACACTTTTTAGAGCCACACACTGAACATATCCCTTTTTGTATAACCCTATTATTTTTACTTTTAACATATGAGATATGTTTAGTATTGTTGTTATGTTTACATATGAGACTGAATTATTGTCATTGTATTTATTTTCGAGAACAATTAATACAGAGTGTGAAAACCTATTTATTTTCCAACACATACATTTGAATCTTCATTTTTAAAACATAAAGAATCCTTAGAAATATCTTCACTCTCTCCTCCATTTATTTAGGGGAAAATGTAAAACTTTAATGAAAGTCAATTACACCAACTTCATCAATTATATAATCTTTGCCTTCTTCCTCTTCTTTATTTCCACTTTCTCATTAAAATCTACTCCCTGAAATTGATGTTAATACTCTTGACACATATATTTTCCTTAGACTTGTCAATTCCTTGTTTTCCTCCTCAGTGCGTTGAGATCGATTTATTTTCTGTAATACCTCCAATCTTTTTAAAATCTCACTGGTTTCCATATTTATTCATTTTCTCTCTTTCCTCCCTCTCTTCCAACTCCCTTTTCTCACTCTTCTCCTTCTCCCTTGCCTAATTTTCTTCTTCAACTCCTTCCTCATCCCTTACTACCCTTGAACCATCTCCCCATAGAATATCATACATATATTCATCTGGATTTCTCCATATTCCTGAATCCAATTTTTTTTTTTACAACAAGAAACCAATAAAATTTATTCTGAATTTCTAAAAGAGCTTTATATTTTATCAACTTTAAAACCTTTTCATTATTTAACATTTCAGTTAAATCCAAATTTGTTAGTTTATAAACATCAGTATAAAACCAATCTTTTATTGAAAACCCCCCATTCTTATGTTGTGGAACATCTTGTATATTATTTCCGAGTTTGTGGTTTCGTGTCGCGCTATCTTCGACTTTGTTCTGCGCTCGAGTAACGTGATATTCGGCTTACATTATCTCAAAGACCATATGAGGTGCATGGTACAAAAAAGTAAATAAAATGGTTCTGAAACAGTGAAATCGTATTACACTGACTGCATTAAAGTAAAATTACTACTGATACTCTGCATCAGTTCCTTTCTCAAACACACCCACCCCAACATGTCGCGCAGAGCGCGGGTTATGCTAGTCAAATATTAAAAGCTTTCCATTTCTGCAATCACATTTCTCAAATCAAGAAGAGATTGAACTACGATTACAAAAGGGGATATATCCTTATGATTATATGAACGCATGAGAGCTTTAAAGAAACTCACCTTCCCTCAAAGGAAAGTTTTTTTTTTCTAATAGGTTAACTAAAAGCCATATAACTGATAAAGATTATACACAAGCACAAAATGTTTGGAAGAAGTTTAATATAAAGAACCTTGGGGAATATCATGATTTGTATCTTAAAACTGATATTATTTTATTGTCTGATGTATTTGAGACTTTTAGAACAGTATGTCAAAATAAAAATTCCTATGGATTAGATCATGCTCATTATTATAATGATCTGGGATTAGCTTGGAGTGCTATGTTAAAAATGCGAAAACAACCATTGGAATTAATCAGTGATATCAATATTCTCTTGATGATAAAGAAAGCTCAAAGAGGTGGAATATCACAAATCTGTTCAAAGAGATATGCAAAAGCTAACAACAAATATCTTCCTAACTATAATGTTAAAAAACAGATAGTTCTTACTTAATGTATTATGATGCTAATCATTTATATGGATGGGTTATGTCTCAATCTTTACCTTATGGAAAACTCAAATGGGTTAAAGAAAAACATTATGAAAGAGTTTTCAAAAACATTGTTATCGCTTCTCAAAAATAATTGGATAAAGCAGAAGTTGGTTGTTATTTTGAGGTTGATTTGAAATATCTAGAAGAACTCCATAAAAAAAACATAAAGACCTTCCATATGCTCCTGATAAAGAAAGCCTGAAGAAAGAATGGCTTAGCAGTTATCAACAATCATTTCTTATGAAAGGCAAACCCACAGAAAAATTACTTATGATATTTTATGATAAAGGGAATTATGTTTTACATCAAAGGAATTTGAGACAATATTTATCTGCTGGGTTAAGAGAAAAGAAAATTCATAGAATTTTGGAATTTAAAAGTCATTGGTTAAAAAAAAGTATATTGATTTTAACACAGAAAAGAGAACATTTTCTGGAAATTATTTTGAGAAGGACTTTTATAAATTAATGAATAATGCTGTATTTATTTGGAAAGACTATGGAAAATGTTAGGAATAGACAAAACATAAGACTTGCTACATCTTGGAAAAAATAATCTAAATTAATTAATAAACCAAGTTTTCAAAGTGCGGAGGTGTTTTCAGAGAACTTTTGTACTATTCATTTGAACAAAGAAAGTATTTAAATGGATAAACCTGTCTATGTAGGAACATCAATTCTTGACTTGTCAAAGTTGTTAATATATGACTACTTCTACAACAACTTAAAGAAGAAATATGTGGATGAAGTTAATTTACTTTATATGGATACAGACAGTTTTATTTTGAAAATCAATACAGAAGATATTTATAAGGCTATGTCTCAGGATGTTGATTTTTATGATGCAAGCAATTATAAATCAGATAACAAACTATTCTCTACAATGAATAAAAAGGTTATTGGAAAGTTTAAAGATGTGTCGGGTAGAAAGATAATGAGTGAGTTTGTGGGATTGAGAGCAAAGGCTTATACCTATAAATATATTGATAATGAAATGAAAAAGAGTGATTAAAAGTTAAAGGGGGTAAAGAAAATGTCATAAAAGAAACAATACATTTTGAAGATTATTACAACTGTTTAGCCTTTAAGAAAGAAGAGTATGGAAAAATGAATACAATAAGAAGTTATAAACATCATTTAAATTCAGGGGAGGTAAATAAGAAGGTATTGGGGGCTTTTCATGATAAAAGGTTTATTTTAGAAAATGGAATTGACAGCCTCCCTTATGGATATATACAAAAGTGTTAAGACAATTAAGTTGGGGTTTTTTAACAGGCTACCGCCACGTATTTACTAGTATATAAAATGATAAAACCAAGCAATAACCAAACCAAAGAGTGGAGAAAATCACAGCCTTGGTATTTAAATAAGAAACAAAATGAATGTGAGAAATATCAAATAAGTCTAATTGAAGAAATAACTAAAATAAAAGTAGATAAAACAAATAAGCAGATAAATTTAAATGCAAATAAGTTAAAGAGTTTCAGGAAAATAAACATCCTTGAATGAACAGAGAATTTTGATGGTTATCAATAAATCAATGGAAAAATAATTTACTATAATCTAAAAATGAAATGTGGTGAGGTGCTCAGACAAGAGCAGTAAGAGAGGTTTGTCATTTCATCTCTGCTCAACAAAGATACTTAAACCAAGTGCCAACTTATTCTTTGTTAATATACTCTGTGAATAAGAAAATTAAGTTATTCCCAAAAATAGAACATGAACAAATATTTGTTGGTTCACTGTTTGAGTTTAGTGAGAAATATGATGATTTTTGGTGAAAAATGAAGATGGTTAAAAGTGATGAAAAGTGAGGTTTTTTGTGAAAAAGGGAGGAAAATTTTGGGAAACTTTGGGGAAGAAAAGTCTCGAAAGTGGGGTCTAAAGGAAGTAAAACAAGGAAAATTGGGAGGATTTTGGTCAGTCAATAAGTTTTCAGAATTTTTTCCATTTATTTGCATGTAATGCCCCAGAAGCCCCATAACCCTACCACTCTCATCATTAACAACAATATCAGCTTATTTTAAACGTTTGACATTTTGTGAATTGTATAAGTAACTACTGCATATTCTCATCATAAAGTAAATGTATATGAAACCTGGTGTTGGCTTAACAGTTAAGGTGGCTGGCTTATGATCTTAGGGTCTTGAGTTTGAGCCCCTTTTTCCCTTGAATTAATACCAGGTGGGTTGACTTTGCCTGTCATCTTTCTAAGGTCAGTGAAATAAGTACCAGCTTACTGGTAACAGGGGCATTGCATCAGCAGCACAGCCGTGCCCCAGAGGATGATGCAGCCAAGCAGCCACAGGCTGTGTACAAAAAAAAAAAAAAAACATACGACAGTATATCTAATATACAAAGAAGAAAGTTTGTTTGTGTTTGTTTGTTCATTTATGCATTCAGCCCCTGCCGGAACGAGTGCAACCAAACTTTGCATGGCCTCTTTCATCCAGAGGAAGGTTGAGGGCTATGCTTGGATTAAAAAAAATAATAATAATAATAATAATAATAATAACAATCAGATAATTGGCATTGAGGCCTCCATCAGGTCTTGTGCTCATGCACTCCCTGCAATTTTTTCCCCAGGATAATTCAAGTAATATGTATTAAGAAGATCATATTATGTTGGGGCATGTCGTGATTTGTTGTCAACAACACAAATTTAATTATCATCATGTTTACACTTGCACCTGTTATTAAAAAGATTGCTTTACACAGGTTTCTTATAACACCTCCATGTTCAAGCTTCAAGCGAGTATGTATTGAATTTCCATGGGCAACACCGGGTACTTCTGTTAGTGCACTGTATTTACGATGTTGTAATATGCATCTTTCACTAATACAGGGTGTCCCAAAAGTCACCTCGGGATTTAGAAATGAAATAACATTTCTGTTTTTTAATAATTTGTTTTTCTTTTCTCTTCAGAATTTAGATTAACATTTGGAAATTACCCATGGAAAAATTCACAACTGAATAAAGAACCAAAATCGTGGAATTTTATTTTAAATTTCATCAATCAATTATTCTCACTCAAAGAGCATGGACACTGAATAATTTCGTGAAATTAAGTAATTTCTTGGCCATCATGTTCTCATTTGATGCCTCCCAATTATTTTATTTGGGGTTACTTAAAGGAGCGTGTATACATCAATAAGCCCCATACAATTCAGCAGCTCAAGCACAACATCTGTGCAGAAATTCGAGGGCTGCAACCAGAGTTATTGCCTGCTGTTATGGAAAATGCTGTCGAAAGAGCCCATCTCTGCGAAGCCGAAAATGGAGGACATCGAAGCTGCATCATTTTTCATAAATAAAGCGAATTTATCTCCATTTTGTAAATTATCTTTTGGTATAAAAATAATCATCATAAATTATTAAAAAATAGAAATGTTATTTAATTTCTAAATCCCTAGGTGACTTTTGGGACACCCTGTACCTTTAAACCATCACAGGGTAAGCATTCCCAACACTAGTATTATCCACTTTGGCTCTGTTTTTTAATGAGCTTTAATCCTCTGCCTCCTCATAATCATCAGAACTATTGAATACGACATAATCTTCATCTTTCATGTTATCACATGTGGAGATGCTACACGTGTCTGTGCAGGCTATCCCGTTAGCCATGCAAATGCACTCGAGCAATTTGCACATTCTTGAGCATTTGCAGGCCAACAAACTCCAATACCACTTGATTGTCAGATTACACTCTGCATGTTCATTCCAACCATGGCCAGGGCTCGGGTGTTTGCAAAGGCTTGGAGACTGCAGTGCCATATACCAGCTTGGTAGTTGGTCTTCTGTGCATACAGGCACAGGCAGCCCTCACACGGGGATTTGTATAGACTCCACATCACCATTCCTTGCTCGAAACAGCTGGTACCACACGTCATTCACAGCTTTGATGGGGGATCTGATGGCATAGAAATGACAGATGAAAACTTGAAGTTTGCTAACCAGGTCATCACCCAGCAGCCATTATTTCTCAAGCTGTGCAAACATTTGCTGGAAAACGGGATTTTCCAGCAGCTTCAATCGAGAAAATTTCCCTCTCCCTGCAAAGGCTACGTACTGTCCGCATCCCTATCAGGGCCTTACAAAGTTTCTCACCTAACACCTGAGCGAGCTTAGTCACATTGATGAATCTTGTCCTTCATCTCTCAGGTAAAGACCAGCTCAAGCAAATAGTTTCTTCACATCCTTTTCCTCACCTTTATGGATTTTCAGCTATTCAGGTGAAGCCACATTTTGCTTTGCCAGCTATTCTCGTGTCAGATTATCTGGCATCACCAGCGGTTTTCCATTATCATTGATGATACACAGACTGTCTCCAAACTCACATTCCAGCCTCATTCGGATGTGTTTCTTGGTATGTTCTTTGATGTTACACAACCAAGTGATTGCATATATTGTGTTAGCTTCCGGGTTAAGTCAGTCATCCTGAAGACACAAGATCAACAGAACAGATCGTTCCTGACATAAGAAAACACCATGGTTGTCTGCTTCATGTTCAGTTTCACTGTATGGATCTGTTTCAGCTGGAACTGATTTATGACTGGGTTTTGAGTCTCTGGTGGAGGCATAATAACATGACTTGTCATAATGCGCCTCTGCAGCCACAATATCCCGACTAACAAAAGCAATGATTCGTTCATCCATTTCTCACGAGGGTTTGTCCCTTACACTTTTGACAGAAAAGGCAAACTGCCTCATAAACTGTAGAAGTGCTTGGTACAGCGTCCCTCATTGATTTTCTTTTCACATCACTACATCTTTCAGAGGAAAGATTTCCATCTTTGCCAAAATGCTATGAAGTGTTTTCTTTAGTGCAAAAGTATTTCTGCATGATCTATGAGACAATGACAGTATACACATGGAACGTTCTCTTCTTGTGCATATCCAGTGATAGGTGCAAATCTTTGTATTTCTGTGGCTCTCAAAAGTGGTTTCGATGAACTCGCATCTCTTGGAGTTGTCGGCTCTCCAACAGGAGCTTTTGCAGAATATATAATGCACGATTCCAAGTGTGTTTTTAGACGCTTCTCGGGGATACTAGTATCATCATCCTCCGAGTCCATGGTTAGTTCAGCCATTTGTCTTATCTGAAACAGAAAAGTTGACATTTTAATTGTGCTGGACAACATTGTGGGGCAAATATATTTGTGCCATGAGTGATCATAAATATCAGAAGAGTTGAAAGGTGATTTCCAATAAATGCAAAGTAACAAAATATACTGTTGCTGAATTCAGACACTTGGTTGCACAATAAAATGGCAGCCACCAAAAAAAATTAAACCCATAATGTACTGCGCCATTTTTTGTTTTCATCAGAATTCTACTTGCAGTCACTAATGATACCATCGACTATACCATGAATGCAACGTTTACAGCCAAAAACTACAAGTCACCTCCCCATCCTCACAAGGGGAGAGTCGGAAAAAAACGAAGAGTTCCCAAATCTTCCCTGTCGAGTTTGGTTGAGATTGCATAAGTAACTACCGAATGTATTGGACTCAGACAGACAACAAATTGCATATTTTAGTATAGATGGTGTAAAACAGTGGCCATATTGGATTTATGCAAATTAGGTTTTATTTAGTATGGATGGCAAGAACTTCAGTAGCTTCACCATTATCAATAACCTCAATTTAGCCATTTTTTCACTGAAATATTGCTTCCACAAGACAAGATATTGCCGCCAGTAGTCGTAATCTTTTTATGGCCCACCCTGTTCTTCACAGAATATCACATCAGAGGATCTTACAAGCAGTGATGTGTAAGTGTTGACATGTTAACCTTTCAACTGAATAATCAAACTTATTTTACAATAATTTTAAAAATGCCTTACAATTGAGTTTGGAGGGTGTAGACAACACTGCCTTTCCATATGGATAGTATTTTATGCCGTGTCTCCACCAGCACATTGACCAAGTGTCCGCAATGTGCTGACATATGTTCCACTTATCGCCGTACCCCAGGCCTGAGGCTGAGCTATGATACATCAGCAGAGCACTCATAGAGCAGCAGAGTGAACACACTTTAAACAGTACCAAATTGGTTTCATCAATAACATGTGAGCCTGAGAATGCAGCACACATTGCCAATGTGGAAAACTGTTAACTATAATGTCAGACAGCATAATGACATCTGTCTCACAGTTATTGCCTTGTCGATGGGACAAAGAGTTTCTCTGCACTTTGGCTTTGTACCGGCGTGAATAAATCAAGGTGTATCCAGTAGAACCAGGACAAAGTATCCCAACCAAGTTACCTTGACGATATTAACAGTCAACCACGAAGTGTGGTTGTCTTTCTCATTAAGAGTAGGCAAGCTATCACCGGCACCCTGGCTGAATTCAAAATTCCTGCAGTCCTGAATCCTCAGACGAGTACCTTGCGTCAAAATAGTGATGCATCCAGGATTGTAACTCTCTCGAACCAATGAAACTGTTTCCACAACTTTATATGCATCTAATGGCACGAGGCGATAAATAAACAAACAAAACCAGGTGTGGACTTCCACTTCCTTTATAATCCCTTCTCCTTTTCTCAATTTTATTATTTTCAACGAGACACCTCCACCACACCACTCCCTCTCCACATATCCCCACCTCACATACATAAACCTTTCCTTTCTTTTTGTGTTATAATACAGAGATGGTCCGTTGTAATACGGTGTGTGTGTGTGTGTGTGTGTGTGTGTGTGTGTGTCTATATATAAATATATACATATTAAAAAATATACATATATACATAAATGAATATAGAATCAGCTTTCCAGTTTCTCCCTTATTAGTCCCCTACCGGTTTCACCGGAGGGGACTATAGGTTTGCTCTCCGTCTATCTGTCCGTCCCACGTGTGGTTTTTCCGATTTTTTTTTCCTATACCCTTCAACATTTTCAACTGAAACTTAGTACATGGTTTTGTTATGATAAGTTACAGATGATGTTCGAGTTTCAGGGCGTTTCGTCAATTTTTCACAAAGTTATACAATTTTTAAACTTTGAAAATATCACATATTATACAAGGGTAAGTGTTCAGCTGGCCTGACTCCACCCCAATAAAATAATTTGCCATCATTGCATGAAGCAGCACGGATTGGCAAGCCTCAAGCCTTAGGCCTGGGTGTTCGTCCATGGCCCAGTGCAATTGGAATATAACCACAATTATATGTGAACATAAGCCGTACGCATGTTTTTGCTTCATGTACAAACATCGGGTTATTTTTTATTATCTTTATTATTTTCGGCATCGAACGCGCCATTGTACACCGTCCAAATAAACGAACATTCACTGGGGCCAGTGGGGGACATGTATTGCAAAGCAATTCTCGTTCTAGTTAAAAATAACTTTGCATATTTTTGCTTTAAATTTTCCAAATCGTTAAGATATAAACACTTCACATACAGCACCACAGATAACCTTCAGCATAAGCAAAAAGAAGGCCTTTCTTCTCCTACTTACTAGAAAGCCATATCTTGTTCAATCTCCCTTTAAGCATGCGGTCATCGTTGATCTGCACTCTTAAAGCGTGGATGATAAAAGTACAGTCACAAATGGACATCTTCACTGGTAGCTTGAACACCACTCTGTTTAATAGGACGTGGTACGTGACGTGCATGAATCTGGGAGAAAAGATAATGTTAAAAAAAAATACTAAAAAGAGCTGAAAGAAAGATCAGTCAGGTCCCTGCAATGAAGCTTAACTGCCAATCTTCCTTTAAATGGGGACTCTTAAATCCAACCACTTAAGTCAGTTTGGATATTTACTGCATCTAGTTAACATAAAGAGACACAAACATAGCATGATAAAATTGGAGAATGAAAGGTTAAAATGTGAGCTGTGCCATGACTTCCCTAAAATGCCACCTCAAAGCTGTCTCTGCATCTCCAGGGTCGGTTTGAGACTGACAATTGAAGAGTTGGCAGCGCCAGTGACACACGCGGCCAGTTCATCAGGATATTCACCAAATAATTTCAAACGACATCAACAGATGGAACAGCCGGCTTAATGCAGTCAGGAGATAAATGCATTTTAAAAAGCTATCATCATCCACATCTAAAAAGCTGTTCATCACCTTTCTTGTCCAGCTATGTCCAGTGCATATGTCTGTTCCCTGAGCTGTGGCGGCAAAAGCATTCTACACCGCAGCAGAGGATGTACTCTACTGGTTGCAGCAGCAAGTGGCTAATGAACAAACAGCCTTGCACCAGATTTGAACCTGAAGCACAAATTAAACATCTGGAAAAGTGAATACTCAATGTTTTCAAACTTTGTCCTCCAGCTTTCAAAGTCCAACTAAAGGTGATTATGATATCAAGAATATTGACAGCAGGACTCTTAAACGTGCAAGGTAATGTTGTAATTAAAGCGTTTCATGTTCGTAAGTACAAGACAACATGGCTCGACTGTCCAGTCAAGCTT
The DNA here is from genome assembly GCF_056783735.1 of Eptatretus burgeri. Classification (NCBI taxonomy): domain Eukaryota; kingdom Metazoa; phylum Chordata; class Myxini; order Myxiniformes; family Myxinidae; genus Eptatretus; species Eptatretus burgeri. Next base: position 86,896,587 of record NC_140964.1, on the reverse strand, counting down.
GGAATACAAAAGTTTTGGGCAGTCTTACAATAAAATCTGTACACAATTGGTATATGAAAGTATTTCACAATGAAACACTGCATGTATATACTGTGTATATCTATATAACTATATATATATAACGATATATATATATATATATATATATATATATATATATATATATATATATATGCATATATTTTTTAATACCTCCAAAGCATTTCAAGACCAAAGATCGGAATACTTGTTCATCAACAGGAGAACGTCACCACTGAAGCGGTACTCGAGCTGCTTGGGCCGGCCAGCCAAAGCTGGGTGGAAACGGCTCTTAGATTCAGCAATAAAAGTGCAAGCACCACGCTGATTGCATAACCACTGCAGAGATGTAACTTACTCATGAATGGAATGCAATGTGTGGTCTTTTGCCCACGGCTACTGTCAGAAATGTATCAAACCTGATGTGTGCAGTTGAATCAAGATACGAGTCAAAATACAGGAAGCTTATAGTACCGTACTGTACAAAATGATATGAGGTTTAACAAAAATGAAGATTTTTCATTGTTTTTCAAACAATTGTTTTACGTGACTATTTTTTATGCATGGGGTGGGAAGAGACAGAGACAGAGACAGAGACAGAGACAGAGACAGAGACAGAGACAGAGACAGAGAGAGAGAGACAGAGAGAGAGAGAGAGAGAGAGAGAGAGAGAGAGAGACAGAGACACAGAGAGAGAGAGAGAGAGAGAGAGAGAGAGAGAGAGAGAGAGAGAGAGAGAGAGAGAGAGAGTCACTAAATCCCCAAAGAAATTAACAACCCTTTTGGGGAAATATTCACCAGCACTCAATTGAAAAATGTACAGATACAAAAAAATTCTTTTTATAGAAAAAGGTTTAAAATAAAATTGGAGCATTGTGACAAAATCAAAGTTCACTGTCATGCAGTCATGAAAATGTTGTCAAAGTAATGAACATGCACCCTTACCCTCTGGCCAAAATACGTTTTCATAAAAGGTGTACCTGCTGTTTCTCCATTGAGAGATAAGATGACCTTTCATCAAAAAAGGTAGAAATGCAAACATAATGACAGTGAAACATGTACAATTTAGTCAAAAGTACAGGGGAAGATTTATCCAAGCAATACACATGAACCCGAACTGGAAGACCAAAATACATGGTCATACAAAAGACATGCATCATGATCCTTTCACCAAATGCACGGTCATACAAGTTGTAATTGTTAAGAAAAGCCTTTTTACATTAAAAGGTTAAAATCCAAACATAAGGACAAAAATAAGCAAATGTACTTCATCTCAAAGACCAAAGTACACAGTCATATATAGCTTGTCAAACTAATAAAACATTCACTGTGACCCAACTGCCAAATGCATGGACATACAATAAACGCTTCTGTTTCTGTGCTAAAGCCATCATCAGCAAGACAAAAACACAAGTTTGCAAATGAAATGCTTCTGGTGAGGCCTGTAGACCGTTTGACTCCACATTGCATGCCGGCTATGGGAAACTGGGGTGCACTGGGACATCTCCTCAAGCATTTGCCAATGATACTACAAAGTGTCAAGTTGGCACTTCACATCATTGGCAAATATTTTGGCTTTGATGTCCCATCCCAATGCACCCCACACAAGTTCTAGATGGTCTGGTTCCTGCTTATCACCATCTCTGCTCACTTGTAATCCTGTAATCCTTGTTTTATTCTCCTTTGTCACCCCTGCCCCCCCTTTATTGTCAGCCCAAAAATTCAAATCATTGCAAACATTAGTGTTGTTTTCGTAAGGGCCTTTCATACGGAGTTTCATTTTTCCATCCTGGCTCCTTTTTGATGTGTGTGCTGGAACTTGGATAGCAGAAGAGAGGACCAGGCTGTTACAAGTCCATGAACCTAGCTGCTATCCCTTCCATAATGCCTGTGCCCATTCTGATGCCCCTTCCAGCAGCTGTTCCACTCCTTATTCACCATACCCCATTCCTCCATCACACTGTCCTACACTTCCCCCTTCTAAAATCATCCATCACCCTACCCTTCCAACCTTAAATGCTCCAACCCTCCCCCCCCCAACAACCAGCCTCTGCACCTCCTTCCCGACTCATCTGTCTCCCTTCCTGGGTACTCCCTCCTGTGCATTGATTGAACCAGCTCCAGCTTATCATGGTGATGTTGGTTTGTGTCTATGTTCATCGCTCCATTTGAGCCACTGCCCTTACCTGTCACTCCATCCCCTCCTCTCCCCTCCCCCCCTCCAACCATCATCTCATGGAGTATTTTTTCTTCATGTCGCTTTCTGTAACAACTTAGTTTCTTTGTGTGGTTGTGTGGTCTACCGTCACCCCTGCTGTGACCACTCCATCTACGAGACCCTTTCCTCAAAAATGAATCCTCTGCTATCCTACTCTGTCAGTTCTCTATTTTTTTTCTTTTTCTACTCACATCTCTCCAAAAATCATGTCAAACGTCCCCTCAAACCTCTCCTGCTCCTACACTTATTTTGGCTCTTCCGATTACGTTATTCTTGTGAAAGTGTCTGTCTTCTTGGCGATCTTCAGAAAAGCCACCGAGATCCTAACATGTATGTCAGTTGAGCAAGGCAGATTGGTCTGGCCTAAAATGTGCTCTCTTCCTTGCAGTAGGATAAAGAACTAGTCTTGCTCATGAATGCTCACGTCGACCTACGTCGTCGAGGGACAGGGAGAACAGAATGTTGATTGATGAAGGGTTAACACCCGAAACGTCACCTTATCAATACTTCTCAAAGTGATTAGCATTCCTCAATCAATGTTCCGTTGATTTCATCCGTCTATCTTACTCACAGACTGGTTCAAAATTTCATTGGCTCCCAAAATAGACAGTTCTTGGAATTCCTTCCTCAACAAATTACTTTCCTCCTTCAACAGTTCATCCCGAAAAAGCTTCTAACTGTCCTATTCAACATTGTGGCTCTGGTACACTGATGCGTTTGGTGAGGCAATTGCCAAAAGCAGGTTTTATTCTCCACCTGGAGGGCAAACCTAATTGATGGGAAGCTACGGTGCCTCTGCATATCCTGCAGTCAATGCACTTCAATCCTTCAATGAGCTAAATCGCAACATCAAGCTAACCTGTGGTCAAACTTCTCAAGCCTCTCACAATCCTCCAAATATTGATGGAAGCAAGGTAAGTCTGTTACCGGCACACATTCCCTTCCAGGTACCTTCGCTGCGAACGGATGGCGTCATGGTGGATACGATTCTTGAAGACGATGAAAACATTAATTCTGTCTTTACTGAAAAGACCAATGTTCCCAATCCTTCCTTTCCTGTACCCACCCTTTCCCCAATCACAAAATCATCTCCACAAGAAGTGGATTTTTCTCCCATTCGGATTGAGAAATTTGTAGTCAATCTTGACACCTCCACTGCAAGTGGATTCAACATTATTGGTACTTTAATCCTCAGAAAGCATTCTTCAGCAAGATCCTCTCCCTTTTTTATTTTAATTTTAATATACAAGATCAAGGTGTATGGAAGAGCAAGATGACGGAGGGGAAAAGGCAATGAAGTGGAACAACAGTTGGATAGAAATGAGCTTAAGAGGATTAAAAACCAGGAACATAGGAGAGAGAAGAGGGGAGGAAACACAGTAACCTGCAAGTAAGAGGGTTGTGTTTGATTATTTAGGGTTAATGGGGATAGAAAACATCATGGGTAGGGATGTGGAATGACGCGATTTAAAAGTGCACCGCCTGCTCGAAGCCCTTGAGGGAAGTGTGGAATTGAAAAGTCTCAGGAAGGTGGTTCCACCAATGGGGGAATAGAGGAACAAAAGAGTTGAGGTGTTGTTTTTTTACCTTTCCTCTTGCCTTTCCGTCCTTCGGGTCTTAATTAGGTGGCTACCTGCCATCATCTTCCAAGCTGCCAATTCATAAGAAGGGTTCCAAGTTTGATCCACTCGACGACAGACTTGTCAGCCTTCTCCCCATATTAAGGAACGTGATGGAATCTATCACTACTGCGGACTTCAGGCATGATCTCTTCTTCAACTCTTTAAGCAATGATCATTAATTTTGCTTCCACCGCGACTATTCTACCATGGACATGTCACTACCTTAAAGTCAATATCATGTGTAGCTGTTGACTCTCAAATAAGAGGTCAGGTTCATCTCACACCTTCAATACTGGCTGGCACCAAGCCTTCATTTCCAAATTATCTGCCAATGGTATTCTGGAGGCTCTTCTTGAATAGAGATCCTATTTTATCCTCAAATAGAATTTCTATTGAGGCAGTGTTTCAGAACAAACCTCATTGTTGGTCCCCATCAATGACTTCTCTGTTTCGTTGGAAAGTACTCTACTATTTTGCTGATAACTCCACCCTGTGAAGAACAATATACATATCACACTTCTAACACTGCCACAATATCCCTATTTGATGATCTGGAAAAATACATGTCATTGGTCAGCCACCTGGAACAAGTCTTTCAATGCAGGAAAGTCCCACGTTGTCACCCTGTCCCTCCATAAGGATCAGATCCGAAACCCCACAGTTGGCCCCTCTTGACAACCCTTGCAATTGGTGCAAGCCCTTGAGCTGGCTTGTCTCATTCTGTCATAAACCTGTGTTGAGTAGACCACATCTATAAGTCTAGTTTATACGTTAGTATTGTCCACAAATAAAAGTGCATTCCGAGCCATGGCGAACTGATCACAGTGTATAAGACCTTTATCCCAAATATCATGAAGTGTGGTTCCCCATTCTGGGCTGATGCAACCTCTTTACATCTCGTTCCCCCAGAGGCAGGTTGCTGATTGTCAATTTTCCTTTGACTTAACTTCTGACCTCACGATCAATCTACCCACCCCTCTCCTACCCCCTACCCCGTTCCTCTCCCACACCAGTCATCCGGGTTCTTACAGAAACCCTCACTTGGTGTCCCTCCCCAAGTCTAAGCTAGTTGCTTATTTCCATTCCATCATCTTTCTATTTGTGGAACAGACTCCCTACGACTGTTGCCTTGTGTTGTCCTTCCATCCCCACCCCTGATATTCTCCTCTTGCCGACTCCTACTCCCTTTTTATCCCTTCAATGTTGGTTCTTCTTGTCATCGTGAAGCAGAATTTGCAAAGTGTTGCATTATTCTGCCACAATTTGGGAACATGAGCGGGGCTTCGACTATCATGAGACAGATTTATTTCTTCATCATTTTTTCTTCCACCTCTTCCATTCCTGAACCTGATATACTCGCTCATTTGAGATGTGTCCATGCGATGATTTGATTTTCTTTGCTTCCTTTTTACCACTGGTTAGGCTTTAAACATGTTGCCCCCTGTAGTTTAGATCTTCTGTTAGCCTGGACTTCTGGGTAAAAAAATGATTTGAAAAATCCAACGTGCCATCAGTGATGCCAGATTCAATTGGACTGACAAATCATTATAAAAGAGAACCAGAAGAGAAAAATACTCAATCAAATCGTTCTACATTTCTAATAAACGTCTCTCTAAAAATACAATTAACAACAAAACTTCTCATGGGCAGTGTTCAACAAAGCATTTTCAAGCTTCATTCTTGGACATCAATGGTATGATAAACAAAAATATTTCTGCAGAGAGAGAAGAGAAGAGAAGAGAAGAGAAGAGAAGAGAAGAGAAGAGAAGAGAAGAGAAGAGAAGAGAAGAGAAGAGAAGAGAAGAGAAGAGAAGAGAAGAGAAGAGGAGAGGAGAGGAGAGGAGAGGAGAGGAGAGGAGAGGAGAGGAGAGGAGAGGAGAGGAGAGGAGAGGAGAGGAGAGGAGAGGAGAGGAGAGGAGAGGAGAGGAGAGGAGAGGAGAGGAGAGGAGAGGAGAGGAGAGAGGATTTGGAAGACAGATGAGGTTGTTTAAGTATCTAGTATTTTTCTTAAGTACCTACAAATCAGGAGCAGATTCAATTTAAATCATTCCTGTACAGAAAGTCTGTTCCTCACCTCTGTAGTTCACGTGGTGTAAGAGATTGTTATAATATTAATAAACACAAACCCAGAACCCCTCGTGCTAAGCAATATCAAAAACACAGGTGTCGAGCTTATGAGCACAAATCATCACGATTCCCGATAGCCCGCCATAACCAGCTCACCAAAGAATCAAATTTTCCATTGCCTGAAGGTCTGCTTTCATCGACATGCAACAGGCCAAAGCAAGTACCGCGATAGAAGACTCTCCAAGAAATACAAATATTAGGGCAAAGAAGGTCATGATTGAAAAATGAGATGCGAGTTAAAATTATGGCTTGGTTTGGGTTCACTAACAGTAGAGCGACCATCAGTGTCAGAGCAGCAATGGGCTAAGAATTATTAAGGCTGGGCTTGGAGATAGGTGGCGAAGAAATGCTAGGGTTAATTATCTAGATTTATGGCTTCTTTAAGGCTAAGGTTTAAGAGGTTAGATTTAATGTTAACACTACAAATAGAGTTAATGGTTAAAGAGGGTTAACATCGGATTAGTGGTTATGGCTTGTTCAAATATAAAGATATGGCTGGGGTTAAGGTCAGATTCAGGATTTAAGTTAAACATACACCTTAGGGATATAGTTCAAGGTTGATTGTGAAAGCGTTTTATGGTTTTGACATATCTCAAAGCAGTGCTGACTTGTAACCATTTCCATCTCACGACGAGCTCCTCAGGTCAAACACACACGCACGCACACACGCGCGCACACACACACACACACACACACACACACACACACACACACACACACACACACACACACACACACACACACACACACACACACACACACACACACACACACACACACACACACACACACACACACACACACACACACACACACACACACACACACACACACACACACACACACACACACACACGTTCAATGTAACTAAAGGTGTTTGAAGTGTAGTTGGGTCTTAAAATCAATGGCAAGGTAATTCCTTCTATTACAATTGTTTGAGTTTTCATGAATGAAACTAGTTTAGTTATAAAACAATACAACTTTAGAATACCTGTACTGTACATTGATGAAAATATATATGTCGTTTCACTTGACACGGAAACTTCTTATTTCTTAGTTCCAACTTATTCCCTTCCAGCCTGCTTACCTTTTCTCCATATTTATCTTTATGTTACTTTATCACCTCCACCTTGTCACTGGATAAAGTCTCGTAAGAACAGGAAAACAAAAGAGAGAAAGAGTTGAAGATCGAAGAGAGCAATACAGTGGCATTGAGAGCAAAATGGTTATGAAGAGTACATTTGCAAAGGTTTACATCAACAAGTCTGCGACGTATGTTTCACGCTTAATTTCCATTATCCACAAGACAAAACAGAATGACACATATTCGACTTATGCCAATAATCCAGGCGGTCAGCAACAAGTTGATACGCACCTTAACAGCAAGGGCACCAAAAACATGGAAACTTTAACTAATAAATATAAACAGAAAATGAAGTAAAATACAGGTATAAATACGAAGATGAAGTTAGTAAATAAGTGAAGATACAAAAATAAATAGAAAATAAGAAAAAAAAAAAAAACAAGAAGAGGAAAAGTAAACAAAAATAAGTGCATTCTGATAATTTAAAACCCCAATTACAATGATTATATACCCAATGCTAATAAAGGTATACACAGAGCAGAATCACAGGCAAACACACTGAAGCAGTAATGTGAGATGGTTACATGGTGGCATTGGATTAGTAGCAGTGTTGGTTGACCATTTCAGACTTCATGATAAAAACACTTGGGGGGGAGAGAGAGAGAGAGAAAGAGAAAGAGAAAGAGAAAGAGAAAAAGAAAGAGAGAAAGAAAGAGAGAAAGAAAGAGAGAAAGAAAGAGAGAGACAGAGACAGAGACAGAGAGAGAGAGAGAGAGAGAGAGAGAGAGAGAGAGAGAGAGAGAGAGAGAGAGAGAGAGAGAGAGAGAGAAAGAAAGAAAGAGAGAGAGAGAGAGAGAGAGAGAGAGAGAGAGAGAAAGAAAGAAAGAGAGAGAGAGAGAGAGAGAGAAAAGGAGAGAGAGAGAGAGAGAGAGAGAAAGAAAGAAAGAAAAAAAGAAAGAAAGAAAGAAAGAGAGAGAGAGAAAGAGAGAGAGAAAGAGAGAGAGAAAGAGAGAGAGAAAGAGAGAGAGAGAGAGAGAGAGAGAGAGAGAGAGAGAGAGAGAGAGAGAGAGAGACCAAGAGGAGAGACAGAGAGAGAGAGACAGAGACAGAGAGAGAGAGACAGAGAGAGAAGAGAAAAACTAAAAACTTAACAACATTTTGGGTGGAGGTCAGATAGAGAGAATACACTTGAATGAGCAAAGACAACGCCGAAGTAGATGTGTGTTAGCTGGTGTTGTAAGCACCCCTCGTGAAGAGAGTTTTGATTTTCTATAACCAAGTAAAATTTCGTCGGTATTGTGCCCAAGAATCTGAAGAGATCTTTTTTGCCAATTCCAATAATTTGACAACTGCAAGTTTGGTTTTGTAGAAAAGAGTTGTCATGCAGTAGGATTATCAATATAAGAAGTGTGGTCTGTTTGTGTAAATAAAGTTTAGGATAGATTAGATGTGGCATCATGATGCTGTGCAAGGCCTACGATGAAGAAAGTAGAAAACGGAAAAGAGACAGGAACTCGCACGAACAGAAACGAAAGATAGCGGAGACATGGCAAGATGAAACAAGTCTCTTATCGGAAAGAATGGCTTATTGTTCAGTAGAATAATTGTTATATGGAATCGTTACCATCTGTGACGACACTATAAATTTACTCATCCTTGTCCATCTTATTTTATTCATTAATGCTGTTCTCTTTTCAATAGCATATTGTAGGGTTTTTATTTGAATATTTGAAGTTGCATCCAGATGGTTTTTACTCAATAAACTTGCTGTGTGTTTTTTTTTTTTAATAGCTACACACATCAACTGCACATCACAAAGTTACTGAGCATCAGCACGAACAGCCGACAAGGTGAACCTCGATTGCAGGAGGGACGTGCGCTTCTCTTTTTCGATAATTACATTTCTCGCTTCCATTTGCCATTTTTCTCCAAGAACGCTTCTTGATTTCAGAGATTGTATTCCTGCATGATTAATGCACACTGCTCGTTTATGTGAAAGTATGTGATACATATCTGTGTCGCATGTTTACACTTAATACGTTATTATCTGAACTAAGTTTACGCCACCTAGTTGTGGTGGCTCATTGGTTATGGAGACAAAAGTTCTTCCGTTCAAAGTACATAGATGAACGTGTGTCCGGTGGCTTGAAGCAGACACGAGAAGCAACAACTCACACAGTTGTCATTCTGCAAAGTGCCTCTGCAGGAACAGCAAGAGCATTCCAGCTGATTTGAGAAAAGGGAAAAGGTAGAGGAGAGAAAACATGACACTGTAAATAACTTCAATTAAAATTTTATATGATGATTCATAAAATACTTTTGATGTGTTCAAAACATAAATTCGATATTTAATGCTGCAGTCTTATAAAGAAATTATCAGGAGTCATTCTTTGTATATAATAGCTTCCTGCTACGCTGTCCCATCAGATCTGTATCAAACAAAGGCTCGACAAACAAAGTGCTGAAATCGATTCATTTCACCGGGCAGAACTCAATCATCACCTCTGTGGATTGAACAAGGCAGATAATTAACTCAACCATCACCAGACAGATCTTGGACGAGGTAACACCCAAGGTGAAATGTTGCACAACCCCAAATCTTAAAAAATGGTGTTGAGGCCAGTCAGAGAATTTTATCATGTACGAGTATAAGAAGCCTGGTGTTAGCTCAATGGTTAGGGTGGTGGGCTTGGGATCTTAGCATCCTGAGTTCAAGCCCCATCGGTTTCTGAATTAACACCAGGAAGGGCTGACTCAACTTGTCATCCTTCTGAGGTTGGTGAAATGAGTACCAGTGAACTGGTAATAGGGGCATTGCATCAGCGGTGCCCCCATACTTGGTGGCAGTGGTGATGCACTGTTGATCATCGCCAGTTGAAAGTATGAAATCATGTCACCACAATAAGTGGAGGTAAAAAAAAAAAACAAGTATAAGTTCATTGGTTCCCATCGTGTGTTGCCTTTTTGGCTTCTGGTTGCATCATTGGTTCGGGGCACAGCTACGCCACTGATGCAGTGCCCCTATTACCAGTATACTGGTGCTCATTTCACCAAACTCAGAAGGATGACAGGCTGAGTCAACTCCCTGGTGTTAATTCAGTGGCCAACGGGGCTCAAACTCAGGACCCTAGGATCCCAAGCCACCACCCTAACCACTAAGCTTACACCAGGCTAGTTGATTGGTCAAACAGTTAAACACCCCCTTTTTCAAGGAGGCTTCGCTATGAAATACAGCTATCCTGTATACACAACATCAGCAGAACAATATTTCACACCCAGATTCATTTCCAAAAACGAGTGGTTGTGTTATAATAATAGTTTTCAAATCGTTTACGTGCATTTTAAACCATATATTTAAACTCTTCCCAAACCTACTTCTGGGACACGAGTCGGCAGAATGGCCAGAGTCGATAAGTCCAAAGAGATCTGTAAGACCAGAAATCAGCCTATTTGAGTCCATTGCAGGTTGAATACCTCCCTCAAATCATGTTGAGAAGTGTTTTGAAAACTTGTCACATTTGCCAAGTGGTTGTCATTCTGATTGACGGGAACCTACACAGCGTGCTCCCCTCAGACCCCTTCCTGGTGCGTGCTCTCTATTACAGGTTGCCAAGACTGAGAAGCCATGAGAATCGTACTCACACCAGCTAAATAGAAAGAGAAACAAGTCTTAATTAGTCTTTATCACTCACCTAAACAGCCTGCTCTCCAAAGAGATACTATGGTCTTTTCAACGGGTAGAAAAGTTGGAAAGACCTCCTGACCAGCTTTTACATGCCGCAAAGCCACAAACATCTTGTGCAGCAGAACTTTAGTTTTGAGAAATACAAATAATAAGGTTGCACAAACCCTGGACCCGTTGCTTGCACACTCTAAGTAAATATGAGTTCACTTGCAAGGAATTTCAAAGCAGGTCATAAAGTCCATCAAAGCCTGCACAACGTATGGTTGTTTGTCCATGCTCTATCTTATTTAAATTCTGTGCATCAAGCAAAGAAGCAGCTCATACCATTTTAAAAGTCGTTGGTATGACTAAGCCAGGATTCACGGAAGAGGAGAATGAAGTGCAGCACATCAGCTGCTCGATTAGTGTCCGAGATGCATTGTAAACCCCTACCTCTCTTATGCAACACCAAGTCACACCACTTGGGTTTATCAGCCATGAGAACAGCAACTTCAAATGAAACATATTTTGTGACATCGAGCATGTTCCCCTCAGGTCCTGACGTTCGCGTCACTCACAAAATTGGCATCTCTGATCTCTGCATCCGGTAGTATATCACACACCTGGACAAAATCCTGGATGTAGAGCTTGCAGATCAATAGCTTAGCCTGGAGTTGCCACAGAAGTCCAACTCGGATGTTGCATTGGTTGGCCGTAGTGCTGGCTGTTAAATGTGGATTCCCTCGGCAAAGGTTGGCTTCCTCTTCATCATACGCAGGATCATGTTCATAGATCTGAGTTAAGTGAAGCTCTTCACCATCATTAGCTTTGAGAGGACCAACTAAATGGAAGAGTTTACCTTGTATTACAACACTTGGATTCCAGCCAGTGCAGTGCCAGGGGGCTGAGGCTCATGATTTTTTTTTGTGCGTAATTTATTTGCCGAGCAAATTCACTGAAGATTCTTCCCTCAGTTCGCTGTCCCTCCCAGCGATCTTTGAAGATGCGTGGTGGTTGTTGGAACTCTGGTGGTTTATCTTTACCTGCACTGCAACACATTGATAATGACTTCTCATTTTTCCATTTTAGGGCATTGCAGGAATGGCATGCATTAATAATAGCTACCAATCATCATTTATCCTTCGACCAATATGATTTATGCCGATTCTTTCAAAGTCTCACAAAATGTCTGGTGACCTGCAAGCAAGACCAATCTGTCCCTGAGCCGGACGGTTAACTTTTCTCTGCACTCTCCCTGCAGCTTGAACATGGGCGCTTGATCAGCTTCCTGGCACTTCTGTCATTGCTCCTGGCTCTCCAATGTTGGGATTTCACATGGGCCACAGAGTCGAATCGTCACCGTTGTCATCATTTGTATGCAGCACAAATCTGCGGGGTAACATCATTGGCTGATGGCGTGGCTATGCCGCTGATACAACATGCTCTGCTGTTTAAGGCAGGAATATGCAATTTGGCCATGCTGCTGACAATAGCTCACCTCTTCTTTGCAAAGGATGCAATGGGATCTTTAACATCCACCAACGAATTCTGGCAGATCGGATGCCTGTTTTACTTCCATTCAAGAGATGGCACACACATTGAGGAATCAATGCCTGTGAAACACTGGGGTGACAGTTCATAGCTGTGTCAGGATTTGAACCCAGGCTAGACAGCTTAGAGGTGAGTGTGCGTACCTCCTGGCCATTCTTTCAGCCAATATGCAGTCAGCTGCTCAATACTTCTACTGGTGCATGTGGCTCTGCGATGCTCGGGCTTCAGCATGGAATATACAGACAGTTGTTCAACGCTTTTGTAGGTCCTCCTGGTTCTCCACAGCTCTGACTTCACTTGCTCCCTTTGTACGACTTTTTTCTTCTTCTTCTTTTTCATTTGTTGAGAAAATGTTTGGAACACGTACAGGATAGTTCCTGCTGATATTGTCTGGGCTCTGGGCCCTGAACGCACCCAAGTTGGCCTTCAAAAGCCGAGTTTGAAGCGAATGGGTTTCGTACAGAGAATTGTTAATGTTAAAACGTAAGCTGATACCAACAAACAGTGTGGTATGATAGATAATTCACTCACTTTATTGTTAAAATATAAGATGATCGTTAGCATCCCAACTTTCTAAAAAAATTCACTGCACACTCCAAGTACAACCACCAAGTTTCACCTCATTCCGTCTTATGGTTTAGGAGTGCATACAAAACAGACAGACAGACAGACAGACACCCGTTGACTGCGACAGGAGAGGAAGTCTGCGAGCCATGAGTGGAGATGGCCTTGGATACCATGGGAAGAGAGTTTGGTGAGTAGGGCAGGGTGCCAGACTGTGTCAAAAGCACGTGATATGTCCAGGGATACGGCTCGGATTTCCTGTCTGGCATTGAGGACCTCCATCCATTGATGGGAGAGCAGAAGCAGCATATCCAGGGTAGAGTGACCTGGTCTGAAACCAAATTGATGATTGGAAATCAAGCCATTGGAGAAGAGGAAGGATTTAATGTCTGAAGCGATGATGGATTCCATAACCTTGCTGATGATTGGGAGAAGGCTGATTGGTCTGTAGTTACAGGGATCTGTTTTTGCACCTTTTTTTATGCAGGGTAGTGATGTTAGCAGATTTACAAGTAGATGGCAGATGACCTTGGGCAAATGAGAGGGTGAATAGAACAGAGAGAGGGTGCGCAAGAGCAGAGGAGCAGGCTTTGAGGACACGTGGGCTGATGCCGTCTGGACTGGTTGCAGAATCTGACTCGAGGCTTGAAAGCAAGCTCTCCACCTTGTCAGGAGAAAAGGACACAGAGTCCAGGGACAGTTGGGTGAGACTGGGTATGGTGGGTAGAGAAAGTGATGGGTTTTGGACACAAGATTTAGCTGCAAACACCGTGTTTAGGCATTCAGCTTTTTAACGTGCGGTATCAGCAGTGCGGCCATTTGAGGTAAGGGAGGGGATGGAGGGGGAACATACACCAGAAACAGATTTGATTAAACGCCACCAGGATTTTGAGGAGGGAGAGAGGTTTGAGAGTTCAGACTTGAGATGAGAAATATGTTATTTTCTAGCTCTCCTGAGGGTAGATACACACTTGTTCCGAGCTTTGTGGAAAGAACTGAGATTACCCTCAGTTGGGTTTGCTTTCCATGAGGCAAAGGCAAGTTGTTTCAGGACAATTGCCTCGCCACAAGCTTCAGTGAACCAAGGGCGGGGGGAAGGGTTGGACAACTGAAGACGAGAGGGGATAAATCTGTACATGAGGGAGAGCAAGTTTCTTTGAAAGAATTCCCAGGATGAGTTGATGTTGGAGAAAGTAGTGATAGGAGACCAGTCTAAAAGTTTGATGGCTGCTTGGAGACCCTGCCAGTCAGCCTGAATGAAATGCCAGACTTGACGGCGGTGAGGTGGTTCTCTGATAATAGCCAGAGAGATGTCCACTTTGACAAGGACGTGGTGAGAAGAACCGATTGGAGCGAAGGAAGAGCAGCAGATATTGTCAGGGAAGTTTGTCAAAATCAGATCCAGAAGAGATGGAGTACCATTGGTTGAGATCCGGGTCGGGAAGTTGACCGATTGAGTCAGTCCCAATGAGTCGCAGAAAGCTTTTGCTGAGGGGCCAGACAGGTGAGAGAGGTACCCACACCTAGCCAACTGGCGTGATGACAATTGAAGTCACCACATAAGAGGAAGAGAGAGTTTGGATGAGAAGATAGAAGTTGGTCCATGTTTTCGGATAGTGAGGTGTAGATGGAGTCATCACTGTTAGGTGGACGGTACAGTACACATATAAACATGAGGTTGGAGTGGAGGGGATGTGGCAGCCAGAGGTATTCCTGGGGGTGTGGGGGAGTGAGGGCAGTGCATGGAGAGTGAGGAAGAGTCTTTGATGAAGAGAGCAACTCCTCCACCAGGATGAGGCTCAGGTCTGTCATACTGGAGGAGGGAGTAACCAGGGAGAGATACTTGGGAGTCAGACACGTCTTGGGGGAGGAAAGTTTCTGTTAGGCAGATTGTGTCTGGTTTGTCAGTGGCAACCTATATGGAAAGATCTGAAAGGTTTGAGCAAAGGCCCCGGATATTTGAGGTCCACACTTTTAATGAAGAGGGAGGGGAGGAGGCTTTGGATGCAGGGGGTGGGGGAGGGGGAGGGTAGGACAAGGGACGAGGGGGTAGGAAAGGAGGGTTGTGGAAAGAGTGTGGGGGATTGCAGAATAGCTCGTGGAGGGGGCCGGATGAGGAGGAGAAAAGGCTCTGTGGTACTGGGGTAGAGGGGGAAGAAGGCAGTTGAGGATTTGAGGAGGTGGAGTGAAGAGAAGGAGGTGAGAGGGCAGTGGAAGGAGGCAGCTTTGTGGATGAGAGGGGGGCAACTTTGAGAAGGATGAGTGAGGGTGATGAATGGTGGGAGAAAGGTGAGGGGGGAGTTTTTGAGAGAGGTGAGAAGGAGGCTTGGAGGGAGAAGAGTGGGATGGTTGCTTTGAGAGTGAGTGGTGAGAGGGGTGAATTGGTACTGAAGTTGGAAAAAAAGAATGGTTGATGGAAAGCGAACATTCATAGCAAACTGGGGTTTTAAAAAGTTTTGGTCAGAGATGCGATTTAACACAATTCTTGATGGATGCAATAAAGGCGAATCCAGAGAATGGAGAGAAGAAACGCTGTAACAGTTGGATTTTTTAGGCAAGGAATGAAGGAAAGGTCGAATTAAGAGCAGTCTGTTTAAATAGTTGCAGAGTAGTGCATTATGAAACAGTAAAGAGTACCACACGTGTGAAATAGGAAGATGAAGCATTATGAGAGATCGTTTTTATTATTATTATTAATGTTTGAGAGAGTTTTCAACAGATTAGGTCATGTAAGTGCTGTAATAAAAAAGAAGAAAAAAAAGAAGAAAAAAAGAAGAAAAAAAAGAAGAAGAAAAAGAAGAAGAAGAAGAAGAAGAAGAAGAAGAAGAAAAAGAAGAAAAAGAAGAAGCAGAAGAAAAAGAAGAAGCAGAAGAAGAAGAAGAAGAAGAAGAAGAAGAAGCAGAAGAAAAAGAAGAAGCAGAAGAAGAAGAAGAAGAAGAAGTAGAAGCAGAAGAGGAAGAAGAAGAATAAACAGAAGAAGAAGAAGCAGAAAATGCAAGTCATGAGTGAGGAAGGAGAAGGATCGCGTTTTTTTTTTTTTTTTTAAATTTAATTTCAGAAATAGTGATAAATTTGAAGGGATGGGGGACTTTAAGAAAGTGGGGAATATAGAAATTGAAGGTAATGGGGAGAAAAAACAAAACACGATCGTACCGTTAGGCCTCAAGCATCAAGGGTAGGCCTCAAGCGTCCGATATGACAAAGTCGACAAAACCTCACCAAATAGCACGATTTTTGAAACAAAACCGAACTTGGAACACACAGTAACATGTAAGTGAGAGAATAAACAGTGAAAACGAGACAGATAACAACCGGAAACTTAACTTTGAGATCGTCAGCAGAGAGCCCTGAAGGAGACCTGTTGACGTTCCAAACCCGGAACCGGTAGGTAGCTTTGCTTCCTTGATGCAAAAAGGGCTTTTTGACAGCAACTCACAAATAAATAAATATAAACATATACATATACATATATATATATATATATATATATATATATATATATATATATATATATATATATATATATATATGTATGTGTGTGTGTGTGTGTGTGTGTGTTAGGGTGGTCCAAAAACAGTAAAAAAAAAAAATTCAGAAGTCTCCACAAGCCTTAAATTATTCCACTATGATTCAGTAACGCGCATAAAAAAATGTAAGTTTATCGGAGGTGATTTAGAGGTCGCTCCATATGACGACTTTTAGTTTCATGAGTTGGTTAAATTAGGGTATGGTCAGGTACGACTACGGGTACTTCTGGATGTCCGAGGTGGAAATGGAGTGCATTTTCGAACTCTATGGGGTCGATTTATTCTAAGAAATGACTGCACCGACATTGAATACACTACCATTTTGAAAATATGACCTAAAACAAGATTTATCATCACTGGAGTTGAGTAACTAATCCTACTCATTTCGATATTTTCTAATCTATAATTAATTTGTTGTCCGTCTAAACATTTCTTAGAGTAAATCGACCCCACCGAGTTCGAAAATGCAGTCCATTTTCACCTAGGAAGTTCAGAAGTGTACGGATTCGCATCTCACCATACCCTAATTTTTCAATTAATGGAATTACAAACAATTGGAATATTTCGTCTCATTTACCAAATACCACTATCATCTCCACCTCTATTGCTGTCTCCACTCCCGCCTAAACTTATTTCTCGCTGGCCCAACATCCCATGTTTTAGATTCAATGATTCATGAAAAATATGTTTGTTATTTATTTAGTTATTATTATATTAAATTAGGGTATGGTGAGATGCTAATCCGTACACTTCTGAACTTCCTCGGTGAAAATGGACTGCATTTTCGAACTCGGTGGGGTCGATTTACTTTAAGAAATGTTTAGATGGACAACAAATTAATTATAGATTAGAAAATATCGAAATGAGTATGATTAGTTACTCAACTCCAGTAATGATAAATCTTGTTTTAGGTCATATTTTCGAAATGGTAGTGAATTCAATGTCGGTGCAGTCATTTCTAAGAGTAAATCGACCCCATCGAGTTCGAAAATGCACTCCATTTCCACCTCGGACATCCAGAAGTACCCGTAATCGTACCTGACCATACACTAATTTATTCAAGTCATGAGACTAAAAGTCGTCATATGGAGCGACCTCTAAATCACCTCCGATCAAGCTAAAAAAATTTATGCGCGTTATTGGATCATATTAGAATAATAATTTTAAGCTTGTGGAGCAACATTCTATTTTTTTCGACTTTTTTGGACCACCCTAGTGTGTGTGCGCGCGTGTGTGTAGGTTGTACTTACACATTCGAACAGTGCTTCCCCATTGTCTCGGGTCGCTCACTTGCATTTAATTTTTCATTTATTATCTTGCCAAAACGAATTTTTTGCAAGATATGTTAGTCAGCTTGTATGTTTTTTTTTTTTTTTGTTTTTTTTGTCTGTAATCACGTATCGATCATTCTGCAGAGCACAGTTATCATTGGAAATTTTTGTAACTTCGCATATCAGAGTCCTATAGAGGTCCCTTTCAGCGCATAAAATTTTCAAGGTCAAGGTCAAGGGTCAAGGTCAAGGGTCAAGGTCACTTTGTCGCAAATCAGGGGAGTCGACGAAACCCTTATTTTTTGAATAATTTTGATCGGATCGTCTTCCAAACTTCATGGGAATATAGTTCATGGTCTGGCGCTCAGCTAATTAATTTTTGGTGGCGATCGGCCTTGACCTTCATGGTTAGCGCTGGAGGTCGAAAGTTTTTGACCCCAAGGTCAAATTTTGAAATCTTAGATACCATATCGAGTAATACCTCATATGAAAGCGCTTGATAAGTGCTTTCCAGATCTGTCAAAAGTTTGACGCTATGACGTCATTTGATGACATCATGACGAAAAAAACGGATTTTTCATGAAAATTTTATTTTCTCCTTTCTCATCAAAATCTCTTGATAGTTCATGTATATGAGTCCTGGAGACATACTATCAACGATACTAAATTGTTACGGTCAAGGTCAAAGGTCAAGGTCACAAAAAGGTCAATAATCAAGGTCGACGAAACCCTTAATTTTTAAGTAACGTTGATCGAAGGATCTCTAACCTTGGTGGATATATAGGGTGTGGTATGGCACTCAGCTGATTAATTTTTGATGTTAGTCGGCCTTCACCTTCAAGGTCAACCGAAAGGTCATTCTTTTTTTAACCCTAAGGTCAAATTTTCAAGTTTCAGTTACCATATCGAGTAGTACCTCAAATTAAAGCCCTTAACGAGGGCTTTCTAAACATACAACTCTTTTGACGATGTGACGTCATTTGACGATGTTATGACGAAAAACTGCATTTTTCATGTATTTTGCATTGATTTAGTTCACATCAGAAACTCTTGTTTCGGTCACTCTGTATAGCAAAGTTGTCATTGGAAACTCTTGTGGGTTCACATATGGTTGTCTTTTTGGAATACTTTTCAGTGCACTTAATGGTCAAAGTCAAGGTCAAATGTCAAGATCACTTTGAAGTCAATTATGGAGTTCGATGAAACCCTTCTTTTTGAGTAATTTTCATTGAATCATCTCCAAACTTTGTGAGAATGTAGTAAATGGCTTAGCGCTCAGTATATTAGTGTTTGTTTGTGATCGACCTTGACCTACAGGGTTAGCGCCTGAGGTCGAACATATTTGACCCCAAAGTCAAATTTTCAAGTTTTAGGAACCATATCCTGTAGTACCTCAAATTGAAGTCCTCGATGAGTGTTTTCTAGATATGTCAAGCTTTAGCCATTATGACGTCATTGGGTAACGTTATGAGGCAAACATGTATTGTTCATGGACACTCTGTAAAACGATTATCATCGGAATCTCTCGTAGGCAGATATTCCTCCAGGAGTCGCTCCGAGTGGATAGCAGTTCTGTTCACCTCAGTGTGACCTTAAATAAGTCACTCA
The DNA here is from genome assembly GCF_056783735.1 of Eptatretus burgeri. NCBI lineage: Eukaryota > Metazoa > Chordata > Myxini > Myxiniformes > Myxinidae > Eptatretus > Eptatretus burgeri. The sequence goes on along the minus strand of NC_140964.1, from coordinate 86,877,333 downwards.
TGTTCACATTTTGGCAAGATACTGGTCACCCTAGGGGTGACATTGGTTCATTTATATTTTCATTTGCAGATGCTCTCTGATGATTCTGTGATTTTTCCTGGTGCACCGGCTTCGATGTCCATCGGCAAGCAAAATTTCAGCTTTCTACATCACCCAGAAGGTACTGATCTTTAATATCAGTCAATCAGTCAGTGAGCCAGTGGTTCGAAAGATATATATATATATATATATATATATATATATATATATATATATATATATATATATATATATATATATATATATATATATATATATATATATATATATATATATTGTTACGGCTGTGGAAATTCGCAAATCACCACAAAGGGCCCTCAGGTGAGATATCTCTGTAAGTACATGTGTCGTTAGCCCCAAACCCGTTGTTTAGAGTGAATAAATGTGATTCATTCGGGCTGCGATGCTTTGAGTCAGTCGTTTTACTTTCTCTATCTTTTATTTCAAATAAAAACCAACGAGGACGCTTGGTGGGCTTTTCGCGCCATTCTTCTCCGCACTTGGTGTGAGGGGAGAGAAGCGAGGGGAGGGCAGCTGGCCCCCGATTGGTGGATGCGCGATGTGACGCGGCCAGGGAGGAGGAACGCCCCTCTTTGAGACCTTTCTCAAAGCGCCTCGAAGGGGGGGGGGGGGAGCAAAGAACGGGGCGGAGCAACAGGGCGGAGCTCCGGGATATAAAAGTCGGAGACGGGGGAAGCAGTTTTGCGGATGCTCTTGCTTGGTGGATGCTCTTGCTTCGTGGTTGCTCTCGTCTTCTGGCTCGCTCGTCCTGGTGGCCGCTGGTCGGGTCTTTTGTGGGGCAGTTGTAAGACCCCGCTGGCGGGAAGGAGCGTCCGCCATTCCCCTCTCCCGACTTTGGCCATCCACGTTTCCCCCCCTCTATCCGCGCTGGGATAGTGCCGAACACTCGGTCCGTGGCGTTGAGTGGCCAACACGTGCAGGCACAAGGCACGCAGGAGAGGACTCGCCTACCACACTCAGGCATGGAGTCGCGGCCAGGCGGGACCCCGTCGACGGACGTCGGAGAGGGACTCGACACGCTCAGGGAAGTCGCGACTTCCATTTCTTTTGGGTTCTGTGTAAACGTGTGTGTGTGGCGTCAGTCTGGTGAAGTAAAACTGTTAAGTGTTGCCGTGTGTCGGTCTTAGTCGGTTGTCGCTCTGCGTCGTCGTTGCTTTATTGTTTTTCTTCTTACATTTGCTTATTGTGCATAATTGTTTTAATTGCTATATGTGTGCTCTGTGTCTATGTGAATAAAGTGCTTGCATGTTGAATTGTTCCCTGTTTCGCTGCGTCCTTTCCTTTGTTTGAATCTCCATCTTGCTTCACGTAACAGGTTCGTCGTGGGCTTAATACGCCCGATACTTAATCGGAACCATCGAGGCCGACGATAACACCGCTCGGTTATCCTGATAGTACGGAACGGGTCGCTTAAAGTGGCCAGTGTCCGAAGTCGACCTGCGGCGAGGTGCGATCGCCCGGTCTACCCTCCATGTGGGTACTTGGGTAGGTCGAATTTGGCGAACAACCCTATCCCACGTGGGGGGCCGATTGGCACGATCGTGGTGAGGCCGAAAGGCCCACCCGTGACTAGTTCCCGGCGTTAGTCCGAGAGGGTCACGACGGAATTGTCCGTCCGGTGGGCGACGTGCCGCGATTCGAGTTACGTGGCCGCTCGCACGCCGGCGGGCGCGAATTCGCAACAATATATATATATATATATATATATATATATATATATATATATATATATATATATATATTTATATATATATATATATTAGAAAACTATGTGCCCAGACTGGGGATTGAACCGGAATTGAACCCAGGTCTTCTGGTGAACCATACCAGTGCTCTGCCATCTGAGTTATCTGTGGTGGAGTAATAGTGGACTAATAATAGTGAATTTGACCAAATAATAGACCAAATCCACGAATAACAGTGGATTTGTTCCCCGATGGGTAGAAGACCCTTTAGTGGACAGACCGTCATTGCTCCAATGGTTGGCAATGAGTCTCCCAGAAGCAGTGGCAGAAAGAGAGTGGCATTTCTATATGTGGGAGAATTGTGTGCTCAGATAGTTGGTCACTCAGACAGCTCAGAGCACTGGTATAGTTCACCAGATGAACTTGGTTTGAATCCTGGTCTGGGTGTGTAGTTTTCCCACAAATACATATTTTGTATGTTTGCCTGTTCATTTATACAAATATATATATATATATATATATATATATATATATATATATATTTTTTTTTTTTACACCATCATCATACCATTTTAAAGCCTTTTTCCCTGAGCAGGGGTCAGCGTTTTGCAGGCTGCAATCATGGTACCCCTTTCTTGTGGCAATGTTTTTATGGCCGGATACCCGTCCTGAAGCCAACCCTTTCGTCGTCTTCGACCCTGCAGGGATAATTACCAGTATACTGGTGCTCATTTCGCTGACCTCGGAAGGATGACAGGCTGAGTCAACCCCCCCTGATAATTCAGTGGACAGCGGGGCTTGACCTTAGGACCCCGAGGATCCCAAGCCTCCACCCTAACCACTAAGCCAACACCAGGCATTATATATACTAGTGCGGGCCCGTAGGTGCGTGCCCGTACGTGCGTGCCCATACGTGCAGCTTTGTTCCTTCGCTCTCGTAAACGACGACTGGATTGGGGCATTGTTTCAATTAGATCAGACCAACCGTATCATAAATGGCCATAACTTGGGAAACAGCTGAAACGGATGAAGAAGAACGATATCAAACCTTGAAAAGGCACATACTCAGGTCCCCAGTGTCAATTATGACGTCATATCAAACGAAGAAGAAGAATTGTGACGTCAATCGTGCAACCCCCCCCCCAAAAAAAAATAAAAATAAAATAAACATTAATTGTGACGTCATTCGTGATGTCATAGCACCGTGTCTTGTTATTGGTCGATAAATAAATTGCCGTAACTTGGGAACCACTTGTCCGATAAATATCAAACCTTGAAAAGGCACATCCACGGGCCCCCAGCAATATTCCTGGCAAGTTTCAATCAGATCTGACCGGTGGTTGTCGAGAAACAGCGGTCGCAGACACACATACAGCGTGCCCGTAGGTGCGTGCCAGTATGTGCAGCTTCATTACTTCGCTCTCGTAAACGACGACTGGATTGGGGCATTGTTTCAATTAGATTGGACCAACCGCATCATAAATAGCCATAACTTGGGAAACACCTGGGAAACATACTCAGGTCCCCAGCGTCAATTGTGACATCATATCAAACGAAGAAGAAGAAGAATTGTGACGCCCCTCTCTCTCGCCCCCTCTCTCACCCCTCTCTCTCTCGCCCCCTCCTCTCACACCCCCTCTCCCGTCCCCCTCTCTCGCTCCCTCCTCTTTCCCCCTCTCTTGAATTGTGACGCCCCCTCTCTCTTGCCCCCTCTATTTCACTCCCCTCTCTCACCTCCCCCTCTCTTGCCCCCCATCTCTTCCCCTCCTCTCTCCCCCTTCTCTCTTCCCCCTCCCTCTGTAAATGTATTCACAAATGTCAACCAAGCACAACAATTAATTCAAACGTTGGGAAAAAACAGCTTTCAAACCCTCGGGAAACAGCTCTTTCCCTTGGGGAAATTCAAACCTTGGGATTAATTAATAATTTGAACAATTAATTCAAACCTTGGGAAAAACAGCTTTCAAACCTTGGGAAACATTTGGGAAACAGCTCTTTCCCTTGGGGAAATTCAAACCTTGGGATTAATTAATAATTTGAACAATTAATTCAAACATTAGGAAAAAGCAGCTTTCAAACCCTTGGGAAACAGCTCTTTCCCTTGGGAAAATTCAAACCTTGGGATTAATTAATAATTTGAACAATTAATTCAAACCTTGGGAAAAACAGCTTTCAAACCTTGGGAAACATTTGGGAAACAGCTGAAATGGATGAAGAACGATATAAAACCTTGAAAAGGCCCCCAGCTCAGGTCTCAGGTCATTCAGGTCAGGGACTCAGGTCCCCAGCGTCGATTGTGACGTCATACCAAACGAAGAAGAAGAAGAATTGTGACGTCGATTGTGCAAAAAAAAACAAGAAATAAATTTTAAAAAACATTAATTATGACCTCAATTATGACCTCATCACCATTCGTGATGTCATAGCACCGTGTCTTGTCATTGATCGATAAATAAATTGCCGTAACTTGGGAACCGCTTGTCCGATTAATAACAAACCTTGAAAATGCACATCCACGGGTCCCCAGCAATATTCCTGGCAAGTTTCAATCAGATCGGACTGGTGGTTGTCGAGAAATGGCAGTCGCAGACAGACGCACAGAAAGACAGACAAACAGAGATTGCTGGAATTATATAAACCAGTACGTGCCCGTAAAAAAAAAAAAAAATAAAAAAAACAATGTCACCCGCAGGGTGACCCGTATCTTGCCAAAAGATGACCACATGTGACTTCTTTAAGGTCACACTGAGGTGAACATAGCTGCTATCCACCAGGAGCAACTCCTTGAGGAATATCTGCCTACGAGAGATTCCGATGAGAATCGTTCTACAGAGTAACCATGAAAAATATGCTTTTGCCTCATAATGTCACCAAATGACGTCATAATGTCTCAAGCTTGACATATCCAGAAAGCACTCATCGAGGTGTTCAATTTGAGGTACTACACGATATGGTTCCGAAAACTTGAAAATTTGACCTTGGGGTCAAATATGTTTGACCTCAGGCGCTAACCATGAAGGTCAAGGCCAATCGCCACCAAAAATTAATCAGCTGAGCGCCAGACCATGAACTATATTCCCATGAAGTTTGAAGACGATCCGATCAAAATTACTCAAAAAATAAGGGTTTCGTCGACTCCCCTGATTTGCGACAAAGTGACCTTGACCTTCAAAATTTTGTGAACCGAAAGGGACCTCTATAGGCCTCTGATATGCGAAGTTACAAAAATTTCCAATGATAACTGTGCTCTGCAGAATTTTTTATATGTGATTACAGACAAACAAGAAAAACAAAAAAAAACAAACAAGCTGACGAACATATCTTGCAAAAACTTCGTTTTGGCAAGATAATTAATAAATATATATTCAAACCGCGAGTAACAAACAACAACCACACAGGCCGTTTCTTCGCTCTCACGTGCCCGTACGTGCGTGGCCCAGAAGTTCGCATATTCTTCGCAGTTATGATTATTCGTAATTTCGTTTTAATACCCAAATATTCAAGTAGCGCCAACGTATTTTACCTTTTCGCAATGTCGTGGCAAGGAAAAACAAAAAGAGAAGAGAAGAGAGGGGAAAAAAATTTACTTCCTGGTTCGGAGCATACCAGCACTCTGATGTTACCGAAATGTATGCACCGTCTAATATGAAAACGATCATAACTTGGGCCATTGTGTTTATCTATAAATGCACATAAGAAATCAAGAAATTATTAGAATACACGAAGTCATCACTCTCCGGAAGCCCGTATGTTGTAACCCGTAATGGATCCGGAAGTCCGTACGTTGTAACCCGTAATGGCAAACGCGGCTGAGCTTCCCTTCCCCATCGGCCACGCCCACGCAACAACGTGTCCTGTCATTGGTTTGGTAAATAAATGGCTATAACTTGGGAAGCACTTGTCCGATTAATATCAAACCTTGAAAAGGCACATACTCAGGCCCCCAGCAATATATCTGGCAAGTTTCAATTAGATCGGACCAGCGGTTGTCGAGAAACAGCGGTCACAGACACACACACACACACACACACACACACACACACACACACACACACACACACACACACACACACACACACATACACACACACACACACACACACATTGCTGGAATTATAGATAGATATACATACATATATACATATATACTCACTGAAAAGAGAGACATTGTCTAAATTTTTTGTCTTGCAATCATCAGGACAATCGCAAGAATACCATAAATCAAAGATCAAAGCAATTTATGCTCACAGGTGGTTGCTGATTTGTTTACGTGATAGATGTTGATTGGCTAACGCTCATGAACACCATAGCTGGAGACAGTGAGGGGATCATATAACCTCAGCCCTCACAATGCTGCAGTTGCATCAAAAGAAGCAGAGCACTTGCACAAATTATTTTTGCTGAGAAAGAACAGGATCCCATGTGTTTATAAATGTGGCCTCAAGTGTGTGTAAATATACTGTGATGAATGCTCAGGCCACTATTCAAAAGCAAATGGCACAATCGTTTTCTGTGTATTCTGCATTATTCAACAGATGTCCTCTGATCACAGAATCACAATTTTGGAGCGAATTTTTTTTATTTTTGCTTGTGCGGGCAAGTTGTATATGATCTGTAAGTTGTGTATTATCGCCAATGGAACATGTTGTTTCGTTTGGTCCTCCATTGGAACAGTCTTTGAGATGTATCATGCACGACGTGCATACCCGGCATTGCACCAGTGCTAAAACTCATCAACAACGTTATTCAATACATGACTTTCGAAATGACGTATGAATGCAAAAATGAGGCCTTTTGGACATGCGCTGTGTGGCTGTTTACTGACTCGGTTCGGCTTGCCAGGAACTTTTAACCTGCCTTTACGAACGTGAAATCTGTGATTCAAATCATCTTTTAAACGTGTTTTACAGCATTTAGGTGAAAGGGTGGGAATTTCATAATGGATAACCATAATAGTTATGGTCCTGAATGAGAACTGGACTCACAGAAATCGAGGAAATACAACTAATATCCATGGATGATACTGAGAGGTGTCGATTTTGCATCATTTCTTGTTCCCACTCTGGAGAGGAGCTTCTGCTCCAAACTGATGAGGGCCAATAAGTCTGAAAGAAGTGTCCGTGGATGTTCCCTCTCTGGGAGGGCTGGTCGATAAAATTAAGAATTAAATGATCTTATTGGGATTTATTGGATGCAATGTAATCCAACTGGGAGGTAGGGGGCTGTAGCTCCCTTAAGCTCATGCCTAATGGGTGGAGGCTATGCATCTGTTTCGCCAGAAGAGCCTTTTTAAAATTTACATTTTATACATACAGTGGCCTGCAAAAGTATTCACTCCCCATCCAAAGATTGCACATTTTCATGCCACCAGAGCTTGTTACCTCTGCCGCCGAAGGTGAAAGGAGGTTACAAGGAAATCAGACACAGGTGGAGGACATTCAGCCCATCATGCCTGCGTGAACACCATACTAAATTATCCACACAAGATCCAAGGAAGAAAATGCAAAAAATGTTTTTAATTAATGAAATAATTTTTTTGTACTTTTTGTATCCCCCTGAGGGGAGGAGGCATGGGCTTTGTTAAAAACACACATCAACCACCCCCCCCCCCTTGACAAGACCCCCACCAACAGCACTCCATACACATGCACACAATCAATGCTCAAACATCCCCATATCCCTCTATCTCCCAAACTTCCATGTAACTATATAATTCTCATTTAAACTTATCTACTGTTTCTGCTGCCGCTACCTTTCCATGGAGGCCATTCAATGCATTAACTACTCTCTGAGTGAAAGTCCCCTGCCTTACTACCGTCTCAACTCTGGGTCTCCGAGCAGCCATCAAACTTACAGACTGGTCTCCTATCACTACTTTCTCAAACATCAACTCATCCTGGGAATTCTTTCAAAGAAACTTGCTCTCCCTCATGCACAGATTTATCCCCTCTCGTGTTCAGTTGTCTTACCCTTCCTCCCGCCCTTGGTTTACTGAAGCTTGTGGCGAGGCAGTTGTCCTGAAACAACTTGCCTTTGCTTCATGGAAAGCAAACCCAACTGAGGGTAATCTCAGTTCCTTCCACAAAGCTCGGAACAAGTGTGTATCTACCCTCAGGAGAGCCAGAAAACAACATCTTTCTCATCTCAAGTCTGAACTCTCAAACCTCTCTCCCTCTTCCAAATCCTGGTGGTATCTAATCAAATCTGTTTCTGGTGTATGTTCCCCCTCCATCCCCTCCCTTACCTCAAATGGCCGCACAGCTGATTCCACACGTGATAAAGCTGAATGTCTAAACTCGGTGTTTGCAGCTAAATCTTGTGTCCCAAACCCATCACTATCTCTACCCACTTTACCCAGTCGCACCCAACTGTCCATGGACTCTGTGTCCTTTTCTCCTGACAAGGTGGAGAGCTTGCTTTCAAGCCTCGAGTCAGATTCTGCAACCGGTCCAGACGGCATCAGCCCACGTGTCCTCAAAGCCTGCTCTTCTGCTCTTGCTCACCCTCTCTCTGTTCTATTCACCCTCTCATTTGCCCAAGGTCATCAGCCATCTGCTTGGAAATCTGCTAACATCACTGCCCTGCATAAAAAAGGTGCAAAAACAGATCCCTGTAACTACAGACCAATCAGCCTTCTCCCAATCATCAGCAAGGTTATGGAATCCATCATCGCTTCAGACATGAAATCCTTCCTCTTCTCCAATGGCTTGATTTCCAATCATCAATTTGGTTTCAGACAAGGTCACTCTACCCTGGCTATGCTGCTTCTGCTCTCCCATCAATGGATGGAGGTCCTCAATGCCAGACAGGAAATCCGAGCCGGATCCCTGGACATATCACGTGCTTTTGACACAGTCTGGCACCCTGCCCTACTCACCAAACTCTCTTCCCATGGTATCCAAGGCCATCTCCACTCATGGCTCGCAGACTTCCTCTCCTGTCGCAGTCAACGTGTGGCCCTAAATGGAGTTCTTTCATCCCCTCTTCCTGTGCAGGCTGGAGTTCCTCAAGGTAGCGTTCTGGGCCCTGTTCTTTTTCTGGTTTTCATCAATGATCTCTCGGACTCTCTGGAAAATCCTCGATTTCTCTTTGCTGACGACTCCACCCTCTGCCGTACCATCTGTCATCCCTTAGACCGGCAAGCAGCAGCTTCTTCGCTCACTGCAGATCTGGATAAAATCACAAACTGGTCCAACACGTGGAACATGTCTTTCAATCCAGACAAATCTCACACTCTCACTATGTGTCTTCGAAAGGACGGTTTAGAAAACCCCCCCATCCACTTTCTCAACAATCCTCTGGAAGCAATCCTCTCAACAATCAACAATCCTCAACAATCCAACAATCCTCCATCGTTCAAAGTCCTTCCTCGGCCCTCTTGAGCTCCTGACCACTTACAAAGCTTTTGTCCGTAGCCTGATGGAGTACTGCTCTCCCCTCTGGGCTGGTGCTCCTGCCTCCCACCTTTCTCGGCTTCACGCTGTCGAAACCAGGGCATTTAACATCATCGGCATCTCCCACAATGAAGCTGAGTCTTTGGGCCTCTCACTCAATCACCGCAGGTTGGTCGGTGGTCTTTCTGTCTTCTGCAGACTCCTCTCCAGCCTTGCCCCCCCCTGCTCTCTCTGCAATTTGTCCCCATCACATTTCCACAGGGCGCTCAAGGTCGCCAACAACCCCCTTCTGGTAAAACTACCAAAATCACGAATCACTGCTCATCTTCACTCTTTCATTCCTCTTTTTTCCCGCCTTTGGAATAAACTTCCTCACTCTATTCTTTCCCATTCTTCCCTCCAGGCTTTCAAAACAGCTGTTCACCACCACCTCTTATCTTCCCCCATCCAAATCCTCGATCTTTTCTACCCCCGATAATCCACCCAAGCCCACTTCCTTCATTTCTCCTGCTTTCCTTCCTGAAAGTCCCTGTAATGTCCATCTTCTCTTCGCCATGTTCCCCGTCCCATCCCCATCCCTCTCCCTTCCACAGTTCACCTAATGTGTATGTTCCCCACTGTTTTGTCCCTTCCACTCCCGCCCATCTTGTCTCATGCCCCCTTGCTGTGAGTTGTGTGTTTTAGCTCTCATACGAGCCTCGACCAAGGTATACAAAAAAAAAAACCTCTCCTCTTCTTCACTCTCAGCCTGTGGCCCCTGGTCTTATCACTGTCCACTCTGTTGAATAATTCATATGCACTTATTTTATCTCTACCTTTCATTATCTTAAACATCTCTATCATATCCTCTCGTAACCACCTCCTTTCTAGTGAATAAAGTCCTGTGTCCATCAGCCGCTCCTCATAGTTGAGTCCAGCTCGGCCCAGAATCAATCTAGCAGCCCTCCGCTGAACCCTCTCAATGGCATCTATGTCCTTCCAGAATTGTGGTGACCAGAACTACACACAGTATTCTCGATGTGGCCCTCACTAAATTATTGTACAATGTTAACATGACCTCTTTTGATTTATAAATGACCCCTCCCCCTCCTTGTACAGCCTAAACCCCTATTTGCTTTACCTATATCTTTCTGGCAATGTGCTGCCTGCTTACCTCCCATATCTACTACCACCCCCAGATCCTTCTCCTGCGTGACAGGCTCCAAAATTACCCCTTGCTTCCTGTAATCTCTATTTTCATTGTTCTTTCCCATCCCCAACACCTTACACTTGCTCAGGTTAAATTCCATCTGTCAATCTTTTTCCCAATCCAAACAAGTGTCAATACTTTCCTGAATCTGATCACCACCCCCTCTGCTATCCACCTCACCTCCAAGCTTTGTGTGATCTGCAAAATTGGAAAGCCTACTCTTTACTCAACTATCCAAAGAATTGATGTAAATAATGAATAGTAATGGTCCGAGTACTGATCCCTGAGGTACCCCACGACTTACATCCTCCCAGCAAGACATCCTCCCAATCACAGCCAATCTTTGCTTCCTATCACGAAGCCAGTTTGCAATCCAATTAACTCCCTGACCAACCACTCCACAAGCCCTCACTTTGGCTAACAACCTCCGATGTGGTTCCTCATCAAATGCCTTCTTAAAGTCTAGATATACTATGTTCACTGCCTTTTCCTCATCCACCCAATCAGACATTGCTTCATAGAACTATAAAAGATTTGTTAAACAGGAACTACCTTTGGTAAACCCATGCTGACTACCTTTAATTAGTTTGTATTTGTTTAATTAGTTCCTCATCTGGTCCTTAATTAATGTCTCCAACACCTTCCCCACAACTGAAGTCAAACTAACAGTTCTATAGTTTCCCAATTCTTCTCTGGATCCTTTCTTAAATAATGGTGTTACATTTGCTCCTCTACAATCCTCCGGTACCTGTCCTGACTCCGAGGAACGATTGAAAATATCCCTTAATATCTCACTTACCTGCTCAGTCACTTCCCTCAATACTCTCGGTTGCATATTATCTGGAGCCTTATCTACTCTAAGATTTCCTTGCTGTTCCTTTACTTCCTCCACTCCAACCTGGATCTTCTGTAAAAGTCCTTCTTCAGCTCCTCGATAGATACTCTGAGCTAATGGCAATTTCCCTGACTGTTCTTGTGTAAAAGTTGAAGCAAAATACCTGTTTAATAAGCCTGCCGTCTCACGTTCATCACTCACCACTCTCCTGGTGCTATTCCTCAATGGGCCCACACTGGTCCTAACATGTTCTTTTCCCGTGATGTATTGAAAGAAAACCTTGCTATTTTGTTTAATATTCTTAGCCATGTCCTTCTCGTACTCTCTTTTGGCTTGCTGAGTTATTTTCTTGACTTGCCTCTGTTTACTCCGATCGTGATATAAATCTTACTCCAGTCATGTTATTTTAAACCAAATAAATGTCTTCTGCTTCTCCTTAATAGCATTCCTTATCTCACTACTGAACCACCCCGGTCTATTTCTGCTTCTAGTTTTACACCTCATTGGAAAGTACTTACTCTGCACTCGACACATTTGGTCCTTAAAGGTTTCCCATTTCTCTGATGCTGATTGTCCTATTGTTTGAGTCTCCCAATCCACATCACCCAACTCTCTCCTCACATCCTCAAGGTTTGCCTTCCTGAAATCTAATAGCTTTACCCTACTATCCTGAACTCTAACCCTCAACAGAATCTTTGCACACACAATGTTATGGTCACTTGATCCAAAATGCTCCTCGACCTCCACCTCCTCCACCATATTGGGATCGTTACTTAAAAGGAGGTCGAACACTGCACTCCCCCTCGTGGGCTGACCTACAAACTGGGTTAAAAAGCAATCCTGGACTAAATCTAGGAAATCCTCATCCGCTCTGCCCTTTCCCTGTTCCTGGATCCAATCTATCCCTGGCAAGTTAAAATCCCCCATAATCAATACTCTTCCCTCACCACATGCCCTTTTGAATTATTCATGTACTCCTCCTTCCTCCTCTTCCTTCACACCCGGAGCCCTATAAAAGGATCCCACCAGTATCTTACTGTTTTTACGATCTCTAATCTCAACCCACACAGAATCCTCAACATTAATTCCCTCCTCAATGTCATCCCCTTTCTCTTGATGCAATGCTGTCCTTTACCCAGGTTGTTACTCCTCCTCCTCTTCTCTCCTTCCGATCACACAGATACACCTTGTAGCCTTCTAATCCTGTCCTCAAGTTACTCTCCTCCTAAAACCATGACTCAGTCACTGCAACTATATCGTCCTCGCTATCCACTTTGGCTTCAAGCTCTTTCATCTTCTTATTTAAACTTCTGGCATTTGGGACAGAATATATTTAACTTTTCCCTTCCTAAAATTTAATTCTCCTGCCTGGACTTACTCATCACAATTGTATAATCTGTTCCTTCCTTTATAGCTTCCCCACCCTCCAATGACCTAAAAAAGCCTGAATTCCTTCCTCAATTCCCACTGCAAACCTTGCTGTCCCTTTCTATTTAACATACGGCCATCATTCCGGAAACACTCCCTTTGTCCCTGAAATTATTCCCACTGCTTCTTAAATGTAAAACCTTCCTCTCTTCACCATTATCCCATCCATTGGTTGACGTCTATTGCTCTGCTCATAGTTTCTATGTTGCTTCTTAATCTTGGGAGAATCCCAGAAATCATGACCTCACAACTCTTTGATTTCAGTCGCTTTCCCAATATCCTGTATCGATTTTTCAAAACCTCTGAGTAAACTTTCCCTACATCATTCACTCCAAGGTGGAACCACAACCAACTTCTTCCTACCCTGACCCGATACCATATCGTTCACCCTTCCTTCAACATCCCAAACTCCTGCTCCTTCAAATCTGCACAGAATTATATGTCTTCGATCCTTCCTGCAGAATGAAGAATCGACATATTTAATCATCTCATCACCCACAAAAAATGTCTCCCATACCTCGTGTCTACCAATTTCTATTTTGACACCTCCACCACTGCCTGCACCTGCTGCACATCCACCACTGCCTGCACCCAGTGCACCTCCACACTGCCTGCACCCGCTGCACCTCCACCACTGCCCGCCCCCGTTGCACCTCCACCACTGCCTGTCCCCGTTGAACCGTCACCACTGCCTGTCCGCGTTGCACCATCACCACTGCCTGTCCCCGCTGCACCTCCACCACTGCCCGCCCCCGTTGCACCGTCACCACTGCCTGTCCCCGTTGAACCGTCACCACTGCCTGTCCGCGTTGCACCATCACCACTGCCTGCCCCCGTTGCACCGTCACCACTGCCTGTCCCCGTTGCACCGTCACCACTGCCTGTCCCCGTTGAACCGTCACCACTGCCTGTCCGCGTTGCACCATCACCACTGCCTGCCCCCGTTGCACCGTCACCACTGCCTGTCCCCGTTGCACCGTCACCACTGCCTGTCCCCGTTGAACCGTCACCACTGCCTGCCCCCGTTGCACCGTCACCACTGCCTGTCCCCGTTGCACCGTCACCACTGCCTGTCCCCGTTGAACCGTCACCACTGCCTGCCCCCGTTGCACCGTCACCACTGCCTGTCCCCGTTGCACCATCACCACTGCCTGTCCCCGTTGCACCGTCACCACTGCCTGTCCCCGTTGCACCGTCACCACTGCCTGTCCCCGTTGCACCGTCACCACTGCCTGTCCCCGTTGCACCGTCACCACTGCCTGTCCCCATTGAACCATCACCACTGCCTGCCCCCGTTGCACCGTCACCAGTGCCTGTCCCCGTTGCACCGTCACCACTGCCTGTCCCCGTTGCACCGTCACCACTGCCCACCCGTGTTGCATCGTCACGACTGCCAGCCCCGTTTCACTGTCACCACTGCCTGTCCCCGTTGAACCATCACCACTGCCTGTCCCCGTTGCACCGTCACCACTGCCTGTCCCCGTTGAACCGTCACCACTGCCTGCACCCGTTGCACCATCACCACTGCCTGTCCCCGTTGCACCGTCACCACTGCCTGTCCCCGTTGAACCGTCACCACTGCCTGTCCCCGTTGCACCATCACCACTGCCTGTCCCCGTTGAACCGTCACCACTGCCTGCGCCCGTTGAACCGTCACCACTGCCTGCGCCCGTTGCACCGTCACCACTGCCTGTCCCCGTTGCACCGTCACCACTGCCTGTCCCCGTTGCACCGTCACCACTGCCTGTCCCCGTTGCACCGTCACCACTGCCTGCACCCGTTGCACCGTCACCACTGCCTGTCCCCGTTGCACCGTCACCACTGCCTGTCCCCGTTGCACCGTCACCACTGCCTGCACCCGTTGCACCGTCACCACTGCCTGTCCCCGTTGCACCGTCACCACTGCCTGTCCCCGTTGCACCGTCACCACTGCCTGCACCCGTTGCACCATCACCACTGCCTGTCCCCATTGCACCGTCACCACTGCCTGTCCCCGTTGCACCGTCACCACTGCCCACCCCTGTTGCACCATCACGACTGCCAGCCCCGTTTCACCGTCACCACTGCCTGCCTCCATTGCACCGTCACCACTGCCTGCCCCCGTTGCATCCTCACCATTGTCCAACTCCATTTCCCCATCAACATTGTCCGCCCCCATTTCCCCGTCACCACTGCCCACCCCCGTTTCACCGTTACCACTGCCTGCCTCCATTGCACCGTCACCATTGCTCGCCCCCGTTGCACCGCCCCCCCTTCCAATATCCTCAGCAACCTCACTCCACAACCGTAACCAACTATTATCTACAAATTTCTCACATTCTGCTACTTGCTGCAAATTATAATCGATGCATTCCTTCAACCTTGTAATAACCATCCTCAAGTGGACGATTTCCTCACACTTCCCACAACAATAAGAACCCTCTGCTTCCCCCATTGTTGACGTTGCCCACATTGAGCAACTGTTTCATTTCACGTACTCTTCTTCTGTTCTCCTTCAGTCTCTATTTATAACCTTTTTCACCCCCATACTCCCAAGGCCCCAATTGACTTCATGCTAAACTTATCATGAGCCCCCCTCCTCCTTGCTTCTTTCAATAAACTAACTCAACTACCCACTAAAACTGTTATGAACCTTAAACAAAAGAAAAAGAAAAAAAGGCACAGTCCTTGACACAAATCTCAATAACAAAATACGCAAAACACTTTAGGACTGGAAACTTAGCTTGAGGACTGGAAGAAGAGCTCGCCACCCAGTCGTCCACGTGTGCCGATCCCAGAACCGGAAGCCCTTTTGAGCTCGGTTATGTTTTCACCCCTGTCTGTATGTTTATTACTTGCAAAATCGAACATTTTTCAAGTACAGTATATTGGTCAGTGGATTTTGTTATTCTGTCTGTTTGTTTGTTTGTTTGCTTGTTTGTCTGCCAATCGTCTTCAGGTCACGATTTAAAACTGATCTTCAAGAAACTTCACCAAGTTGTAGATGTCGTCTCAACTGAGAAGTCTATTCATTTTGGAGTCAAAGGTCAAAGGTCATCTTGAGGTCAAATTTCTAAAATCGTCATTTTTCATCCAATTGATGTGAAATTTGAACAAGATTTGTATGTGCCATTACTGAATTGGGAAACCAACTATTTTTGAGATTTAAAGGTTAAATTGTGTGTCAACTCAGGGTCAAACTCTTAAAATCATCAATTTTTACCTGAAAAATTGTCCATTTCATCCAATTAACTTGAAAATTAAAAAGCAATTGCATAGTGCATCACTAAATTGGGAAACCAACTATTTTTGAGATTTAAAGGTTAAATTGTGTGTCAACTCAGGGTCAAACTCCTAAAATCATCAATTTTCAATTTAAAAGTCATCAATTTACATCCTATTAACTTGAAAGTTGAAAAATATTTGCATAGTCCATCACTGAATTGGGAAAGCAACTATTTTTGAGGTCAAAAGGTCAAAGATCAACTCATGGTCAAACTTCTAAAATAATCAGATTTCATCTGAAAAATTGTCAATTTTCATCTGATTAACCAGATGATCAAGCACCAATTACATTGTACACCACTGAATTTGGAAACCAACTATTGAGGTCAAAAGGTCAAAGGTCAACTCAAGGTCAAACTTCCAAAATCATCAATTGCAATCTGAAAAATAATAAATTTTCATCCGATTCACCTGAGCTTTGATTAGGATTGTCAATTTTAATCTTAACTAACGCATGCCCGTAGGTGTGTGCCCGTAGGTGAGTGGCCGTATGTGCAAACCAAAAAAAAAAAAAAACTTCCAAATCGCGTCCCAGAAACAACAACCACACAGGCCGTCCCTTTGCTCTCACGTGCCCGTACGTGCGTGCCCGTACGTGCGTGGCTGTACGTTCAAAAAAAAAAAAAATATATATATATATATATATATATATATAAAAATATATAAAACCGCTTGCCAGAAAGAACTACACAGGCCGTTCATACAAAAAAAAAACTTTCAAACCACATGCCAGAAACAACAAACACGCAGGCCGTTCCTTCGCTCTCGCATGCCGTTACGTGTGTGGCCGTATGTGCAAAAAAAACAAAAAACTTTCAAACAACTACACAGGCCGTTCCTTCGCTCTCGTAAACGACGACTGGATTGGGGCATTGTGTTTATCTATAAATGCGGATAAGAAATCGAGAAATTATTAGAATACAATGTCATCACTATCCGGAAGTAGTGCGTGCCCGTACAGAATGTTCACATCATTCCACGAATTATCGCTTTCATTGAAGTAACAACTGCTGTGATACTTACACACACAGAGTTAATTAAAATCCAAATTAAAATCAAGTTTACCTCCCTGTCTTTGCTAGCCATGACATTCGCTGCCATTGACCATTGCCACTCCTATGCCATGGTGAGGCGACAGGGTAGGATTTGTAGGAGACCTGAAAGTACAGGGTCATTAGGTATACCTTGGTCGAGGCTCGTATGAGAGCTAACACACAACTCACAGCAATGAGGCATGAGACAAGAGGGGTGGGAGTGGAAGGGACAAAACATTGGGGAACAGACACAGGTGAACTGTGGAAGGGAGAGGGATGGGGATGGGACGGGGAACATGGCGAGGGGAAGATGGACATTAAAGGGACTTTCAGGAAGGAAAGCAGGAGAATTGAAGGAAGTGGGCTTGGGTGGATTATCGGGGGTAGAAAAGATCGAGGATTTGGATGGGGGAAGATAAGAGGTGGTGGTGAACAGCTGTTTTGAAAGCCTGGAGGGAAGAATGGGAAAGAATAGAGTGAGGAAGTTTATTCCAAAGGCGGGAAAAAAGAGGAATGAAAGAGTGAAGATGAGCAGTGATTCGTGATTTTGGTAGTTTTACCAGAAGGGGGTTGTTGGCGGACCTTGAGCACCCTGTGGAAATGTGGTGGGGACAAATCGCAGAGAGAGCAGGGGGGGGCAAGGCTGGAGAGGAGTCGGTAGAAGACAGAAAGACCACCGACCAACCTGCGGTGATAGAGTGAGAGGCCCAAAGACTCAGCTTCATTGCGGGAGATGCCAATGATCTTAAAAGCCCTGGTTTCGACAGCGTGAAGTCGAGAAAGGTGGGAGGCAGGAGCACCAGCCCAGAGGGGAGAGCAGTACTCCATCAGGCTACGGACAAAAGCTTTGTAAGTGGTCAGGAGCTCAAGAGGGCCGAGGAAGGACTTTGCACGACGGAGGATTCCCAGTCGGCGACTGGCTTTGAGGCAAGGTTGGAAATGTGACTTTCCCAGGAAAGGTCATGGCAGATAGTGAGACCCAGAAGCTTGAAAGAAAAGACTTCTTCCAGAGGATTGTTGAGAAAGTGGATGGAGGGGTTTTGTAAACGGTCCTTTCGAAGAGACATAGTGAGAGTGTGAGATTTGTCTGGATTGAAAGACATGTTCCACGTGTTGGACCAGTTTGTGATTTTATCCAGATCTGCAGTGAGCGAAGAAGCTGCTGCTTGCCGGTCTGAGGGATGACAGATGGTACGGCAGAGGGTGGAGTCATCGGCAAAGAGAAATCGAGGATTTTCCAGAGAGTCCGAGAGATCATTGATGAAAACCAGAAAAAGAACAGGGCCCAGAACGCTACCTTGAGGAACTCCAGCCTGCACAGGAAGAGGGGATGAAAGAACTCCATTTAGGGACACACGTTGACTGCGACAGGAGAGGAAGTCTGCGAGCCATGAGTGGAGATGGCCTTGAATACCATGGGAAGAGAGTTTGGTGAGTAGGGCAGGGTGCCAGACTGTGTCAAAAGCACGTGATATGTCCAGGGATACGGCTCGGATTTCCTGTCTGGCATTGAGGACCTCCATCCATTGATGGGAGAGCAGTAGCAGCATATCTAGGGTAGAGTGACCTGGTCTGAAACCAAATTGATGATTGGAAATCAAGCCATTGGAGAAGAGGAAGGATTTCATGTCTGAAGCGATGATGGATTCCATAACCTTGCTGATGATTGGGAGAAGGCTGATTGGTCTGTAGTTACAGGGATCTGTTTTTGCACCTTTTTTATGCAGGGCAGTGATGTTAGCAGATTTCCAAGCAGATGGCAGATGACCTTGGGAAAATGAGAGGGTGAATAGAACAGAGAGAGGGTGAGCAAGAGCAGAAGAGCAGGCTTTGAGGACACGTGGGCTGATGCCGTCTGGACCGGTTGCAGAATCTGACTCGAGCTTTGAAAGCAAGCTCTCCACCTTGTCAGGAGAAAAGGATACAGAGTCCAGGGACAGTTGGGTGCGACTGGGTAAAGTGGGTAGAGATAGTGATGGGTTTGGGACACAAGATTTAGCTGCAAACACCGAGTTTAGACATTCAGCTTTATCACGTGTGGAATCAGCAGTGCGGCCATTTGAGGTAAGGGAGGGGATGGAGGGGGAACATACACCAGAAACAGATTTGATGAAACGCCACCAGGATTTTGAGGAGGGAGAGAGGTTTGAGAGTTCAGACTTGAGATGAGAAAGATGTTGTTTTCTGGCTCTCCTGAGGGTAGCTACACACTTGTTCCGAGCTTTGTGGAAAGAACTGAGATTGCCCTCAGTTGGGTTTGCTTTCCATGAGGCAAAGGCAAGTTGTTTCAGGACAACTGCCTCGCCACAAGCTTCAGTAAACCAAGGGCGGGAGGAAGGGTAGGACAACTGAACACGAGAGGGGATAAATCTGTGCATGAGGGAGAGCAAGTTTCTTTGAAAGAATTCCCAGGTATTCCATGTTCAAATTGTTTTAGTTTGAAAATAGTTAAAAAAAAATAGTTTGCAAAGCATACCACCAAATTGAGATGTATTTCGTTGGCAAGCATGTTGAGTAGAGCTGAATTCCTTAACACTTCCAAAGGCCACACCCTTTTGACAATTGGAAACAAAAAAAAGTTGTGCACTTTTTTTGATAAATTATTTTCAGAACAATTTTTCTTCAATAAATTATTAATAATAAAAATTGTCTCCATGTACACACCTTTATCTCGTTAGCACATCTTCATAAACAACATTGCTGAGGAAACGGCGCTTCTTTGTTTCCTCGTCCAGGGCAAGAATGCGGAGGCTGCTGGATCTGCCAACGTTTTGATAAATAATTTTAGTTTTAATGGCCAATTATTCAATTAGCGCAAATGTATTTTGCCTTTTCGCAAGGAAAAATACAAAGAGAAGAGAAGAGAAAAAATCCGTAATGGCGAATGCGGCTGAGGTTCTCTTCCCCATCGGCCACGCCTATGCAGCAACGTGTCCTGTCATTGGTTGGTAAATAAATGGCCGCAGCAATGTGTCCTGTCATTGGTTGGTAAATAAATGTCTATAACTTGGGAAGCACTTGTCCACTTAATATCAAACCTTGAAAAGGCACATCCTCAGGTCCCCAGCAATATACCTGGCAAGTTTCAATTAGATCAGACCAGTGGTTGTCAAGAAACAGCAGACACAGACACAGACACAGACACAGACACAGACACAGACACAGACACAGACACAGACACACGCATGCACGCACGCACACACGCACACACACAAGCACACACACACACACACACACACACACACACACACACACACACACACACACACACACACACACACACACACACACACACACACACACATATACATCTTTATTTTATTTCAATTGAATTATAGCGAACGCAGTGAGCTTCATACTTAACGCGTGCACATGAGAAAAGAGGAAACAACAACAACACAATACCCCTGACGATTTGGAATCCGTGTCGTTGCCTATGACCCTTTTGCTTCCGTTTTTTTTTTTTGCTTCTGGTTTTTTTGTTTTTGTTTCCGGTTTTTGTCCTGGGGAATGATGCACGCCGGGAGATAAAGGCATCGTTGGAGACATGAAAGACCCAAATATCAGACATAGTGTATATTTCCTCCACTGATTTTAATAAAGATATCTCCCGCATCATCAAAAAATAATTTTAAATCGTGATTTACATTATTTGATCGCTGATCCCGAATCCAGGCCGAAGTCACTGGAAATTGCGTATACAGTTGTGAACAAGTTATAGTTAAAGTCAGAAGCGAATGTAAGAAGAATTCTACGTTCGCTTCTCGTATTAATTTTTTTTAGATGAGATCCTGTTCTCGGCGGTGTAGTTGTCGTTGTGAAGGTAATGTTGAGGTAATATTTATTTTTTTAGATGAGATCCTGTTCTCGGCGGTGTAGTTGTCGTTGTGAAGGTAATGTTGAGGTAATATTAATTTTTTTAGATGAGATCCTGTTCTTTGTGGTGTAGTTGTCGTTGTGAAGGTAATGTTGAGGTAATATTTATTTTTTTAGATGAAATCCTGTTCTTGGCGGTGTAGTTGTCGTTGTGAAGGTAATGTTGAGGTAATATTAATTTTTTTTCAGATGAGATCCTGTTCTAGGCGGTGTAGTTGTTGTTGTGAAGGCAATGTTAAGGTAATATTTAATTTTTCATAACAAAAAGACTTTAATTTGATATATTTAAGAAGCGAATGTAAGAAGAATTCTACGTTTGCTTCTAGGCTTTGCCTATTCCATATTATACATGAACACTGAAGAAGACAAATCACCTTTTTGACACTTTCAAACAACTTTCAAACAGCAGTACTTGGGACATGTTAAATAAGGTGGTATATAAGACACCAGCAATGGCGCTAAACTTCTGGAAGTTTTTTTTTAATACGACCTATAAAGTCAATACTTTATTTCCATTGAATTATATACTTGTTTTGAGAAGTTTCTGTTTATCTTTTGGTTTGTTTGCTTGTTTGTTTGACTTTATGTAGTCTGCACTCCTGAAACACTGGACAGAATGAGTTGAACACAGGCAGATGTACTGGGTGTGTACATGTGAAGGCTTTAGGTGTTAAAAACAGTTTATAGTCCCTGGGGGTTCAGGGAGGGAGGAACCCCAATTCTCTCCATGTACATGTGTACGGCATCGCTCCGCTCACCATGGGAGGGGTATTACAAGTCATGTGAAAATATCTCTAATTCTTGGGGAATTAATATTATCCCATCCTTAATTTTGGGGGAATATGTCCATATGTAAGAACAGGTTTTCTGCTAGTTGAGTAAAATTGTTTTAAATATTATCATTATGGTACTGTATACCGATTCACAAAAACAGCTCAAAACTTAACTCCAACTGAAGTGTATAATTAATTTCACATCAATTAATTCCTGAAGTTTTATGTTTAAAATTGGAGGGAAACTACATTCTAAACTGGTTTTGTTACCATAAGGTTTATCCTGCAGCTCCTGCAATGTGCAGCAGAATGACGAGTGATGTTTATCGGGCAAAAAAGCTATTTACACCTGATGACATCATGATGTGTCTGACATGCCATTCCAATATTTGATGGTAGTACACAACAAGCATGTGGCGTTCGAAGCTGCAATTCAACACTGAATGCGATTCAGAAGAAATGTAATTTGCAAGCAGCTCTCCACTGAGTGCCACATAATTTGTTCTAGGTACAGGAATAAATAAATAAATAAAAATTGACCTAAATAAAGTCACTCGAAACCTGCCTACCTGGCTGAAATGGTAAAGCAAATGATAAAAGAATCGAAACAACTGAAATCCTTCAGATGGGCATGTAGAGCCAATTGTCACATTTGCATTGATATTCTTGAATGTTAAAAATCCAACGGTATCTTTCAAAATATTCGGCCACTGAGTGTTGGTACCTTTGTATCCATAGGCAGAAGGTGTTATATAAATATAATAATTATTATCATGGTCAATGTACACTGCTCCTTCCCAATTCCAGATGTAGACGATGCATGATGTCATTAACCAGGCGTCGAAGGAAGGGAGTACTCAGTTTTCACTCTGTTTGTTTTCTTGTTTGTTTGTCTGGGCGATATCTCTGCCATCCTTTGAGCTCGGAGGCTGAAATTTGGGGACAAAAGTGAAGACGTGCTTTGGCAAAACGGTATCATTTTTTGATTAATCATTTGATTGATTAATTACTTAATTATTGTCGATTTATTAATTACCTATTTATTTTATTTCAAATTCTGGGATATCTCAGGCACCTTTTGAGCAAGGAAGCTGATATTTGGACATGACAGTGACTAAGTGATTTGGCTATAAAGGGTATTTTTTCATTTATTGATTAATCAATCAATGGATTAGTTATTCATTTTTCGATTAATTACTTAATTTTCAAAAAGTTACAGATTCAGATGAAACAGTGGTGGTTTAGGTATGCTATTTGGCAATTGAGACATTAATTAATTATTTTACGATTATTTACCTTTGCCACCGAAGGTGTAAGGAGGTTAAGTTTTCACCCCTGTCTGTTTGTCTGTGAGCACGATATCCCAAAAAGATGTGGACGGATTCAGATGAAATTTTGTGGACAGGTTCGGTGTGTAACAGGAACAAACTGATTACATTTTGGTGAAGATCCAGATCCGGATCCAGATATTAGAATTATTTAAGTGAGTCTTCACCAATGAGAGATTGGGTGAAACCGATATATAGCACGATATCTCAAAAGGTTGCAGACGGATTCAGATGAAACTTGGAGGACAGGTTGGGTGTGCAGCAAGGACAAATTGATTCGATTTTGGTGAAGATCTGAATCCGGATCAGGATCAATCGTAAAACGAGAATTATTTAATTTTTAAAGTGATTCTTCACCATTGAGAGATGGGGCCAAAAAATGATACATAGCATGATATTTCAAAAATGTAATGGGCCTGACATGTTTTACTGGATCAGGCATTGCATGGCGGAGGTATGCACTCTACTGTGTCCCTTCTAGTTATTTATTTATTTTAATGCTGCAATTATCAATTAATCAATCAATTATTGTACACCGCTCCTTCCCAATTCCGACTCCATGTGCTGCAAGGCGGCATCGCCGGGTGCCGAAGGTACCCCAGCGATGCCGCGCACTGGAGGATTGTGATTTATTTATTTATTTGGCATGGGAGCAGTGTACTTTGAATGTACCACTACTTTTTGTACACCGCTCCTTCCCATTGCCATATCCTGGCAATGCATGATGCCATCGCCGGGCAGCAAAGGAAGGGAGCACTCAGTTTTCATTCCGTTTGTTTATTTTCTTGTTTGTTTGTCCAGGTGATATCTCAGCCATCCTTTGAGCTTGGAGGCTGAAATTTGGGGACAAAAGTGAAGATGTGCTTTGGCAAAACGATTTAAAATTTTTTTTGTTTCATCAATTAATTTATTAATTACTTAATTATTATCGATTTATTAATTACTTATTTATTTTCTTTCTCATCCTGGGAACATCTCAGGCAGCTTTTGAGCTTGGAAGCTGATATTTGGACATGACAATGAACAAGTGATTTGGCTATCAAGGGTATTTATCATTTATTGATTAATCAATTAATTATCCCACCCCCTCCTGGAGGGAAGGAGCGGGATATTGTAATCGTCCGGTTTGTTTGTCTGTTTGTTTGTCTGTCTGTCTGTCTGTTAGCAACTTTACGGCAAAACGGCTTAGCAATCACTATCAAATTTAATCCACAGGTGGGCAATGAACCTTGGATGACCCCATTAACTTTTGGGTCCAATTGGATCAAAGGTCAAGGTCAAGGTCACGAAAAGATCAAAATCGTTTTTCGCTCATAACTTTGTCAAAAATGATCTGATTTACTTCAAACTAAGCTTATAGTGAACCTTATTCTATTTGTCACTTATAATCCTACCCATTCCTACAGTGAAAATGCATATTTGTGAAGATTGGTAGGGTCCGAAGTTTTGGGGGTCATGGCCATCGGTCAAAATTACAAATTTGCCATTAAAACTGAAACATGGTTACGAAAATTCAACTTTACGGGAAAACGGCTGGCTCAAACACTGTCAAATTGTATCCACAGGTGGGTAATGAATCTCGGACGACCCCATTAACTTTTGGGTCCAATTAGGTCAAAGGTCAAGGTCAGGTCACGAAAAGGTCAAAATCTTTTTCGCTCATAACTTCATCAAAAATGGTTTAATTGACTTCAAACCAAGACTAAAATATTCCTTATTCTATTCCTTATAATCAACATTCAGGTTAAGGATGTATCAAATTTCAATTTGATCCCCAAAATAACTTTATGCCTAAAATGGGCAGGATTTGTTGTGCCTGGCACCACTCGTTATTCATTTTTTCGATTAATTACTTAATTTTTTAAAAAGTTACAGATTCAAATGAAACAGTGGTGGTTTAGGCATGCTCTTAGCCAACTGATTTAAAAATTCATTATTTTACAATTATTATTTATTTATTTTAATTATGCAATTAATCAAGTAATCAATTATTGTGCACAGTTCCCTCCCAATTCTGAGTCCATGCGCTGCAAGGCGGCATTGCCGAGTGCCACCGGGGCACTGGAGGATTTGTTATTTATTCATTTGGCATGGAGGTGGTGTACTTTGAATGTTTGAACACACACACACACACACACACACACACACACACACACACACACACACACACACACACACACACACACACACACACACACACACACACACACACAACTTCGTGTCTTCTGTAGGGACAACCATTATTCAAAGGAAGATATAGGGATGTTTCACAGGATAATCTCTTGAGACCATCCCTCCCATGTTTACATACTTTTTTGAGGAACATCCCTACATCCCTCTTCATTTCAATTTTTTTATTTTATTATCTGTTACAAAGATAGAAAGACAAATAAATGGGTCAGAGAACAAACCAAAACTCAGGATATCTCAGAATAATTAAACTTAGGAAATGGAAATGCAAATGGGCAGGACACATTTAACAGAAGGTCAGGTAACCGGTGGACAACAATAGTAGTAACATGGAGACAGCTATGGATGGCAAACAGGAACAGAGGAAAGCCATGCTTAACATCAGCTTAGTCAGTTGGAACAACAAAGCAAAAGACAGAGCAACGTGGCATCAACATGCTGAGGCTTTCGTCTAGCAGTGGACTGAAAATAGCTGATGATGAATACCTTAAAATACTTGCATGTCATGTATGTACATTTCCAAAACAACAAAACTAATTCAGCCATTGTGTGATCATTTTAAGAAGCATCCTTTTTTCTTTTAACTTTTGCAGTAGAACCTAACCTTCCCCCCTCCGATTCAGAACATGGTTTATTTCATTTTATGCGTTGAAATAGTTAGAAAATAGATACATGGATTGTATATAGTAAAGGTTTTTGACACAACAATGCTCATGTTTGTTAACCTCCCTACTGAGTATACATTATGACAGAATCAGCAGAACAGCATGTGGCTGTTCCGTTAGAAAGAATAAATTACCCCCAGATTTCTGAACGAGCATGCATACATACACGGCTACACGCTTCTAAAATATCGACACTTCCACAAATATTCTCCATACAACGACTTTCTTTGATTCATGAGAGTTTCCCATCTTCCAATAACACTGGTCTGCGTCATTTCAGAGGTCGTTTTCTCAACGGTCCTCATGTTTTTTTTTGCATGCTGAATTTAGAAATGTATCTCATTTCGCTCAATCAGGTCAAGTTTTTAATGCTATCTCAATTTTAAGGAAAAAAAAAATAATCAAAATTTTAGTTTTTTTTTTTAATTCAAAATCAGACTTACATTGACAGAAAATGTACAAACTATACATATGACGCACAAGTACACTTAATGTGAAATTCAACATTAAAAATACAAAGGAAAACGGCAACTGCTGGAGCGACTGAAGTTGGGTGTTGCCAGAAACAACGATTTATCTATATTTTTCTGAAATTTAAATGAAAGTAATTGAGAAGGCACTTTCTTCCACATTAAGTGTACTTGTGTGTCATTATATGTATAGTTTGTACATTTTCTGTCAATGTAAGTCTGATTTTGAATTTAAAAAATGCTAATTAAAAAAACTAAAATTTTGATTATTTTTTTTTCCTTAAAATTGAGATAGCATTAAAAACTTGACCTGATTGAGCAAAATGAGATACATTTCTGAATTCAGCATGCAAAAAAAAAACATATGAGAACCGTTGAGATAACCTAGACCTCTGAAAAAATTATTTCAAATGCAGCCCAGTGTAATGCTTCTGGCAATGGCCATATTTACACAACTTACAACTACTGTACACTGTATTCAATTTTTATTTTTTGACTAGCAAATACTACCCGTCGCTTTGCTGACGGGGGTGTGAAGGGGAGGGGTGGAGAAAGAGAGAGGGAGAGAGAGGAGGAGGGGAGGGAGCGAGGGGAGGCAGAGAGGATGGAGGGAAGGGAAGTGAGGAGTGGGTGAAGAAGGGGAAGCTAGGTAGGGGAGAAGAGCGTGGAAGGGGGTGGAGGTGGGGATAAGAGTGAGGAAAGGGGGTGGAGGTGGGAAGAGAGACGCCTCATGAACGAAACGTTGCTATACACTGTGGGAGGGAGGGGTCGAGAGAGAGACAGACAGACAGAAAGACAGACAGATAGAGACAGCGAGCGAGAAAGCGACAGAGGTGTTGGAGGAGAGAGTGCTGCATTGTATTCAGAAGTGGGAGCAAGGAGGGGACAGACAGAGAGAGTGAGTGGGGTGGGGGGGGGAGGAGGACGAAAAAAAAAAAGATAGGTGAGGGTGGAGGTGGCATTAGCAAAGAGAGTGATATTTTATGCTTAATGACTAAACACAAATAAAAAAAACTCATATCAGAACAGTTGTACACACAATGACACAACAGAGTTTGTAAAGTAATCTGCTGGCACATTTGCAAAAACTTTGATATTCCAGTTCCAGAAAATTTATGGGAACATGAACCAAATGCAATCACTGAAAACATTGAAGTCCCGCTCACGTATGACCTAATAATCCCATCAGGCGTGAACATCGAAAACAAAGCATTGCGACCAAATATCATACTTAGGTATAAAAAAAAACACGAGAAGAAGGCATTGCTAAATGAGGTGTTAATAGCAGTGATTTTGGACTAAATGCAGAAATCAAGAAAATGACCAAATACAAAGACCTCAAGAATGAAGTGAAAAGATCCTGGAAGCGAAAGAATGCCAAAGTTGTACCAGTGATAGTTGGAGCTACGGGAATGATGGCAAAGAACCTCACAGAGATATTAAAAACCATCCCTGGGAATATTATAACAAATGAACTCCATTTGGAAGCTGTCCGGGGCTCAGCGACGATCCTGAAAAGAGCCCTTGGCACCAAACTTTGAGAAGAGAATACTTCACAGCTTGGTCCATGAATCGTGACCCCTCCCTACCCTGGGAGGACTCCATTCCACATTCTGAAACCCACATGTGAAGATACCAATCAACGACACACAAACACACACACACACACACACACACACACACACACACACACACACACACACACACACACACGAAGGTAGCTACTTTGAGATGTGGTAGTTTGATGTTTCACCTCCTGAAACCCACCCACATGTGGAGCGAACAGACAATAGCAACTTGCACGTACACACACATACACAAACACACACTCATACGGAGGTGGATACTTTGAGACCTGGGAGGACTCCATTCCACTTTCTGGAACCTACATATGGAGATAACAACCAACAACAACATCAAAAACACACACACACACACACACACACACACACACACACACACACACACACACACACACACACACACACACACACACACACACACACACACACACACACACACAGGTGGATACTTTAAGACCTGGGAGGGCTCCATTCCACTTTCTGAAACCTGCATATGAAGATATCAACCAACGACCAATAACCAAAAACACACACACACCGGTGCCAAATGCCATTGTGGAAATACAGTTTATATACATACACACATGTGCAAATGTACACACGCATCAAGTAAATAAAAACGACAAACACAAAGATTTACCTTGAAACAGAATTCTTTGAGAGACGATGAGATTTAAAGTGGGTAATTAGCGAAATTCAATTAAAAAATGTACCAAGCCACAGAACACAAAATGTTGATGTATATTCGATGCCTTCACAGCAAGAAAAAAAACATGGCGAACAGCTGGTCAGATAGACCTCATTGCTTTTTTTTTAATGTATTGATGTCAAAGTGAGAGGTGGATGACAAAAGGGGATCACACAAAAAGGTTAAACAAAGCGATGTCCTGTAAAAAATAAAATTGCACACTTTCAGTGGATGAGACCTCCCGAGGCACCCAACAAAGGCGGAAACGTACAATGTGAGATTGAAATCAATGTGAGATTGAAAGCACGGCTACTTTTCCCCAAAACGAACAACTAAGCCACTTGGAGAGCACTCGCCAAGTGGCTTAAGCACTCAACAAGCACTCCAACGAAACGGTCGGTAAGAAATGTCTCCCTTGGCACGTAATTGGCAATCACTGAACCATCATATTCAACATAAACCTCCCGGAGACGCCAAAAATGTCAAATATGTCAGAATTGTACAATTGAACACTTTTATAGCAGTCAAAACTGCTTGTAAGTTCGATTCTGGAGCTTAAATTTTGAAATTATTCCTAGTTTAAGAGAAACTCGTTGTGATCGCATGTGCGGAAATTAAATAAAGCCACGAAGGCTGACGTCTCCGGGCGTTTATAAGCATTGCAATATCCCAGGCGATTCATAACTATGATGATCAGGCATTCAGTAATATGAGTGAGGAAAGTGAAAACAACAACTTTATCGTTAAGAAATCGTTCTAGCCTGTTCAGAGTCAAGGCATGTTTGAGCAGGCCAAAAACATGACGGGTTCAGACCCCAGCGAAGTTACCGAGGAAACGCCTTAAGACCCCAGACATTGAGATGGCAGAGAATTTCCTGATGAAGGATATAATTAAACAAGGCCGTTAATTATCTTCAAAAGGGATGTTTTAATTAACCCAAACACCAAATTTTCACTCTTGCACTTCTTTGGAGTTTTCTTAGTTTGCATGCAAAGTCTCAGGCTGCTCGGTTTCATAGTTTTGGAGTTATGGACACACACACACACACACACACACACACACACACACACACACACACACACACACACACACACACACACACACACACACACACACACACACACACACACACACACACACACACACACACACACACACACACACACACACACAGCCTTTTATTGGTATAAATAGATGAGCATATCGTATGTATTCTTCCAGTCCTTTTGCTATCACTTATACAGATGAGATGTACCAGTAATGAATGAAGAAAAACATGGGAATTTTTTATTGCTCAAAATATTGAATTTTTTTTTCATTTTCACCATTGATATGAAACTTCTCCTTAACAGCCCCAGTTGATGTAGTATCACAGCAGAAATAAGAAAATAAATATTAAAATCAAGATGACCAACTTGGAGGCAGATAAAATCATGTGAATCAACCATTTGGCAGAAGTGTGGTACCTACCGTATGTCTGATTTTATGTGTTTGAAATTTGTCTGCAAAATGCATGTCTTAACTAAAAATATAAGCCTGGTGTTGGCTTAATGGTTAGGGCAGCTGGCTTAAGATCCTAGGGTCTTGAGTCAGGGCCTTGAGTTCAAGCCGCTGCTGTGCGTTGAATTAACACCAGGCGGGTTGACTCAGCCTGCCATTCTTCTGAGGTCAGCGAAATGAGTACCATCGTGATGGTAACAGGGGGCATTGGATTAGTGGCACAGCTTCGCCCCCAGAAAATGATGCCACCAAGCATGCTGCTGCATACGAATTAATAAAAAAAGCTAAAAATGTGTAATCAGGCTGATATAATCGAAAGAGGTCCTTTAGATCAATGGACATTATGTTTAGACATTGTACCTTGACCTGTGTGGGACGTTCAAAAAGTTCTGAGAACGAAATACTAAGTTATGCAAAACTGCAACAAATTCAAAAACAAGTAGAGATACTGTACATTCAAAGTACACTGCCCCCATGCCAAATAGGTAAAAAAAAAAACAAGAAGGGCACTCGGTAGAGCGCATACCTCCGCCACGTAATGCCTGATCCACGAGAACATATCGGGCCCAATACATTTTTGAAATATCATGTTATATGTCGTTTTTGAGCCCGATCTCTCAATGGTGAAGAATCACTTTAAGAATTAAATAATACTCGAATCCAGATCCGGATCTGGGTCTTCACCAAAATGTAATCAGTTCGTTCTTGTCACACACCCTACCTGCCCACCAAATTTCATCCGGGTCCATCCACAACTTTTTGATATATCCTGCACACAGACAAACAAACAGACAAACAAACAGACAAACAGACAGACAGACAGAGAGGGGTGAAAACATCACCTCCTTCACCTTCGGTGCCGGAGGTAACAAATCTTCCAGCACGCGACATCGCCGGGATGCCTTTGGTGCCCGGCGATGCCGCGGTGCAGCACATGGAGATGGAATTGGGAGAGAGCGGTGTCCAATAATTGTTGTTCCAACCAGATGGAACACATAAGACAAACTAATATTGACGAAGGTGAACTGTAAATGGATATGGAGCACAGTTAGGATAGGCATGAAGAAAAGTGTTTGTGGTTACAATTGTTAAGTTCATGGAGGAGGGCAGGGACAGGAGGAAAAGGGGGGGGGGGTCAGTAGTTAGTTTAAAGCCTTAACCACCGTGTGTATTTGTGTCTATTCGGAGGATTTTCACCTGCATTAAATGAATATGGATAAGGTAAGTTGGTACCTCTGCTGATGAAGGTGGACGGACATTATGTTGTCATCCCTGTCTGGTTATCTGTCTGTCTGTGAGCAGGATATCTCAAGAAGTTATGGACAGATTCAGACAAATCTTGGTTGACAGATTGGGTGCCTGACAAGGACGAACTGATTATATTTGGGTGAAGATCCGAATTAAAAATTTTAAAGTGCTTCTTCCCAATTAAGAGATAGGACCAAAAATGATATCTTCTTCTTCTCCTTCTCCTCCTCCTCCCTTTATAAGGGGTGAGGTCCAATGTGGCACCAAGGCTCGGCCCTGCCTTGACCATGATACTCCTCCACTTCCCTCTGTCCTCAGCCAACTCTCTACACTTTCCAACCATCCCCACCTTACAGATATCCCTCCTCACACAATCCTCCCATCTCAACCATGGTCTACCTTTTTTCCTCCTACTTTGCTCCCTCAATCCATCCGCTCTCTTTGCCATTCTCTCTTACCCCATCCACACCAAGTGTCCAGCCCATCTCAGCTGGAATTTCACCAATCTCCTCGTCAAACTCATCTGCACACCATTCTCCTCCCTCAGTTCATCTATCCTTCTATCCACCCTCTTGACTCCCGCAATCCTCCTGATCCAGTTGTTCTCGCAAACCTGCAGCCTCTGTTGTTGTGTCTCTGTCAGCGTGCCACCGTCTCCAGACATTAAAGGATGGTACCCCGGCGTTGCAAACAACATCAGAACTTTCCTTTTCAATTTCCTTGATATATTTCTATCTGCCATTATTCCTTCTACCCCCTTCCATACATTCACACCCACCTGAAGCCTCCTCCGTACCTCTGCCTCAGACTTACTATCTCCAGTCACTGTTCCTCCAGTGCCAGATACTCAAACCTATTTCCCTAACTGATCTCCTTCCCCTATAACCTGATACTTATTTATTTTCTCTGCTGCCTGACCCACATCACATCAATCTTCTCCATGCACATATTCAGCCCATGCTGCCCAAATGCTTCCTTCCACTCCCTCAGTCCTTCCTGCAACTCCCACCCACTCTCCACCACAACAGCCAGATCATCCGCATCCAGCGTACTCCCCATACTACCAGTCAATATCACCTTCCAGCTTACCAGCTCCATCACCATGATAATCATGAGTGGGCTGAGAGAGCTTCCCTTCCTCAAACCGATGTTCACACTGAACTCCTCAGACATCCCAGGACCAACCAAAACTCTTCCTTATCCTCCCGTCCAGAATCCTCTCCAGCACATTCATGGCATTGATTTATTTATTCGTATGCAGCCTGTGGCTGCTTGGCTGCATCATTTTCTGGGGGCCTTGGTGTGCTGCTGATGCAAGCCTCATGTTGCCAAGAAGCTGGTCCTCATGGAGGAACGAAATGACGTTAGGGCAGCAGGTTTACGTACTACCAAATGTTTTTTTTGGGGGGGGGAGAGGAGGGGAATGAAGGGATAGAGTCCCTACTCCAGATATATTAGCAGTAGCAACAACTTGCAATCCGAAGCCATTTTGTTTCCATTGAGCGCGGCACACCGAACCTGCGCCCATGATGTGTGAAGCGTCATGTGTCCGTTGTCGAATCAAACTGTCTTTCTCTGTGTCTAAAAGGGAGATTATATGACTTAATGATTTATTTTTGTTCTTCCAACGAATCAGAATAAGCATACAATCAGACAGGATTGATTTAACTTTCAAACACATCACAGAAACCGTGGCAAAATGAAGTGCAATGTGCGAGTGAAGGTTCACGCTGATGAGTGCCTCATTTAAGGAGAACAGAGTGTGCGAGTAGAAGAAATACATGCAGGTAGTGACAGAATGGAGTGGAAGAAGGAAAGCGAAAGACAGAAATGGAGTCACACCATCCACACCAGATGCTCACACCACCAAGAGAGGAGAGAAATATAAACGATAACAACTGTGAGTGAAAAAAAAAACAGAGAAAAAGCTTGAGAAGATTGATTGATTGATTGATTGATTGATTGATTGATTGATTTGTGCTCTGCCTGATTGAAGGCAGATCTTGGCTGCTTGACAACATGAATTCCAACGTGACGGAATCACCATTTGCACGAGACTTTTCTGGATTCAGATTCATATTTTCAAGTTATATCCCAAAATGTCACGATGATAATGCTTTTGTAATGACAAACATGACCAACAGGAATGATCAGTGGAAAATAAATTCCAAGACAAATAGCACTTAATTAGTAATCATTAATTGAAATTGCGTGACGGAATCACACACCAAAGGACATAGGTTACGGGAAGGTATCTCTATTACGAAAACTCTGCTCGTATGCCAAATTCTTGCAACTGCGCGATACATATCGCAAAAGCTCAACTGATGAACTAATGAATTTCACCCGCTTTCTGCTCGAAAGTAGTCTCATCCAATTTTCATGGCTGGTAAACTGTCGTGACGGAATCACAAAATATCCAAAATATCCAATCTTCGAATACAGGCTCAACATATTGTTCATTGCAAAAAATGCAATAAAAGTTGAAAACGAACGAAAAGGGCGTTCGTTCTCTCTTTTGGTATTTTATTGAAATGAAAAACTAACTCTGCTGTCGTCAGAACGAATTTTTTTTTGCATCGCTTGTCCAGTTTTACATGCAATTCATCAAGGGCGATACTGGATGGTTTGCCATTGCTTTCCCAGCAGTGAGTCAGTGCAGGAATTTATAACTTGGCCATGATGCCTGTGATAGCTCGCCTCTCTTGGCAAAGGACACCCTGAGATCTTTAACATTTACCAACTAATGATGGCAGACGGGACATCCGGCTTAACGTCCATTCGAGAGATGGGACACACACACACACAATGATGAATCACTCTGCCTGTGAAACACCAGGATGAAAGTTTATAGCTGGGGTCATGATTTGAACCCAGGATGGACAGCTTAGACACAAGTGTCTAATGGACAGCTTAGACACAGATGGACCTCAAGTCCATCCCTGAAGAAGATATGGAAAGGGAAACTTTTTCTTTGCAATCGAATGGAACAGGAAGGAATAAATTTAGAAACAACAAAGGACTAAAATAGGACAACATGAAAATGAAGAGGAGCCATAAGTGAAGGGGATGTTTCTTTCCAACTTTTAATTTGTTTAAACACAAGTACTACACCACTGAAAACATGCACATGTAATCCTCCATGTGTGCTGAAAACATACATGTGAATGTAATCTTTCATTCTTTTCTATTCCCATTAAATGTGTTATTAACCGTTGCATGGACCAGGAGGTGTTGTTCACCAATGTTAACTGCAACACTTAGACTCATTCGAATAACACGCACACACGTTTCCTGCTGCACGGGGGTACGGGATAGCTTTGCTAGGATATGTCATAAATTATCTATTCATGTTTCGATGATGATTCATGTCTATTTAAAGTTACACCCACCTGCCAACAACATGATTACAGCACCACACATAAATGTACACACATGGGACTACAACTCACCTGGAAACAGAAATGACCCCAAAGTCAGTTTCCATCTCAGAAGAATATCCGCCGTTCGACTTGGACATTGGACGAAGAATATCCGACTTTATTTGCCGCCATTGGACTAAGTCCAAAATGTGGGCTTATGGATGGATTCGGTCTCGATTTTCGTGTGTGCGTGCGTGCATCCACAAACATTTCTCATTCATGCATGGTCCGATTTTGTTCAAACTTGGTAAAGTCACAGTACATGATGGCGTACATGTGCACCTCACTTTATTGTGCGATCTGATCAAAGATGGCAGACTAGCAGAATGGCGGTCATTTTAGTTGTAAAAACAAACACGGTATTGAACACGTCCTCAACAATTTCTCGGACATGCATTTACTGATGTTGTTAAAACTTGGCACACAGATAAAGAATGATGGCTTGCATAAGCACGTCATTTGTTTTTGAGATCAGATTCAAGATGGTCGACTGGTGGCCATTTTGTTACTTAAATGTTTCTCCCCACTATTTCTCAGACATGTATAGTCCAATTTTGTTCAAACTTGGCAC
Organism: Eptatretus burgeri; assembly: GCF_056783735.1. NCBI lineage: Eukaryota > Metazoa > Chordata > Myxini > Myxiniformes > Myxinidae > Eptatretus > Eptatretus burgeri. Next base: position 86,842,129 of record NC_140964.1, on the reverse strand, counting down.
TAGTGCAGTACCTTAGGACATACACGTGCATCTCACTTTCATTTGCAATCTCATCAAAGATGGCCGACTGCTGGCCATTTTAGTTGTACATGTATACGGGCTACCGCTTTAACTCCATATAGCACAATTACTAAAATAATGGGAGCTATGACATTTTATGTCAATTTTTACTTGTTTTCCCAGAATTTCCTTTTCGGCATGTGCAGGGAATCTATGCATTCTGAATCCCTTTTCCAACCAATTGGTGCACCCAATGGCACAGCATCCCATTATTTTGTAAGAATATAAAGCCTGGTGTTGGCTTAGTGGTTAGGGTGGCTGGATTGGGATCTTAGGGTCCTGAGTTTGAGCCCTGTTTCCTGCTGAATTCACACCAGGGGGTTGACTCAGCCTGTCATCCTTCTGAGGTCGGCGAAATGAGTACCAGTGTGCTGGTATATAGGGCACAGCATCAGTGTCACAGCTGTGCCACAACAAAATGAATAGCTGCCATATGAAAAAAGTAGTAAGAATATAACCATATAATGATTTTCGAGAAGTATACAGCGTTATCCGATGTACAAATCATGCAAGTGATGAATATTGTAGTTCACAAAATGGCTCCACATACCAACGAGGATCCCAAGTTCACATTCTAATTTTGTATGCAAGCTACAAAAACTACAAACGAGGCTCCCAAGCATGTACCACGTGTAAACGTCAAAAGCAGTCAACATAGAAATAAAAAACGAAGACCCACCCACATCTCTCACATGTGAATGGAGGGAATAACCAATTAGCTCTCACCTAATCAATTGAACCCAGGTGGCTCGGATTATACAAATAAATCAACTCCTTCCATGTTCTTCTCGGCAAAAAAGCTGCATAAAGCAACCATGAAAGGCTACAAAAGGTAAGCCCTTTGCTGTTTCAAACCCTTCCCAGAGTTCCTCCACAGTTGTAATGATGCTCACATAGAGTACACACATGAGAATCCAAATGTGACACACCCCCTCAGATGCCGGATCGGTTTCATCGCTTGTTGGGGAATCAGTGACAGCGCAGACAGAAATGCAGTTTATGGCTGTGTCTTATTTATTACAATACAAAAAAAAAACATTAAAAAACTCTACAATAAATCAAAACAGATATTCAAAACAAGAAATCAAATAAGAATCAAACAAGAATCAAAGAAACAAGAAGAAATCACAAGACAATAACAAATCAAAGAAAGAAACGAAAAGGAAATCAAAGGCAAAAAAAATTCCAAAATCAAGAGGTCAATAAAAAGCTTATTGGTTATTCCCTCCATTCACATGTGAGATAGCAAAGGGCTTTCCTTGGAGGCCTTTCATAGTTGCTTTATGCAGCTTCTTCAGTTAGAAGAGCATGGGAGGAGTCAATTTATTTATATAATCCCAGCCAACTCGGTTTAATTGATTAGGTGAGATCAAATTGGTTATTCCCTCCATTCAGAGATGAGAGATGTGGGTGGGTCCTCATCTATCTATAATTCCAGCAATGTGTGTGTGTGTATGTGTGTGTCTGTGTGTCTGTGTGTGTGTGTGTGTGTGTGTGTGTGTGTGTGTGTGTGTGTGTGTGTGTGTGTGTGTGTCTGTGACCGTTGTTTCTCGACAACCACTGGTCCGATCAAATTGAAACTTGCCAGATATATTGCTGGGGACCTGAGGATGTGCCTTTTCAAGGTTTGATATTAATCGGACAAGTGCTTCCCAAGTTATGGCCATTTATTTAGCAACCAATGAGAAGACACATTATTGCGTGGGCGTGGCCGATGGGGGAAGGGAAGCTCAGTCGCGTTCCCCATTACGGGTTACAACGTACGGGCTTCTGGAGAGTGATGACTTCGTGTATTCTAATAATTTCTCGATTTATTATGCGCATTTATAGATAAACACAATACCCCAAGTTATGATCGTTTTCATATTAGACGGTGCATAAATTTCGGTAACATCAGAGTGCTGGTATGCTCCGAACCAGGAAGTAATTTTTTTCTCTCTCTCTTCTCTTCTCTTTTTGTTTTTCCTTGCGCCGACATTGCGAAAAGGTAAAATACGTTGGCGCTAATTGAATAATTGGCCATTAAAACCAAAATTGCGAATAATCGTAACTGTGATATGCGAACTTCCGGGCCACGCACGTACGGGCACGCGAGAGCGAAGAAACGGCCTGTGTGGTTGTTGTTTCTTGCTCGCGGTTGGAATATTTATTTATTCTAAAAATATTTTTTATGGGCACGTACTAGTATGTTCAATGCCTTCAACGTTTGCACGTGGTACATGTTTGGGAACCTCAATGGTATGCATTTCCGTCTGTGCTGTCATTGATGATTCGCCAACAAGTGATGAAACTGGTCCGGCAGCTGAGGTGGTGTGTAGCATTGGGATTCTCATGTATGTACTATTTGTAAATATCTTTACAGCTGTGGAGGAACTCTGGGAAGGGTTTGAAACAGCAAAAGGCTTACCTTGGGTAACCTTTCATGGTTGCTTTATTCATCTTCTTCGGCGAGAACAGCGTGGGAGCAGTCAATTTATTTATGGAATCCTAGCAACCTGGGTTTTTATTGATTAAGTGAGAGCGAATTGGTTATTCCCTCTATTGACAGGTGAGAGATGCGAGTGGGTCTTCATTTTTCATGTAGACATATACCCAGGGCGTTTCAAAAAAGGGGTCTATTTAAGCAGCCTGATATTCTGTCGTTTCTAATGCCATACCCTTCTCTCTTGCAGGTTATTGTGGTGTTTGTGGTGGTGGTCGTATGGCAGCTTAGCTGCCAGGGTAGCTATCATTTCTTGAAGCGCGACTGTGTCGCTGATGCAGTGCCCCTCTACCAGTACACACACTGGAACTGGTACTCGTTTTGCCGACCTCGGAAGGAAGACAGGCTGAGTCAATCCCCTGGTGTATTAATTCAGCGGCCGACGGGGCTTGCACTCAGGCTTGCACTCCGACGGGGCTTGCAATCGCAAGCCGCCACCCGAACCACTGAGCCAACACCAGGCTATTGTGGTGGTGGTATGCCATTTCTAACAAGTAGTCAGTGGGACCCTACATCAACTATGATGTTCACAGTGGAACAAAAACGTGTAAATCGTGACTGTGGTTTGAGAGAAAAATCCTGCGTGCCGGTGCGCTGACGATGCTGTCAGAATTACAATATTCACACCCATAACGGACCTTCCAGTGGGAGCATTCAGTGATTTGTGGAGCACCACGAATAAATTAAAAGTTCTTCTGTTCATTTATTTTCCTTTTTAATAAATTCCTTGTTGACGTTTCGACCTGTATATGCTTATCCTTTTCTTCCATTGATCCAGCATTGTCCGAACCTAGATAGACTGTGAGGTAATTACCAAAGTAATTGACCTGTCGTAGTCGGCACGCAGCAGCGGTAAATTCTCGGCCGCCCTAATTAAGATCTAAACAAGATAAGATTGGTGCTTTGCCGAGGGTGCGCTCCCCGTTCAGGAAGCCACGTGACCTCGAGCGAAACAGCAAAATTAGACGGTGGACACTGGAACTCGTGGTTAACTGATTGGCGTTCGTGGTTGTAAAGCAACCCACCGTATCACGAAATTAATTGTTAGTGGCGGCCCCAGGTCCAACTCTTCCGAGGAGAAACGGGAATTAACCCCCTCATAATGCACTCGGTACCCATGGCCATAACTATATGTATATGTATATGTGTGTATATGTATATATATATATATATATATATATATATATATATATGTATATATATATATATATATATATATATATATGTATATGTGTATGTGTATATATATATATATATATGTCACACGAATTTCATTGTATTTTAAATCACAGGTATACAAATGTTAGTAGCATCCTGAAGCATTCCACCGCATGACTGTCAATCAAAAATAATTTGTGACTGAAACCTCACAGTTAAAGAAAAATTCCAATTTTTCCAACACTTTCACCAATTATTTTCCAAAACTATCAACAAGCATTAGGGAGACCCATCAACGATTAAAGCATCAACAGTTTCTAATTGGAAATCGTGGTGAACAAACCCACTCAAGTTATCTGCCTCACCATTTTCTGACATTTTGATCAGTTCTATTGTAAACTGATAGTTTTGCGAAAACATGGTCTATTTCTTGATTTTTTTTTATCATTGAGCAACTCTGCCTTTTCTATATGCAGCAATAACTGATGACTTATTTGCAAAACAAATTCAGTCCCATTGAGATACCACATAAATCACTTAATGCCCCACACAAAAATAAGTCCTTCTTTCCCCATGGTTGAATAGTTCTTCTCTCAGGTTCTTGCTCCCAAAACTCACAGATGGCTTTTGCTTAGTCAGGTCTGGTGGTGTTAAGATGGGTTTGTTTATCAGGAATTGCTTGAGAGTCACGTTGGCCTTCTTGTGAGCACCCCCCATCCAACGTTACTTTGTTGACCCTTCTCGGTGAAATTCCAAAGTGGCACAGCGATGGCCGCATCATAAAGGATGTAGTCCCAGTAATATTTGGCCACACCAACAAATTACCATACCTTATCCATCTTGGATCAGAGTGCATCCCTGACCTTTTCCTCATTGTCATCCTGAAGGCATAACAAGCTACATTATATATGGTGAGCTACAAAGCTCAAATGTTGTCCATCCCAATCACATATCTTGATGGCTTTGTCATGAGGTGCAGTCTGCAGACATCCTTTGGAGTAACTCCCTGAGGGTGGAAACATGCTCACCCTAAGTGTGGGTGCAGATCAAATATCATCAACATAGATATCAACATTTTCCATCCCAACAAGCAAACTCTGATGCCTTGTACTTGTGTAGCTCCTGAAAACATCATCCCAAATGGTATCTTCAAAAACTTGTTAGTGCCATCATCACAAATACTGTGTTGTGCACATCCTCAACCACTCGTATCTGCCAATACCCCGTTTGCTGGAGTTCCCCAAGGCAGTGTTTCGGACCCAGTGTTCTTCCTCAACCATTTAAATGACCTCTCTTCCTTTTTGCAGATGACTACACATTTTGTCATAAAGTACACCACCCCTCTGCTAAGCAGACAGCAGCTACATCTATGCTGTTCTGGAAATGATTAGACTTTTGCCTGATAGATGGAGTATGCCATTCAAACCAGGAAAATCTCACAAGGTCACCCTACGACTCCGGAAGGATTGTCAAACAAACACACCTATCTATTTCCATGGTTATCCACTGGAAGAAGTTCAGTATGTTGAACGTCTAGGCCTCACTTTTCCTGAGCCAACTACATGGCAAAGCTGGCCTCCAAGGCCAGCGCAGATTGAGCATCCTCCATCGATTCAAGTCTTTCTTTGAAAAATTGGAGCTACTCAAAGTCCCCAAGGTCTTTGTCCATTGCTCAAAATAATACCATTCAAAAGTATTGGAATCTCTCGTGATGAGGCCGAAGCACAGGGTCTGTTGCTCTCAAATAGCAGGCAGGTCGGTGGTCTCTCTGTTTTCTACCGTCTATTCTCTAATCTTGCTCCCTATGCTCTCAGTTGTCTAACCCTCCTTATTGATTCCAGAGTGCATACATTCTTTGAGTAACCCACTCATGGTTAAACTTCCAAGATGCAGGCAGACTGCACACATCAACTCTTTTTTTCCTCTTTTCTCCCAACTATGGAACCACCTTCCAGAGACTGGTTTGTTTCAACCTTCCCTCCAGGGTGTCAAATAAGCCATGCACCACCACCTCTTGTCACCCCCAATTCTGAACCCTGACCTTTTTAAAAACCCATTAACCTTTCTTGCGAGTTTAAGTTTCCTTCCCCTCTCCTCTTTTCCTGTTCATTCATTCCCTTGATGTTTGTCCTTCTGTCAGTTCTACCTTGCTCTTCTATGAGTCTCACTGCTGTTAAGAAAAAAAAAAAGTCAATCTTCATAAAATAACCATCTTTACTGAGCTTCTGGAAGAGTTCACTGACTGACAGCATGGGCTTCAGATCAAATACAGTCGTCTTATGATGCTTCCAGGGCTGGCAAGATGGCTTCGAGGTACACACACTTTGAATCCCTACCCAGCTATGAACTGTCACCCCAGAGTTTCACAGGCAGGGTGATTCATCGACGTGTGTGCCGTTCCTTGGATGGATGTTAAACGGGTGTCCCATCTGCCGGCATTAGTTGATGGATGTTAAAGACCCCACGGTTTCCTTCGCGAAGAGTAGGTGCGCTATCGCCGGTACAATGGCAAAATTCCAAATTCCTGACCTATAGTAACTACTGCTAGGAAGGCAATGGCAAACCATCTTGCATAACCCTTGCTCAGGAAACTGCTTTGGCAGCACAGACTCTATGAAGAGAATGGTATGACAGAGACAGAGACAGAGACAGAGACAGAGACAGAGACATCATCATGCTCCCTGTAATTGTTCTTTTTACAAAATATCACCACTGGTGACATGTATGGTGAATTAGACTGCCAAATTATATCCAACATTTCCTATATGTTTCGACTCAGGGATTCCCTACTCCTATACATTATAGGGTATGGTTTTGAACAATGGACTCACTTGGAGTCAGGTTTAAATGATGACAAATTACAGTCATGACCCCTGGAGAATCGATAAACATTGCTTGATATACTTATTGACTTAAGACCTCGACTTCTCAATCTGAGCACAGACAGGTGAAATACTGGCCAAGTATCATATCCACCACCATTTCCATGGGCTTGCAGATGCCAAGCTCCAATAGGTTTTTGCTGTTGACCATTGGGGATTGTTTCCTGCCTCAATATCTTCCTGCTGTGACCTCAGTTGGTCAGTATTCCTCATGGGACATCTGGACTCTGGGAACACATGAAGAGTAAGCCGATCATCCTTCTTGGGTACTTATGTTTCCACCAGACTGCTGGTACTCACTTCATGATCTTTGGAGTTCTGAGAATCATATGCTGATACTTTTCTCCAGGACCCTTCATGCACAGCTGGAACAGCCCTTTGCACCCGCATATTGGTACCTTGAGGAGATGACCTGCAATTCTTTGCTAAATGCTGCAAACATAACTAGAAGGGCAATCGACAGTGTATACCTCCATACTCAGTAGAGTGAACAGTTTATGTTTTGTATCCCACTGATAGGCCATATCTGGATCCGAATCTGAACCACAATCTAATTGGCTTGTTCTTATCACCGAACCAACTTATCTACCTAGTTTGTCACAACTCATCCACAACGTTTTGAGATATCGTGATATATATCGTTTTCGGACCCATCACTCATGGTGAAGAATAACTTAAAAATTAAAAAAATTCTCGTATCCGGATCCGGATTCGGATCTTCACCAAATTCAAATCAATCCGTGCTTGTTACACACTCAACCTGTCCAGCAAGTTTCGGCCGAATCCATCCATAACTTTTTGAGATCTCGTACTATATATCGTTTTTTGGCCCTATCACTTAATGGAGAAGAATCACTTTAAAAAAATTCTGGAATTCGGATCCGGATCTGGATCTTCGCCAACATCTAATGAATTTGTCCGTGTCACACTCACACACCCAACCTGTCCCCCGAATTTCGTCCAAATCTGTCCACAACATTTTTAGATATCCTGCTCACAGACAAACAAACAGACAGACAAACAGGCAGACAGGGGTGAAAACATAATCTCCGTCGACCTTCAGTGGCGGATGTAATTAAAATGTACTCCAACGAGGTGATGACTCACGCCATTACGTTTGTCTTCTAAGATGTCGTGGCTGTTTTGTGATTTCATGTACTATAACAAGCCTGACATAGGAGTGTGAAGCTCAAGTCGATGTATGTTTTTATCAACTTGTACATATAATGAATTGGCGTTATTTTTATTTTTAGTGTGATAATTTTCACTGGCAATTAGCATTACTGCAAGATATATATATATACTTTTATACAGAATTGATAGTTAAAAAAACAATACCAACAAAGCGACACAAATATGAATAGAACTCATAACTTAGGTGTTGCCTCCCCATCCTGGGAAGGAGAGGAGTGGGGGGATGGGGCCAAATTCATTTTCACCCATGACCTACTTAAAGATGGATACCCCAATCACATCTGTAAAATTTGAATTTTTTTGTTGAACTTGACCGAGCAACTATGACATCTTGGAAAAGAAACACGATGCCACGAGTCAGCACCTTCCTCCGATGTCAGCACCTCCTGTTTCTGTTCAGCGCATGTTGCCATCAAGGTGTCTATGTGTTTGTCAGCAGAATAACTCGACAATGTGAGCAGCGAGAATTGCCAAATTCGGCACAGAGCTTCATAGTGTACACGCAAACGCGATTATTGCAATACGCGCACGTCTATGGCAGCAACATGAGTAAATATTGTCCTGTAGTAAATTTCATTTTACATTTTTCCTTACGAGCTCAAAGTTGAACTTGTTCGAGACATTTGCTATATGAAGCTCTGTGCCAACTTTGACGGTTCTGGCTGCTCTCTTTGTCCAATTATTCTTCCAATAGACAAACAAACACACACACTATCATCGCAATAATCACATGCTCGCCCTCTGGCCACGGGGTGAGGAACAACTCACCCCCGACCTTACCCTGCCCTTAACTTGGCTCTTACATGGTCTACAGCTCCATGGCCATACCATTTACTTATATAATACTCACTGTATCTTCGAAAAATCCACAGCCTTCAACTCTGCTTCCAGCACACCCAATATATTCTCCTCTCCCTGAAACTTGGCATTGCTGAGCTGAACAGTTGACAGATGCCAATCACAAGCAATCGGAAAAATATCTGTTTTCCTGGATAACTCTTTAAGATTCTCTGGTGCCTTCATATATATATATATATATATATATATATATATATATATATATATATATATATATATATATATATATATATATATATATATACATGAAGACCACAAGGGGAAAACCAGAGATGTCACTTTTTTTTATAAATTTCAGGGTTATTGCACCTGCCAATAGTTGGCAACATAAGGTTTCCTCTCACAATATTACTTTAACAATAACCAGGGGTGTCACATAATTTATATGGTATAAAGTTTAGCCGTGCAATGAAAAAACAAGTGTTGTCAAATCTGAACAAGTAGAAACCCAGAGTTGTCAGTACTTTACTCCTGGTTATCTCCCTTTCATTCATGTTAACTGTTCCACCATAATATTCAGAGTTGAGAAACTAAAAAATGAAAGGTTGTAAAACTTTCACAGCATAAACTCTGAGCACTAAAATAGCATATTTGGTTATATCATGGGCTCCGTAGTTGGTGCATATCGTGGTTCAAGCCTGGTCAAACCTTTATTGTGACTTTTATGGGACCCACGCCATGGCTTAATGGTTAGCACGTCTGAGTACCCATCCTCATTCGATGTACCCACTGCCCAATCAACCTGCTTAGGTATATGAGGGAGTCACATGAGGTGACTTCGGCTATCGCGGGGGTGGTTTATCCTTGGTTTCCTCCCGGTTTTCCATCATTTAAGTAGTACGGAGTAAGAAATGGAGAATCCGTCGTCATATAAGCGAAATACCCTCGAGTATGGCATTGAACACCAATCAAACAAAAAAACAATGACCATTTAATGTTGAAAAAAATAATCTGTGATCACCAAAGTCATGTAATGTATGCTAATAACCAACAAGCATGAATTTGCTACACATCCTGGGTTAAAATTGCATGGCAATTATTAAACAAGGGAATAACCAGTGATGTCAGTTTGCAACATTGATTCGTTCTTTGCTCTTAAATTAAATAACACAGAAGTTTGGCAAATGCTACATGCTTAGTTTGATCGGCCAATGATCACTCTTCCTTTTACTGGAAAAGAAATCTATATGACAGTTATTAAAGTCCACCAGTCTTGAAACTTTGTTTTTCAGTTTCTTCAAAATTGACTTATCCTGACATCTCTGGTTTTCCCCTTGTGGTATATATATATATATATATATATATATATATATATATATATATATATATATATATATATATATATATATATATATATATATATATATATATATATATATATATATATATATATATTTGGCTTTGCAATAGCTCCTTCACAAGCCTCGGCATTGTAAATAAATAATAATAATAATCGTATTAACAATAATAATAAAAATAGGACTGCATGTCCTGAAGCTCACCTGGATCAGTAGCAACAGCCACACAACTCCCCCTCCCTTTAGACTCCCTCAGACCCTGATTTTTTTTTAATGCCATGAACAAACGTCTGTACATCATGGGTAATGAAGGTTGTAGTCAAGTTTCATTGAAATTGTGTGTGTAGCTTCGGAGAAGAGAGCAAATTCTTATTTTGGAGGGGTCAAACCTCCCCCCACCTTCCTGGAGGCCACCTTAATGAGCGCAGATTTTGATGTGGTCGATACACTTTGGTACATCACCGGTGATGAAGGTTGTGGTGAAGTTTCAACAAAATTGTGTATGTAGTTTCAGAAAAGACATCAAATACCAATTCTGGGGGGTCTAAATACCCCCGTAGACCCCCTTAATTAGCACAGATTTTGATGAAGTCGATACACCTTCATTAGGCATCAGATATGAAGCATGTGGCCAGTTTTTATCAAAATCGTGCGTTTGATTCAAGCGATAATGACTGAAGTGTTTACGGACTTACTCATTCACTCACTCACCTACGGACACTGCTCGATTGCATCAGTTCACCGGATTAAAGTGCAGGTGAACTAATAATAATAACAGTAATAAAATAGTTATTTCACGAACAAATCACACTGGTGAGATTGTCAAAGATCTGGCCATTCCTTGAGTAATTACCTTGCCAAATTTTTTTTTACCTCATCTAAAATGCTCAGGACTCTCCACAATCCCTGCTCCCCACCTTCCCTGCCCCTTCCCCTCACTCTCCATGCCTCTCCCCTCTCCATCTCTCCCACCCCTCTTTCCCATCCTCTGAAGGGTGGGAGAGAGATCCCCTCTCTCCCACCCTCCGACCCCCCTCTCTCCCACCCTCCGACTCCCTCTCTCCCACCCTCTGACTCCCTCTCTCCCACCCTCCAACTCCCTCTCTCCCACCCTCTGACTCCCTCTCTCCCACCCTCTGACTCCCCCTTTCCCACCCTCTGATTCCTTCTCTCCAACCCTCTGACTCCCTCTCTCTCTCCCACCGCTTTCCCTCTCTCTCCTCTCTCCGCCCCCCCCTTTCCTCACCCCTCTCCTGCTGTCCCTCTCTCTCTCATACCTCTCCCCATCATCCCCCACCCTTCCCCTAAGTAAAGGACGGACTGTTTTGTTTTCAATTTAAAACAGCTTCCCCAGAGTGAAGAGGGGACTATAGCATTGTATGAATCAGACTTGGAGTGAGCCAACCAGAGAGGTGCAAAGGGCGCTACATGTGTGAACATGTATGCTTGAAGGCAGGCCTTTGCCAGGTAGACAGCATGGGTTTTAAATGTTCTCACCCAGTTTTATACAGAACACAGGGTTGAAAAGAAAATGTTGCTGTTTGAGTGGGTTTTATCACCATTCCCTCCCCCCCCCAAACTCACACTGTCTCCCTTCCCTTCACCTCACACTGCCTTGCCTTCCCCTCGTGCTGCCTTCTCTTCCCTTCCTCTCACACTGTCTTCCCTTCCCCTCATGCTGCTTTCCCTCCCCCTCCCCTCAGGCTGCCTTCCCTCCCCATCCCCACACACTTACCTCCTGACAAACCCCCTCCCCTCTCTACAAGTCTCACTACCAAAGACAAGTAGAGGACCCTTCCCCCATTTCCCCCTCAAGTCCCCCTACCAAATGCAAGTCCAGAACCCTGGCAATTAAAAGCTCGACATTATGGCCATTAAGAATTGGTTGTGGTACTTGTGGATAAGCATTAGTAAATGCCTATAAATTAACGATTAAAATTGACAGTTAGATGTTATAAGTTTGTTGTAGCACAAATCGGTGAATTGTATTATACACTGTTTGATGTCATGAACTAATTTTGACTGGCAGGATTGTATTGTAAACTGCCCGGTGAGATTCCTGAAGATGCTGGAACATTCTCAGACAAAACTTCCAGTATGGATGAGAATCTCGTTTGCTGAAAGGCACGGGATTGTTCTGTGTTACGAAATAAACCCACGCGAGGGAGGTGTAGCGAGATGGGTGACATGTGACGAGACATGTGTTTTGATCATCCCCGTGCTTGATTTAACTCTGATGAGGGAACGAGGTGTTAACGTCCAGAGCCGTTGTTAACGCGTGGAGCCAAGTATAATCAGGTTGAATAAAACTCATTGAGATTATGTATCGGGAAATAATTCCTTTGATCTCTTCAATAATCCTGAATGGGCCAGCGTTCGAGAGAGTATAACGCAACAGGACTCGATCACTCGACAGCCCCGGCGGTCGAGGTGAACACGTGTGAGTTGAGTCGGCAGGACACGGACACTGGGTGTTAACAACTCAATGCGGGAATTGGAGTTGGACATTGCATTGTATGTAACGGTGAACTTCCTCATTTGACTCTGTGTCTGTTTATTTGAAATACAAGTTTCAAAAACGTTTTGCCGTTGATGTGGTCACGAACGTCACTCAGAAGTCACAGACCCCAACTGACGAAGATCCATTTCATTGGTTGCTGACCTGTGTGATCGTTCATACTTGTGAAGTGCAAATCTTAGGTTGCAGTCATTAGAGAACGAGCTGGGTTAGGCACCATGAACAACATACTGTTGCGGATTTGGAAGCTTACTGCACGCAACAGCCAGGTCCTATAGATCAGCTATATCGGTAAGTATGTGTTTCTAGTTAGGGTCCCATCCTATGTTTAATGGGTGATTAATTGTACGTGCGTCGAGTTATTTTATAGTTAGGATTTTTACATTTTAAACTTCAACAACAACAATGCCCATCTTCGCTTCTTCACCATCGGCCTTTCCCACGCACATGCGTGTCAAGTACAGCCATGGGCGGAGTCCAATGTACCAGGCGGGGTTTCTTTGGACGTTGGCGTCTTGGATTTCGCTCCAAGTATGGGCATGGCGCCCCTCTCAGCCAATCGGAGGGGTGCGAGCACGTCTGCCGCCTCTCGGCCAATGGGGAGTCAACGCAACATATTTCTGCTCGACTTCCTGGTTGAGGGGCGGAGACATGAGCACCCCCACCCTCCCCCCGACCAATCTCGGACGGTCGGGAGATCGCCCGACACACCTGTCCAATGAGGAGGGGAATGATACGAGACGGATCCCTCCAACCTGTCAAGAAAAAGGGATAATTGTGTGGGGGCAACTTTATTATATAATAATTATAATATAATATTCATAATTAATATGTATATTATATATCATGGTTCTTGGAAATATTATGAAGGTTATTTGTGTTCGACAGTCTTCAAGTATTAAATTCAATTTAAATAATGGTTTAAAGAGGTTTAAAGGCATATAAATAAATAAATTCTGGGTTTTACTGCCATTTTACGCAGTGTCTATTACATCACCCTATCTAACATGTTACATTCGTTATACGTGCCTATTGTCCATGTCCTTTATGACGTCCCTAAAAACAGTAAGTTTCCTGTTTAGAATGATTTTCAATTTTCTTTGACTGCCAGGCAGACAGACAGAGTAAAAGTTTCATCTCACTCCTCTCTGTGCATGTGCGGTCGGACCAAATTCAGAGCCAAAGTACGGTAAAACGAGAAAACTTGTCTTCTTATTCACGTTCCGATTCATGTTCAAAATGGAGTATTCGATTTCAAAACAGTCAAAGCTCGTTACTATGCCACCTCGCTTCTATGCCACTCTCGCTATTATACCACTTTTGCTCGGTCCCGACAAAATTCAATACAAAATAAATTTACTATGCCTCCCCCTACTCTCGCTACCATGCCACTACTGTGTGACTGTTAAAAGGCACGAGTCGTGAAAAAGTCTGTATTGCGCAGTGCTCGATTATCACACTCACGTCCAAAGGCGAAGCGACGAACTACAGTCCAGCTGCGCACAACATAACTCAATACGTACGCGCATAGTCAGACTGTGTCAAAACACGCGATTCTTCTCCCCGATGCCAGCCACAACAAGCCAATCACAACACGCACAACGAGACACAAAAAAGCGCGAGCACACACACAGACACGCAGGCACACGTACAACAGTGACATCATTTTTTTTCAAATTCAGCCCATAATGTCAGCTCAGAAACGCAAGCGAACCAACTTTACGCCGAAGGAGAAGAAGGAGATCATCGATGCCGCGAAGAAGGAGCCGAATCAGTCCAAGTTGGCCAGGGAGATTAGCAAGAAATGGGGCGTCGAAGTTAAGAGAACCACCGTGAAGGGCATTCTCAGCAAGAAGGATGCAATCGAGGCTGCAATCAAAGCTGGATTTCCATCGAAGCGCATGAAGTTGACGCAGGCTCACGACCCGAAGCTTGATGAGGGAGTGCTCATGTGGCTGAAGCAATCAAGAGGACAGAATGTGCCTGTCAGCGGCGATCTGATCAAGGAGAAGGCGATGAAACTGGCCGAGCTGATGCACATCCCAGACTTCATGGCGAGCGACGGTTGGTTGGGCAATTTCAAGAAGCGCCACGGCATCACGTTCAAGACAGTGCAGGGCGAAGCTGGAGCGGTGGATTCGCAATCCCTTCTTGAGTGGCAACAACAGGTTCTCCGGCCCTTACTCGGGCAGTTCTCCGCAGACGACGTCTTCAACCTGGACGAGACTGGACTCTTCTGGCAGCTGCTTCCGAACAAGACCATGGCTTTCAGGGGAGAGCAGTGTACTGGAGGAAAGAAAAGCAAGCAAAGGATCACTCTTCTGGTTGGGGCAAACATGAGCGGCAGCGAGAAGTTCCCTCTTCTGGTGATTGGCAATTCCAAGAAACCCCGTGCCTTCAAGAACAAAGAGATCCCGGTCAAGTACAAGGCGAACTCGAAGGCGTGGATGACGGCGGAGCTTTTCGAGGAGATGTTGCGTGCGTGGGACGGACGACTCGGCCAGCAGGGACACAGAGTGCTGGTCTGTCTCGATAACTTCTCTGGCCACCCTCCCGAGCTCGAGCTGAACAACATCCAACTGGTCTTCTTCCCACCCAACACGACAGCCAATTCGCAAACAATGGATCAGGGAATCATAGAGAACCTCAAGCGCCACTACAAGAAGCTCCTGCTATACCGCCGGCTTGAGGCCATAGACGAGGGAAAGGAGTTCAAGTTCACGTTGCTCGACGCTCTACACGTCGCCCGGCGTGCTTGGGAGCAGGTCGGCAAGTCGACGATCAGGAACTGTTTCGCGAAGGCCAAGTTCATCGGAGAGGAGATCCAAACTGAGCCACAGGATGTGGAGCTGCCCGACATCTGGGAAGCTCTGCCTGCCGAGGAAAAGATGCACGAGAACGAGGAGATCGAGCTGTCTGACTTTCTCGAAGCCGACGAGCGCCTCGCGACTGGCGGGTATTTCACGCTGGAGGAGATTGCGGAGGAGATTCTGTGCAGTGAGGAGCCGGTGGAAAGCGAAGATGACGAGGTAACTGTCGAGGAAGAAATCGTTCCGTTTGAGGAAGCCCAGCGCGCTTGTAGCACCGTCCGGAAGTTCATGCAGCAGAGAAGCGGGAAGCCCGGTGTGATGCAAGCGTGCGATCGGCTAGACAACGAGATGCACGAGATCCGCCGAAAGAAGATGCGCCAGCCGACGATTCTTGAAAGCTTTGTGTGTCGTGAATTTCTCACCATGCCATATGTTAGTGTGTGAACTCTGTTAGTGTGTGTATGTTCTCCGTTCGCTTAGCTTATACAACAGTCATGCCTTTTACTTGCTGGAATAAATTTTGTCTAAAGATTAACTACAGATGGGTAACTTGAGAAAATAAGGCCGTTTTTACAAAATCTCGTTACTATGCCACTTTTGCTCGGTCCCGACGGGTGGCATAGTCACGAGCTTTGACTGTAAGTTGTTCCTTCATCATAAACTGACATTCATAAACTGATCGGATGGACAGACATGAACCAATGGCTTTACCCTGCTTTTCGCTTTGTGTGCGTGGGGTAGTGAGGTTTTGCCAAAAAGAGCAAGCTTGGATTTGTCACTTTCAAGGCTTTTTTTCTTTTTTTAACATGCTGCACACACAACATGTAGCAGTTTTCCTGCATTCAGAAAAAAAAACAAATGATCAATATTACTCATTATATTTTTGAGAGAGTAATATTAGGATGGAGAGTGTGAATATCAGTATTGTAATGTACTTAATATTTCTAATATATCAGGCTGATTTGCGGAGGAGCACATTCAGATATGACGTGGCAAAGGTATAGGATGAAGAAAGACTTCTCATTGTCACAAGAAGATCGTTTTGAAACTTTTAACACAAATTTGCAAACCTGTAATTAACTGCCATTGTTGCCGTTTCAACGTGATTGTCAAAAAGCACTAAGTTTACAGAAATGATGGGGTGGGTTTGACAATCCTAAATATGCTTGTAATTACATGAGTGAAAAAGTACCCAACATAATTGATTTTGAACATCAAAGTAACCAAAGAGTTCTGCAGTCCTAAGAGTGCTATTTTTGATGAATATTACCATCCCTTATCTTCCCTCTCCTCGTTTCTCTTCCTTTCATCAATGTATTAGCCCCATTCTTCCTTGCCTTCCTTGTGTACATAAAACATAAACCATAATACCATAATAAAACATAAAACATGAACAAAGATGCCCGCTAAGTCAGTCATAAAACCATAATAATAGGTTTTTGTTCAACTGAAAGTTGACTAAGGTATGCTAATGTTTGTATTTCAGCAGAAACTGTGATGTCAACTGGCGAAAGCCACTGGCCAACCATCAGGATCATCACAATTATGTACCATGCACGAAACAGAGAATCGGTTCTGCCAAAGCAGTTTCTCGGCGAGGGTTACAATCCTAGACGGATCGCCATGACGACACAGGATACTCGGCCGAGTGAGCAGGAATTTGGAATTTGTTCACGGTGCTGACAATAGCTCTCTTAGTCTTTGTGGAGGACACCGTGGGATCTTTAACGTCCACCAACTAATGC
Source organism: Eptatretus burgeri (assembly GCF_056783735.1). NCBI lineage: Eukaryota > Metazoa > Chordata > Myxini > Myxiniformes > Myxinidae > Eptatretus > Eptatretus burgeri. The sequence continues at coordinate 86,825,124 of NC_140964.1, read as the reverse complement.
TAGTAGACAAGACACCAGTTTAATCTCCATCCATCCATCCACACACATTGATGCCTTGCCTTGCTTGTGAAAGACTAGGATGACAGTTTATAGCTGAGCCGAGATTTAAAACTGGCCAATATCACATGGGAAATTATGTTGATGTTAATGAGCTTAATTGCAAAAACAATTTCTATTTCTCATTGATTATGTTGGCCGTTTTTATTTTATTGCAAGGCAGAAAGAGTGACCAAATAATATAGACTTTACTATATTTATATTCCATCTTCCTGAGATTGCTGAGTTTTCAAACGAGTAAAATAAAAAATTACGAGTACTTATGGAGACTGAAAGTTATTCATTTTTGGCTTACCTGGAATGTAGTTCCAGGGAGCTTATGGGATGGCGCATCCATCCGTCAGTCCGTCCATCTGTCTGTAAACACTTGCAACTTCTTCTCCGAAACTGATGGTGGGATTGTGACCAAACTTGGCTAAAATGATATTTGGCATGTTACAACTCAAGTTTGTTCACAGCATTAAAAAATCGTGGTCTAAGGGGGTTTATTGGGGGTTAAAGTGAGTTCAGGTTTGGCCCCCCAAAATTGGTATTTGCCTTTTTCTCTGAAACTACACACACAAATTTTTAATGAAACTTGATCACAACCTTCATCATCTGTGATATACCAAACTTCGGTCAGGCCATTAAAAAAATTGAGACCCAAAGGAGTCTATGAGGGCATTGTCCCCCCCCCCCCAAAGTAGATATTTGCTCTCTTCTCAGAAACTACACACACAATTTTGATGAAACTTGACCACAACCTTCATTACCCGTAATGTACCAAAGTTTGTTCATGGCATTAAAAAAAAAAGAATTAGGCGTTTCCTCCCGCCACCACCCCACCCCCCCCCAAAATAGTTATTTACTCTCTTCTCCATTACATATTTTGTCGGTCATCCATGGTAATCTTATTCAGCCGCTATCAGGTGAATGACCAAGGGTATTTTCCGTATTTCTAGTTATTCCAGGGACTAAGGGCATGCAACTATTTCCTTCAAAAGATACAAAACGGACAGCTCACTCCATCCTACGTCTGAGTGATATAATTAAAATTTTGAGGATTTGGGAAGAGGGGGAAGAAGAGGGGGTAGGCTGATCAAAACCAAAGGAAGTGCCCCAAGGGTGCTGGCACAGTGTTGGCCGATTCAGTTATCAACCTTACCTGATGACCAGGCAGTACTAAGATGAAACCCTGTGTTATGGATTAACTGCCACACTGCAAATCTCGCATGAGAACCCTTCCAGCTTCCTTGATTGATATAAGTGACTTCAGAAAGTAGCAAAATTGCACCTTGGCTGAGAAGCTGTGCCGGGTGCATTTTGTGATAATTTGGTTTGCTTTCATGTCAGCTCTCGTTAAGAAACATTGCACAAATGGTTGGTTCTCCTGCTGCGTGTGTGGTGAACTGGCTCAATATTTCCAAGGGGCAGGCATTATAATGTGAGCTATGAAAAGGTGAGGATGTGGCGAGGAGGGTTTGGAAGGCACAGCACAACATGAGGCCTGGCAGGACAAAGATCACTTAAATGCAGCACTAACCTTGAAATGATATCATTAGAGAGGTGAGTTTAATCACAAACAAAGAAGATGGCAATTTGATTTCAAGATAAAAATAAATATTAACTGAAAAAAACTCACAAAGTTCTTTCAATACTTTTAAAGAATTGGAGCAAGGCTGTAAATCTTGTGATATAAATAAAGCTTTTATGCAATAAGTATCGATTATGTCTTTAATAAATATATTTGACACTTTTGAATCAAACACAGTTGACTTCACAATGCTGCCCAGAACCCACTTGCTCCCAATTTTTTTCTCAATTCTGCAAAGGATGACACAGCAAGACCTTTGAATGATTGATGCAATGTATAATCTTGAAGGATCAAATGTGGGCCAATTGCTGTGAAGCCACATGTGATCTCTCTTCATACCTGTAAGATTCAAATTATTTTGTTTCTTCACACATTCCATGTCTGTATGTTCTCCACTGTCTGTTTGATGTCCCAACATCTGTCAACTTGCTCCTCCATGAACTTTGATTTTGCATTAAAAAATAAATAAATAAATAATTTGACAAAGCACTGATAATTTGTACTCAAACACAGGTGGTTAGATGAAAATTTGAGATCATAATTTAATAATTGTGAGATATATGGTAATCCCTGCAAAGAGGTTAAGCAAAAAATTATAAACTGTTCAATAAACTTTCGATTTACCATTCAACAATTTATTTCTCATGTGTATGCAAGCCATAGCTATTGAAGAAAGAAACTCCAATCAGGAAACTGGACGTGTAACCTGTGATGTTCCAATTACCATCAGCTGCAACTAATCAATCCTAGAAATTAATGTGAAAAATCAGTTCTGCCACAGAATCTGTGCACATGTGTGCACACAACCCATGTCAATACCTCTATAAACTGGCCACATATGCTCGTGGATGGATGCTGTGAGCCAATACCAAGAGGTTAGGGATACCTCTCTGCATATCTATTGAGCCTTTAACATTGTCTGGCATTTAGCCCTGATCTCTACATTGACTTCCTTTGGTAATCAAGTTCCCCTGCTCAAGTGGTTATCTGATTTCCGTTATGAGTGGAAACAGCTGGTGGCTCATGATGGTTTCCTTTCCCATGAACTTTACCTTTAGACTGGAGTTCCTCAAGACAATATCTTAAGACCTATGTTATTCTTGATTTATAGCAATGAGCTGTCTCATTTTCTCCAAAACCAACCTCGCCATTTTGCAGAACAGTGCATCACTTTTATGAGAGGCAGGCCACATGCTGAATACCTATCATCCGACCTGGACAAAAGAAGCCACTGGGCAGCTGCTTTGTAAAATGTTAGGGGGGGGGGGGAACCGAAACTTCACTCTCATATCCCTATGCTGTACCTTCTTTGCAACATCCCCAAATTCACTGAAACTTTTCTCTTCTTGAAAAGCTCTTCACAACCTGAAATACATATATATATATATATATATATATATATATATATATATATATATATATATATATATATATATATATATATATATATCACACTTCCAAAATGTATTTTAAAGTGCCTTACTATGGGTACTACTCCATCATGAACAATAAACCTCATTCTTCTTCTTCATCACACTATCTTCCTTTTCTCTTTGACGAGACTTATTTCCCAAAACTTATTCACTCCTAAATGCTTAGTTAATTCAGCCTCCTTCACTTACAGCTGAATTTTCCTCCATGCCTTCTACCAAAAACATTCTCACCACCACCCCACATATGCAGTCTGTCGCAGGTTATCCAGTCTGGGAATGCTAATGTTTCAATTTTGAGAAGGCTGTGCGCACACCACAAACATTTCTCCACATCCATGCATGGTGCAAACCTCTCCATGTCAGTTCCATTCACCCCTTCTGCTCCCCCTTTGTCCTGCCCCCTCTCAACTTCAACCTTGCTCTGCCCCCTCACAATCTCCCCCCCCCCCAAACTCCTCCCCCTCCCAGCTTCACGCCTTCCCCTCCTGCAGCCTCTCCTTGCTCCTTTCCGCATTCCTTGTGTCCTGTCAGTGGCTCCTTTCACCTGTCCCAACCATGTTAACCTAAAACATCCGAGGCTTCCATTCCAACCTGACAGATCTCTCAATCCAGGCTGCTGCCGATAAACTGGACATCATCTGCTTAACAGAATCCTTCCTTCCACAGGACATCCCTGACTCATTAGTGTGCCTCCCTGGCTATAGTCTCCTCCAGTTCGATCGACCTGAACACTGTCCTGGTGGCAGGGTCGTGCTTTACATTAAAAACTCCATTTCTCACTCTCCATGTACTGCTGTTACACCCCCCAAACCTCTGGTTGCAACTTCCTCTCCACTCCCACCTAATGTTTATTTCTGTGTTCAACTATCCTCCCAACAGTGATGACTCCATCTACATCTCTCTCTCAGACAACATGAACCAATTTTTAAACATTCATCCAACTCTCTCTTCCTCACATGCCATGACTTAAATTGTCACCAAGCTAATTGGCTGCGTGTTTGTACTCCTCTCACCAGCAATGGCACTTCTGAAAAGGACTTCTGTGACTCCGTGGGACTGACTCAATCTGTGAACTTTCCCACCTGGATTTCTCCCAATGGAAAATCTTCGCTCCTGGATTTGGTGATGACCAACTTCCCTGCCAATGTATCTTGCTTGTCCTCTCGCCCAATTGGCTCATCTGATCATGTGCTAGTCAAGGTCATCATCTCTCTGGCCATTTTCAGAGAACAGGCTCAGCACCGGCGATTCTGAAAGTTGACTGAAGCAAACTCGCAGGGACGACAAGCAGCCATCACACTTCAGTACTGGTCTCCTCGATCCACCCCAGTCACTAATATTAATTCAGCCTGGGAATTCTTCCACAGATGTCTGCTCTCTCTTATGCACAGATTCATCCCATCTCATCTTCAGTTATCTTACCCATCCTCCCACTCTTGGTTCTCAAAATCCTGTGGTGAGGCAGTTGCTTTAAAACAACTTTCATTCTCCTTCTGGAAGGCAATCCAACCGAAGGCAACCTCAGGTCATTCCACAAAGCCCAAAACAAGTGTGTCCACCCTCAGGAAAGCCAAAAAACAACATATTGTCCAATCTCAAGAATTAACTTTCAAATTTGTCTCTCTCCTCTAAAACCTGGTGGTGCCTTGTCAAGTCAGTCTCTGGTGTATGCTCAACTTCTATCCCTTCCGTCATTTCAGATGGCACCACAGCAGACTCCGCTCTTGAGAAAGCCGAATGCCTCAATTCTGTGTTTGCTTCAAATTATTGTGTCCCTAACCTCTCCCGCTCTGTATCCACCATTCCCAGTCGTATCCAACTGCTCCTGAATTCAGTATCTTTTTCATCTGAGAAGGTGGAAAAGTTTCTGGCAACCCTCGACTTTGAATCTACAGCTGGACCGGACGGCATCTGCTCACATGTCCTAAAAACCTCCCCTGCTGCTCTTGAACTTCCTCTTTTTGCCCTTTTCACCCTGTCATTTACCATTGGTGATCTTCCATCTGCTTGGAAATCAGCCAACATTGCTGCACCAGATAAAAAAGTGCAAAAACTGATCTTTTGTTACTTTCACAGGTCCCCTCCAACATGCAAAATCATTGCACATATAAAAACAGAAAGTAATGTATGCTTGCATTCAATAAATAAAAAATTAGGGGCAATGCCCCTACGCTCACTTGTTGGAACCAGGGAACCACGAGTAGGCGTGGATGACCCATGAGATATGAAAATTAGCCGATGGTTTGAACAAACTTGTGAACGCACCATGCATAGATGATTCCTACCAAGTTACATCTAAATCAGGTGAATACTTTTTAAAAATAAGTCAAAAGTAGTGATCCTGGAATTGTAATGACCTTTGACCTTAAACATGACCTACTTCATATGCAATTTTTTTTGTGGGGTTTGTAAGGCATCAGGAGGCCTTGGTCCTCAGATTTTCAACAAAGTTTGGTGAAAATAGGACTATTAGTTTTGGCATCACAGGTGATGAAAGTTGTGGTCAAGTTTCATCGAAATTGTGTGTGTAGTTTCGGAGAAGAAGATTCAAGTGTTTACATACTGACTGACAGACACCGCGCGATGCTAATACCTCACCTAAACTATGTTCCAGGTGAGCAAAAAATGGGTACCGATTTAAGGGACACCCTATACTTGTATATTTAAGCCTTTCTCTATAAGATAGGGGGAGGTTTATTGCTGATGTGGACTTGTCGGGTTTTTTTTTCTACAACTCGTAACGCAATTTGTAATGGTAACAAAGTTTTTTTTAGACTTCGAGGAGTACCAACCCACCATTTAGATGTTTTTCCTCCTTCCTGCACGTCAATGTTCTGAGCTGTATCGCAGAGCCAGCTGGGACTTTCAGAATGAAATTTTGCATCAATGGGAATAAAAGGTAGGTGGGGGTGACATAATGTTTTCTTGACCTTGACCTAATTTTTAAGATGATGAACCAATTATCGACATTTCAACCATTTCACCAGAATTCGACTTCAGTTTGTCTGATCGGACCGAAATTGTCCTTTCTCGATAGCATAGGACAAGGCACATTTACACTTAATTTACATCATAACCCACAATTTACATCATTTACACTTAACTCAGGTAAAAGTCACGGTCAAATGGCAGTCTGAAGAAATAGTGTTTTTGTCATCACTCAATTTTGCCAATGCGGAATATTAAAGACTGCTTTGCCTTCCAAAATGTCCTAGTATCATAATAGTGTACTTGCACTGAAGTAGTGCATCTGATATTTGATTCGTGTACTTGACCTACTTTTTTGGATTGTGACCTAATTAACAAAAAGCTAAACGAAACACCTTTTTGATCCTCACTTGAATAATGTTCCTACAATTTTCATGATATTGAGTTTTATCGATAGATTGTCACATCGGGGACACATTTTATTAATTTATGCTCGATCCTTAAATACTGAAGGTCCAAGGTCATATGGCAGTCCAAACAAAATATGCCATCTTTAGAGGATGGGCCAAGGGTAAGTCGCGGGTGATCGCCAAGGGTAAGCTAGCGGAGGCTTACCCTTGGAAATCGCTTTGTGATTGCAGATACCTAGTATTTACTGATATGTTTGAGAAATATCAGGTTTCCCACACTCTTAGTTTTGTTGTAGGAATTAAAATAATGCCATCTAGTACCTAGGTTGTGGCTATTGCAGACAGCTTCAGTGAGGAAGGCATCAGAACTCTTGGTGATGCAAAAGAAAAATTCACATACAAGCCACCAATAAAGTTTAAAAATAAAAATATACACCAACATAAGGGGAAAATGTGCATGATCTGCTGAATTGTTAACACAGCCACGTATCCTACATTTTTGCACTCCAGAAGGAAGGATTATCTGGTGGAATCAAAAGGTTGATTAACAACTGATTGAGAAAAAGTGCATTAAAAAAGATGGAGATTATGTGAAATGATGTGATATATTATATATGTATATATTGCTAACACAGCCACATATCCTGCATTGTATATATATTTAAATATTAATATATATATATATATATGTATATATATATATATATATATATATATATATATATATATATATATATATGTGTCCACTACCAGTCAAAAGTTTTAGAACACCCCCATTTTTTCAGTTTTTAGTGAAATTTAAGCAGTTCAAGTCCAGTGAATAAGCTGAAATGGTACAAAGCTAAACGGTAAACTGCCAAAGGTTAAAAAAAGTTTAGATTACCAAAAACTGAAAAATAATGTAAATTTCAGAGTTGTGAAAAAAGGCCCTTTTCAGGGAACAAGTAATGGGTGAGCAACTGCAGCTGTTCTGCAGCAATGGAAGTAAATTAAGCCTTGAAAGTTGATGCAAACAATTCCTACAGGTGTCCCAACTTTTGTTGATTAGTTACAAACCCTCTGTCTGTATAAAAGCAGTGTTGGAACAGACTGTGTTGCTACACCCTCTGAAGCATTATTTGGACAATATTGCACTGCAGGAAGTAGTATATTGCTATCAGAATGGTGAAAAAAGACAATTAACAAAGAAAGACAGACAGACCATTATAACCCTTAAAAGTATAGGTCTTTCCTTCAGAGAAATTGCAAAGAAATGTCAAGGTGTCAGTGAGTACAGTTTCCTACATCATCAAAAGGCACTTGGAAACTGGAGGAATGTCTGACAGGAAGAGGTCTGGCAGACCCAAAGCCACAACACAATCAGAAGACAAGTTTCTGAGAGTCAACAGCTTGCGTGATAGGCAGCTCACAGGACAGCAGCTTCAAGCACAGCTTAACACTAGTCAAAGGAAGGAAGTCTCAGTTTCAACTGTGAAGAGAAGACTTTGAGCTGCAGGTTTGACAGGTCGAGTGGCAGTAAGAAAGTCATTGCTAAGATGGCAAAATAAGAAAAAGAGGCTTGCCTGGGCCATGAAGCACTGCCAGTGGACTATTGAAAACTGGAAGAAGGTCTTATGGACAGATTAATCAAAATTTGAAATGTTCGGTTAATCACGCAGGATTTTTGTACACCGTCGAGTTGGCGAAAGGATGGTTCCTCAGTGTGTGACACTAACTCTCAAACATGGAGGAGGAAGCGTGATGATCTGGGGCTCTTTTGCTGGATCCAGAGTCGGCGACTTGCACAGAGTGACTGCATCCTGAACCAAAAGGGCTCCCACAGTATTTTGCAGCACCATTCAATGCCCTCTGGTCTATGCCTAGTTGGTCAGGGATTCATCCTACAGTAAGATAACGACCCAAAACATACCTCCATGCTATGTCAGAACTACCTTTGAAGAAAAGAACAAGACGGTAGGCTTCAAATCATGGAATGGCCAGCACAGTCTCCAGACCAAAACTCCTTCGAGCTGGTTTTGGATGAATTGGACAGAAGGGTGAAAGCAAAGCAACCTAGAAGTGCAACACATTTGTGTGAACTTCTGCAACAGTGTTGGGAAGAACTTTCTGAACAATATTTGATTTCCATTGCAGAAAGAATGTCACGAGTATGTTCGGCTGTTATATCTGCACAAGGTGGCTACTTTGATGAGTCAAAAATTTAGATTAAATTTTGTTCAACAAAACGATTCCATGATTTATTTTTTATCTGCAATTGTTTATTTGAGGCGCCGTGAGGAGGAGTGATGTCAGGGACATATCGGCCATTTTGGAGTTAATGCCATATAGCACTATTTTAACCCTTACCCTATCATCCGAGCCTATCATCATCATGTCATTAAAAATGTCGCTTACATCACTCCTCCTCGTGAGGCCTCATTTGTTCTATGCTTTAATTTCAGAGGACATTGAAACATTAAGCTGCTTAAATTTCAGTAAAAACTGGAAAAATGGGGGTGTTCTAAAACTTTCGAACGGTGGTGTATCTGTATGAAGTTTGTCAATGGCAGAATTCCCGTTATGTAGGTGGAGCGACAAAATTTTTGGGATGACACTCAGAGATTGTGAGAAACATGGCTCACACTTTGATGCTACTTATATATAGAGATAATGACTCCATTTTTCATGGTGACAATTCCACTATCCATTGAGCACATGTGCTTTCAGGAATGTTAACTTGAGCTTCATTATCTGCTATAACCACTACAAACTCCAGATATCGATCCGATGGAGCACCTTGGAATGTGTTAGCTCACTGCATGAGGGACACATTAACACCCATCAATTCCTCTTGGCAGAACCACGTTCAGGCTTCCTTTCACAACAACACCAATTATAATAGGATGTCATTTCCCATTGAGTGAAATCAATTGCTGCCATCAATCAGGTCAGAGGTGGTCCAACACACGATTACGAGCATTAAGTAATTCTATTGCCACTGACTGTGTATGACTCGTATGAAAGGCTCATAACCTTTTATGAATCTTCTTCCCATCAAGTAGAAAGGAAATATGAATCGGTACAGGTAATATACAGAGAGCATGCAATCTGGTTCAGTTAATATAATAGTGTACAGTAAACTTGCATTCTTCATTCTCCAAGATACACTGCCTGCAGAACTAAAAGAGTGAGAATTCCCACATTTTCCAGACATTTCACGTTTACCTTATTCTTTTATCCTTGTGCTGCTTGCATTTTGCAATAATATATGATGAAAAAATATACCTCCAAAGAAAACCTATTCATACAATGATGTATTACAAGCTAGAATTGTAATTGGTGTGTTCACCCTGGATAGGAAACATTTTATTATTTAAATGAATTTCGGAATAACTATTTTCAATTTTTTCGGCTTATGAAGACGATCACTCAACTTGCTCCATACATACCTAATAAACATATGCTTTGTAATTTGGCATTAATGTCCTTCCATTGAGATTTTTTTGCACCAGGCACCAATAAATTAACCACATCAACAGACTTAACAATGGCAACAAAGAAACAGTTATTCTCTTACAAAAAAAATAATTTCATAATCCCTCCAGCTGAGGCACTGCAAAATGGAGGAAAAATGAACTCCAGCTAATGTAGAAAATGCAAGCTGTAAAAGGTTTTTTTAAAAAAAAAATCAACCTTATTGCACTTACATCAATGAAGAGGATAGGTTCAGGTACTGGGTGGTGTAAATGCCAAAGGGATACTTCTTTTACATGGATAGGAAAGCTGAAGTATGAAAAAGCAAACAAATCCCGAAACCTCTCATTTGTTTCAAATTGTTCACATTGCTGGGAAGAGAATCACAATTTCAGACAATTCAGTTTTGAAATCCCAGTTTGCTCCATAAAACCAACCAAATGAAGTTATTGCATTTGCCCCTCGCAGCTTCCGATGATCATTCATATGTGACATGTGAAAAGCTGGGACAGTGAATTTGTTTATGGTGTGGGAGATGCAGCCCACACAGCAACCACAGTGTGAGACAACAGCGAGTGTAACCTGGTGTCAAGAATATCTGGCAGGATAGATGAGATAAACAGCCAATGTGTGTGCCGTCCCTCGAATGGAAATTAAAATAGATTCCCCACCTGCTAGTATTACAGCATTAATTTGTGGGCATCAAAGATCCCACGATGCCCTTCACAAAGAGAAAGTGAGTTATTACCGGTACTCGAGCCAAATGTCCTTTAGTCGAACATCAAGCCTGGTCAGCCAGATTGTTAAAGATTTGTGTCAAACATATTCCCGAGCACACCCAACATGATGGTAGGAAAATTGGGGCTGTTTAAGAGGTATATGTATATATTTGTATATATACACATATATGTATGTATATATACATATATATATATGTATGTATATATATATATATATATATATATATATATATATATATATATATATATATATATATATATATATATATACATGTATTTATATATATATATATATATATATATATATATATATATATATATATATATATATATATATATATATATATATATATATTGTTGTGGTTACCAGATTCGCAAACCACCATTCAGGTCCCTTAGGTGAGGTATCTCGGTAAGTGCATGTGTAGTTAGGCCCAAACCCGTTGTCTAGTGGGAATACATGTCATTTATACGTGCTGCGACTCTTCAGGATAGCCGTTTTTCTTTTACTATCTTTATTTTGGACCAATCGCCATCACCACAACCACAACATCAACCACCAACCACAACACCGCTTCACCACAACCGCCACGACCTTTACCGTCACAACTCGCCACCATCGCATCACCGTCATCTCGCGCCACTCATGGGCACCGATGCTGGACTCGTGTAGGGCGCACGTTGAACAGCGTGTACAAAACCACGGATTTTCTGCTTCAAAAACGGATCAAAAACGACACACGCCCACTTTTTGCCGTCCAATCGGTGAGCGAGGGGCGAATTGGCCCCGCCCCCAGGGCGATCGATATATGCAAATTTGTGGATCAAAAAGCCTTCACGCCCACTTTTTCTCGGGCCAATGGGGAGCGAGGTGAAAGGTCAAAGGGAGGGGGTCAAAGGCGAAGTTACGGGGGGATAAAAGGACGGTGTTCGTCAGTCAGAGTCGGAACGAAAGAGTCAGCAGAACGAGGTCGGAGAGTCAAGAAGAGGAGAGTCGGAAGCAAAGGGTCAAGACTTCGCGGGCGGTGGAGCTGCTCGTCGTGTGCGTTGGAGTCGGAACGGAGGGGACGGAGCTGTGGAAAGGCGGCGACACCAGACGAGGGGGTGCTCGCGTCGTGCAGGAAGCTGCACCCGAGGGAGGCCGGCAGCGCGACCTGGCCGAGGTGGAGACGCACACCAGGGATAATAAAGATCCTCTATACCCCGAGCATCAGCAACCCCCTCCTGTTTCCCCCCGCGCTGAGATAGTGCGACCAAGGGGGCCCCGTTCCCACCCCCAGCCAGGCACTGTCCACGAGGCCCGCGGGTTGCGGGGCCATCGCCGCTCCGCGTCTCATCACCAGACGGGTAGGCCCGACCCGGTCTCGGCCCCAGGCCTACCTCATTCTTGGGGGATTTCTTTTCCTTGGTTTTGGGTATGTGTTGTCGGCGCCGTCTGTGAAGTAGAATTGTATAAGTGTTGCCGTGTGCTCGGTAGTCGGTATTAGCTCTGCACTGTGTTTTCACTTTTATGTTTGCTTTTTGTGTAAATGGAATTGTGTTTTCTTTTTTTGTGTGCATTTGGTGGAATTGTATTTGTGTGCTTTCCGTTCGTCGCGAATAAATGTGCTTTATTGTTGAACTGTTCTCCCGCTTCGCTTCGTCTTTTCCTCTATTGAATCCCCATCTTGCTTCACGTAAAGGGTTGGTAGTGGGCTGAATACGCCCGATAATTAATCGAACCGTCGAGGTCGACGATAACACCGCTCGGTTATTCTGATAGTACGGAACGGGTCGCTTAAGTGGCCCGTGTCCGAAGTCGACCTGCGGCGAGGTGCGATCGCCCGGTCTACCCTCCGCGTGGGTACTTAGGTAGTTCGAATTTGGCGAGCAACCCTATCCCACGCGGGGGCTGATTGGCTCGATCGCGGTGAGACCGAAAGGTCCACCCGTGACTGGTTCCCGGCGTTAGTCCGAGAGGGTCACGACTGGATTGTCCGTCCGGTGGGCGACGTGCCGCGATTCGAGTTACGTGGCCGTCGCACGCCGGCGGGCGCGGAATCCGCAACAATATATACATACATGTGTATATATATATATATGTATAAATATATGTATAAATATATATATATATGTATATATATATATATATATATATGTATATGTATATATATATATATATATACACATCTATATATATATATATATATGTATACACATGTATATATATATATATATATATATATATATATATATATATATGTATACACATGTATATATATATATATATATATATATATATATATATATATATATATATATATATATATATATATAATATTGTTGCGGTTCTCGAAACCGCATGCCTCTAAAGGCCCGGTCACACCTTGACGTTTTAGCCAACGTATGCCGATTTTTGAATTTTTTTTCTAAAACGCTGGCACACATTGAATACGTTATGGGTAAGTTTTGATAACATTGCGAGCACGCTGAAAAACACTGCCATACGTCGTTGTACGTTGGCTTTAAACATTGTACTTTTTGGTTGTCCTCAAATTTTTTCATGCTTGAAATTTCACGACGTATGCCGGCGTATGACTCACACGTTCCGCTACGCTGGCCATAAGTTGTATGCACGGTCTGCGATCGTTGACAGACGTCAACACATGCTACTTGTAAGTTAATCATAAGTTGAGACACGCCGAGGTAATGTTTAGCGTACCCGAAACTTATTTCTAACCTATGATTAACGTGTTGTTGGCACGCTACGTGATCGTTACCACACGTCGACAGACGTTACTTTTAAGTTACTCATAGGCTGAAAGACGTCGGTATAATGGATCGTCCTTGCGTCATCGTCCACGGCCACGGCCAGGACACTTATTTGCAGCATTCTTCAAACTTTTCTTCGGCATAACGAGGATGTTCACACATCGATGTCGAGCTTGGCTATGATTCCAATTGTCCATCGGCAGCGTCGATTTAAAATAGTCGAGTTTGAGCGTTTTAACACGTTCAGAAGAAACGCTTCAAATTTCCAAACCCCAGCGTCAAAAAACAAAGGCGAGTGACAGCAATTTAAATCGTTCATTGTAAACAATGAAACTAGCTGAGTGGTACCGTTTAAAAGTCGTTGAGTGTAAAAAAAAATCCAATTGTTGAGCGCAAGCGTCTACTTTCAATAGTGGAGATGCAGCCATTGAAATCGTTGAGTTTATCATTTAAATCGTTAAACGCAAGGACGATCCATCATAACCCACACCCTCCCCCTCACACTCACCTACTACTGCCAACATGAACAAACTACTACTAATACTAATACTAATACTAATACTGATACTGATACTGATACTGTTACTGCTGACATGGACATCGACTCAAAAAGGAACTCGAAAACACTGTTGGGTTCCCCTTTTATGAACACCATTTTTATATACCAATTCCCAAAACCGCTGGGAACACGTCTTTATATGGCAGTTGTAAGCTAGAAACACGTTAATTTTTTTTTTTGTCGACCGGAAGACGTCATTGGAATACGTCTACGTACGTCGATGTGTGTTGGGACTACGTAAAGAATTGGTTCAAAGCACGTCAAACATAAGTTAGAAATAAGTTTCGTGTAAAAAAGATATTACCGCGACGTGTTTCGACTTATGAGTAGCTTATAAGTAGCCTTTGTGGACGTGTGTAAGCGTCCACATATCGTGTGTAAAACTTATCCCCATCGCATGCGGAACGTGTGTCATACGCCGAGTACGTCGTAAAATTTTGAACATGTTTAAAATTTCTTGACGTACTCTACTTACTACGACGTATGATAGCGTACTTTAGCGTTCTACTCACGTATACCAAACTTACTCATACCGTATTTGACGTGCCCCAACGTTTTAGACACATTTTTCTTAGGTCGGCATACGCTGGCAAGGTCGCCAAGGTGTGACTGCGATGTTGTCACTTCCATTTCTACGGCAGTTATGATTCGAATCGTTGTGCGTCAGCCTTTTAATAGGCTACGTCACGACATCGTCAGCGATGCGTGCAACGCGCTATGCGTTGCGCTATGCCTAATTTTTTTGGAATAAAATTTCTGTGAAGTCAGTCCCATTACTTTTTAGACGGACCTCGTCTATCTTTATATATGCACATATGTGTATATATATGTACATATATATATATATATATATATATATATATATATATATATATATATATATATATATATATATATATATATTGTTGCGGATTCGCGCCCGCCGGCGTGCGAACGGCCACGTAACTCGAATCGCAGCACGTCGCCCACCGGACGGACAATCCCGTCGTGACCCTCTCGGACTAACGCCGGGAACTAGTCACGGGTGGGCCTTTCGGCCTCACCACGATCGTGCCAATCGGCCCCCGCGTGGGATAGGGTTGCTCGCCAAATTCGACCTACCTAAGTACCCACACGGAGGGTAGACCGGGCGATCACACCTTGCACCATACACACCGGGACAACCACACTGGGGATATGTGTCCCCACAAGGGTCTCCCGGGCCTCTATACCCCCAAGCTCTCCGTGCACCTGTCCACAGCACTCCTCCCCTCGACCTCGCAAAGCACGACCGAACCCACCTGGTCGTGACTCGCCTCAAGGGGGCATACTCGCTCCCCTCGTTCCTGGAGGAGGCCATCCAGCTGCTCGCACTGGGCCTCCACCCAGTCAGCCAGCTCCCCCTCATGGTCCTCCACTACCTCTGTGTGTGTGTGTGTGCGTCACTAACCTTGTCCAATTCACCCTCTATCTCCCGTGTCTCTATACATTTTATTCTTTCTGTCGTCTCCTCGTGTCTATTGGTCTCTGCTTCTTTCTGGCGTCTTTCCCTTATCTTTATGTAGGTCAACCTTGCTTTCTCCTTAAGTCGCTCCCGTCCTTCCCTGTTTTTCACTCCTTGCTCTTTCACGATCTCCGCGTACCTCATTCTTGCTTTCCGTCTTAATTGTTCTTTTCTCTCCCTCCAAATTACTTTCACCTCGTCTCTTGTCTCCCGTGTCTCTATACATTTTCTCTCCTTGTTCCTTATTTCTGTCTCTTCCTGGTTCCTTTTTCCTTCCCATCTGAGTCGTTCTTTCTCTCTGAGCCCCATTAGCTGTTCGTTCTCCCTCCGGAGCTCCTCAATCTCCATTGACTCCAATCTCGCTCTCCGTTTTAGTAGTTCAATTTCACACTCATATAGTTGTTGTTTTCTCTCCCACTGTTCCTCCTGCTCTTTGTTTTCCAATCTCATTGTTTCTTTCAATTGGCTCATTTCCTTCCTGTGTTTCATTCGCTGTTCTCTCACTACTCTTCCTCGTTTCCTCTCCTGTCCTTCCTTCTCCAGTTTCATGGTTTTCTTCATTTGGTTAATCTCCTTTTTGTGTTTCATTCGCTGTTCTTTGTCTATCTCCTCGTACTCCAGCCTCAGCTTTTCTTTCGATTGGTCAACCTCAGATTCATGTTCTTTTTGTTTTCTATTCCATTGTTCCTCTCGTTCTTCCCTCTCTAATCTCCTTGTGTCCTTCAATCTCCTGATTTCTCCTTCCTGCTTCATTCCTTGCTCCTTCAACTTCTCCTCGTATTCCAACCTATTTTTTTCCTTTTGTCGTTCAGTTTCAAATTCATACTCTTTCAGTTTTTTATTCCACTGTCTCTCTTGTTCCTCGTTCTGCAATCTCATTATTTCTTTCAGTTGGCTGACTTCCTTCTCCTGTCTCATTCCTTGTTCTTTGTATTTCCTATTCCACTGTCTTCCTTGTTCCTCATTCTGCAATCTCGTTATTTCTTTCAGTTGGCTGACTTCCTTCTCCTGTCTTATTCGTTCTTCCATCATTACTCTTTTTTGCATCTCATTCTGCAATCTCGTGGTTTCCTTCAGTTGGCTGATTTCCTTCTCCTGTCTCATTCCTTGTTCTTTCAGTACTCTTTCTTGTTCCTCATTCTGCAATCTCGTTATTTCTTTCAGTTGGCTGACTTCCTTCTCCTGTCTCATTCCTTGTTCTTTAAGTACTCTTTCTTGTTCCTCATTCTTTAATCTGGCCTTCGCTTCCAGCTGTTCGATCTGTACAGTGTGGTTTCTTAAAGTTTCATTCTCTGTTGTCGTTCTTTCTTCTCTCACCATCCTCAACTCGTTTTGCAATTCCCTCTTTGTTTTGGTGTTTCTGTAACTCAGAAGCTTTCTTTTCTAATTCCTTTCTCATCTCCGCACACTCCGACTTTGCTTTGGCTTCTAATTGTTCAATCTGCTCAGTGTGGTTCCTTAACGTTTCATTCTCTGTTGTCTTCCTTTCCTCTTTTGACATCCTCAGTTCGTCTTGTAATTCCCCCTCCATCCCCTCCCTTACCTCAACTGGCCGCACTGCTGATTCCACACGTGATAAAGCTGAATGTCTAAACTCGGTGTTTGCAGCTAAATCTTGTGTCCTAAACCCATCACTATCTCTACCCACCTTACCCAGTCGCACCCAACTGTCCATGGACTCTGTATCCTTTTCTCCTGACAAGGTGGAGAGCTTGCTTTCAAACCTCGAGTCAGATTCTGCAACCGGTCCAGACGGCATCAGCCCACGTGTCCTCAAAGCCTGCTCTTCTGCTCTTGCTCACCCTCTCTCTGTTCTATTCACCCTCTCATTTTCCCAAGGTCATCTGCCATCTGCTTGGAAATCTGCTAACATCACTGCCCTGCATAAAAAGGTGCAAAAACAGATCCCTGTAACTACAGACCAATCAGCCTTCTCCCAATCATCAGCAAGGTTATGGAATCCATCATCGCTTCAGACATGAAATCCTTCCTCTTCTCCAATGGCTTGATTTCCAATCATCAATTTGGTTTCAGACCAGGTCACTCTACCCTGGATATGCTGCTTCTGCTCTCCCATCAATGGATGGAGGTCCTCAATGCCAGACAGGAAATCCGAGCCGGATCCCTGGACATATCACGTGCTTTTGACACAGTCTGGCACCCTGCCCTACTCACCAAACTCTCTTCCCATGGTATTCAAGGCCATCTCCACTCATGGCTCGCAGACTTCCTCTCCTGTCGCAGTCAACGTGTGGCCCTAAATGGAGTTCTTTCATCCCCTCTTCCTGTGCAGGCTGGAGTTCCTCAAGGTAGCGTTCTGGGCCCTGTTCTTTTTATGGTTTTCATCAATGATCTCTCGGACTCTCTGGAAAATCCTCTATTTCTCTTTGCCGATGACTCCACCCTCGGCCGTACCATCTGTCATCCCTCAGACCGGCAAGCAGCAGCTTCTTCGCTCACTGCAGATCTGGATAAAATCACAAACTGGTCCAACAAGTGGAACATGTCTTTCAATCCAGACAAATCTCACACTCTCACTATGTCTCTTCGAAAGGACCGTTTACAAAACCCCCCCATCCACTTTCTCAACAATCCTCTGGAAGAAGTCTTTTCTTTCAAGCTTCTGGGTCTCACTATCTGCCATGACCTTTCCTGGGAAAGTCACATTTCCAACCTTGCCTCAAAAGCCAGTCGCCGACTGGGAATCCTCCGTCGTGCAAAGTCCTTCCTCGGCCCTCTTGAGCTCCTGACCACTTACAAAGCTTTTGTCCGTAGCCTGATGGAGTACTGCTCTCCCCTCTGGGCTGGTGCTCCTGCCTCCCACCTTTCTCGACTTCACGCTGTCGAAACCAGGGCTTTTAAGATCATTGGCATCTCCCGCAATGAAGCTGAGTCTTTGGGCCTCTCACTCAATCACAGCAGGTTGGTCGGTGGTCTTTCTGTCTTCTACCGACTCCTCTCCAGCCTTGCCCCCCCTGCTCTCTCTGCGATTTGTCCCAACCACATTTCCACAGGGCGCTCAAGGTACGCCAACAACCCCCTTCTGGTAAAACTACCAAAATCACGAATCACTGCTCATCTTCACTCTTTCATTCCTCTTTTTTCCCGCCTTTGGAATAAACTTCCTCACTCTATTCTTTCCCATTCTTCCCTCCAGGCTTTCAAAACAGCTGTTCACCACCACCTCTTATCTTCCCCCATCCAAATCCTCGATCTTTTCTACCCCCGATAATCCACCCAAGCCCACTTCCTTCAATTCTCCTGCTTTCCTTCCTGAAAGTCCCTGTAATGTCCATCTTCTCCTCGCCATGTTCCCCGTCCCATCCCCATCCCTCTCCCTTCCACAGTTCACCTGTGTCTGTTCCCCAATGTTTTGTCCCTTCCACTCCCGCCCCTCTTGTCTCATGCCTCCTTGCTGTGAGTTGTGTGTTGGCTCTCATACGAGCCTCGACCAAGGTATACAAAAAAATAAATAAATAAATCCTCTTTCTTTGTTTTCGTGTTTCAGTATCACAGAAGTTTTTGTTTCCAATTCCTTTCTCAATTTGCATGCTTCTTCACTCATTTCATCTCTTCTTTCCACCGCTTCCCTCCTCAATTCGTCCCTTTTTTTACTGTATTCATTTAGTTTTTTCTGCCATTCCTTTCCCATTCTAATCTCCCCTTCCAGGATTTCTCTTTTAAACTGGCTTGCCCTTACCTCTCGCTTCAGTAGTTCCAATTCCCCATCTTTTTCGCGTTTTTCCTTTTCGAGCTTTGTTTTCCTTTCTCCTTCCTCCCTCAATTCTCCCTGCAGTTCTTCGAACTGTTCTGACTTTTCCAGCAATTCCTCCGCCCTTTCCTCGAGCTGTCTCTCTCCTCTTTTTATCTTCCATTCTTGGCTTTCTCTTTCCTGATTGCCTGTTCTTATCTCTTCCTTCAATTGTTCCAACTCCCCATCGTGTTCACATTTTTTCTCTTCCAACTGTATTTCCCTCACTCTCCCCTCTAGTTCTTTGAACCGCCTTGCTTCCTCCAATAATTTTTCCATTAATTGTTTTACTTCCAAGTCGTGCTCCTTTTGTTTCTTTTCAAGCTCGGTTTTCCATTCTTCCTCCCATTGTTTCCTTTCCTGGGAGATACCAATCTGCTGTTCCTCTATTCTTTTGTTCAGTTTGCTCTTTGCATATTCCAACTGACGGGTATAAAACACTACCAAATTCTTTTTCCCACGTAATTTGTCGACTCTATTGGCCAAGTCATGTTTTTGCCACCGAATTCGTTCCAGTAAATCGTCCAATCACTGTGTCCCCCCGTACACGTAATTTTTCTGAAGCGCGTCTGCGTGCCGTTGTGACTCGTCCACTCCACGTTGCACCTCCTCGATATATTCTTCATAACGCTTCACCTTTTCCAAGACATCCCCCAATTGTGCCTGAAGCCTGCCAATGCTCGCATAGTCATCCTGCCACGCCTGCCATGGCACATGCCGTGACCACGTGGCTTGAACCGGTGACTGGGAGCTCACGCCTCGTGCTGTGCCATTAATATCAGCCCGCTCCGTGCTGCCATTGTGCGACTCCGTTTGCCGGCAAAGTTCGTGCTCAAGCCGCTCCCACTGACCACAGTTAGTGGTGGGGTTATAATTATAAAAAGAACCGACCTGGGCCATGGATCCTACATGACGACACATACCTAATACCCCCGGCTCCCGCTCGCCTTGAGATGCCATCTTATTTCTCGTAAAGGGTTAATTTAGCTCGCTCGTAATTTGGAGGGAATCGGGGGTCGCTCCTCTCACCCCTGGACCGATTCCCGTGAATTTAGCTGGAGACAGGAGAGCCCGTTTTCCCGTTCTCCGATACCAGTGCCGCGAGGAGGGCGATGAGTTTATATCCTTATTTCTCACTTAAGAGTAGTGAGAGAACAGCGAATGAAACACAGGAAGGAAATGAGCCAATTGAAAGAAACAATGAGATTGGAAAACAAAGAGCAGGAGGAACAGTGGGAGAGAAAACAACAACTATATGAGTGTGAAATTGAACAACTAAAACGGAGAGCGAGATTGGAGTCAACGGAGATTGAGGGGCTCCGGAGGGAGAACGAACAGCTAATGGGGCTCAGAGAGAAAGAACGACTCAGATGGGAAGGAAAAAGGAACCAGGAAGAGACAGAAATAAGGAACAAGAAATAAGGATGAGCCTGACACCAGTGTTGCGGATTCGTGCCCGCCGGCGTGCGAACGGCCACGTAACTCGAATCGCGGCACGTCGCCCACCGGACGGACAATCCCGTCATGACCCTCTCGGACTAACGCCGGGAACTAGTCACGGGTGGGCCTTTCGGCCTCACCACGATCGTGCCAATCGGCCCCCGCGTGGGATAGGGTTGCTCGCCAAATTCGACCTACCTAAGTACCCACACGGAGGGGAGACCGGGCGATCGCACCTCGCCGCAGGTCGACTTCGGACACGGGCCACTTTAAGCGGCCCGTTCCGTACTATCGGGATAACCGAGCGGTGTTATCGTCAACCTGGACGGTTCGATTAATTATCGGGCGTTTTAGCCCACGACCAACCCTTTACGTGAAGTAAGATGGAGATTCAATAAAGGAAAAGACGAAGCGAAACGGGAAAACAGTTCAACATAAAGCACATTTATTTCGCGATGAACGGAAAGCACACATATACAATTACACCAAAAGCAAATGTAAAAGAAGAAGAAGAAACACACAATAATGCACAAAAAGCAAATGTAAAAGCAACAGACAATGCAGAGCTAACCGACTACCGAGCACACGGCAACACTTATACAGTTTTACTTCACAGACGGCGCCGACAACACATATACTCAAAGCAAAAGAAAAAGGGACCACCCTCCACTATGAGGGGGCAGACGGCCTGGGGCCGAGACCACGTCGAGCCTACCCGTCTGGTGATGAGCCGCAAAATGGCGCTGGCGCCCCGACTCCGCAGGCCTCGCTGGGACTGCCTGGTATGGGGTGGGAATGGGGCCCCCTTCTCGCACTATCTCAGCGCGGGGGGAAACAGGAGGGGGTTGTTGATGCTCGGGGATAAGGAGGATATCTCCCTGTCTCGGGTCCCGCGACGAGCGTCTCCACCACGACCTCGGTCGCGTTGCCGGCCTCTCCCT
Source organism: Eptatretus burgeri (assembly GCF_056783735.1). NCBI lineage: Eukaryota > Metazoa > Chordata > Myxini > Myxiniformes > Myxinidae > Eptatretus > Eptatretus burgeri. The sequence goes on along the minus strand of NC_140964.1, from coordinate 86,803,605 downwards.
CCGCAGCTCCCCGACTCTGACACGAGCACCCCCTCGACCGCCTTCGCCGCCGCCACCTCTCCAACTCTCCACAGCTCCGTCCAACTGCCTTCTCCGACCCCTCTCTTGACTGGCTCTTCCCAACTCCACCGACTGACTGCCGAACTGCTACTTGACTCCGACTCTTCCCAACTCAACTGCCTTTTTGGCGAGCGAACGCGGCCCTTTATGGCCCCCGGGGCCTCGCTCCTTCGCCTTCGACCCTTTACCTTCGACCCTTCACCTCTGGCTGGCTCCCCATTGGACCGAGGAAAAGTGGGCGTGAATGCTTTT
>NC_140964.1:86728293-86795793 GCF_056783735.1 Eptatretus burgeri | reverse complement strand
TATATATATATATATATATATATATATATATATATATATATATATATATATATATATATATATATATATATATATATATATATATATATATATATATATATATATATATACATATTGTGGACGCTGGACTACCGTTATTCTCAGGTTTTCCATCTGTCTGTATGTATGTAATGGACAGCTCTGGAGGCCAGAGGAGTCAACCGATTTTAATGAAACTTGACTGGTCGGTTCATACCAGCATATAGTTGTATGATTTTGAGCACCGTTGCTATGAACGCCACCGTAGGAAACGGGACTTTGAAATTTTTGAAAAAAATCCCAAAAATATATTTATATTTTTTTCGAAAATCAAAAATCAGCTTCCATGCTTTTATGCGCACTATAATCAACCTCTTTGTCAAAAATTTTCAGCACGATCCGTCAAAAACTATGACTAGTATGCAATTATATAGCGACCACCCATGTCGCCTTCCGGCTTGTGTGTATATATACATATATACATATATATATATATATATATATATATATATATATATACATATATATATATATATACATATACATATATATATATATATATATATATATACATACATATATCTTCTTCTTTCGGCTGCTCCCGTTAGGGGTCGCCACAGCGGATCATCAATATGATCCGCAGAGTGATTTGGCACATGTTTTACACCGGATGCCCTTCCTGACGCAACCCTGGTCACCTCTTGCGACACAGGGATCTGGTACACCTATTTTAACCGGGGTATACACCGGCCCAGTACACTGGTACTCATTTCGCCGACCTCGGAAGGATGACAGGCTGAGTCAACCCCCTGGTATATTAATTCAGTGGCCCAACGGGGCTTGAACTCAGGACCTTTTGGATCCCAAGCCGCTGCCCGAACCACTGCGCCAACACCATGGATATATATGGATATATATATATATATATATATATATATATATATATATATATATATATATATATATATATATATATATATATATATATATATATATATATATATATATATATATATATATATATATATATATATATACATACATACATACATACATGTATTGTTGCGGGTCCGGGGTGGCGGGAATCTGACCCGGTCCCTGGTCCCACCCTCGCCACCACCGTCTCCGGGAGTCTACAACGCCGGCCAGCTTGGCACAGGCCTCGGGTCACGCGTCTTCAATATATATATATATATATATATATATATATATATATATATATATATATATATATATATATATATATATATATATTCAGTAGCAATACCCGTGCATATGCATGGGATAGCAGTACAACATAGCTGGTAGCAGACAACAGACCGTACACGGGGAATGACAAAAATTTTGTGGTACTATGGAACGCCAAGACTTCCCAAACATTGTCGACATGTCCGCTAAGTGCCACAGCAATTTCATAGGGATCGTGTGACAGCAAGCTGAGTTTTTAGTGTGCAAGCTTGGTGTTATAATCAAGAATATATATATTTATATATATATATATATATATATATATATATATATATATATATATATATATATATATACATACGTGTGTGTGTGTGTGTGTGTGTGTGTGTGTGCGTGCGTGCGTGCGTGTGTGTGTGCGCGCGCGCACACTGGGGGTTTACCTCGTAAGATGTCAGCCATTATAAAGCTTGCAGTGTCAGTGTGAGAAATGTCTGAGGATATCCTGAAGACTCAATAGCTCAGTGGGCTGTCAGCATGTAAATGATGTGGTCCATGGGTTCATCGTCCTGGGTTGACTCAGAATCTTTTCACACGAGCCCCATGCAGGAAACTTTTCCTGTTTATCATATATATATATTCTTAACTTCCACTAACTGTGGAATTTTGAATTGAAACTTGATTGAACAGAGTGAAGACAATTTTTTTTTTTGGAACCCTATCTGTTACCCTCTCAATTATAAAACAATAACTTCCCTTGGCAATTTCACTGATCCAAACAGTTAATTTGAAACAATAAGTTCCTGAACAAGCATAACGCTAATGTGAAGTTCAAAAAGACAACTTTGATTTGTAATTACTTTTCTATGACAAACTTAATAAACTAAACTTACTCTTGGCATTCATATAAGTTCCAAATCAACTCTGTGTCCTACCTTGTCGCCGGTTGTGCAGGAGGATGACACTGTAAGATGTTCCCAACCTGTCCACAGTAGGCAAAACCAGCAGCTGGTGAGTTGGAATGTCCATGGCCATATCGGCTGTCTCCAGTCAGAGGTAAGGCCTGGTAGGCCTTAATCTGTTTCTCTGGAGAATATGGCACATAACATCCAGCTCCTGGTGGTGAGTGTTGTGCCCGTGCTGCCCGACGTTGAACACCTGATGATATTGCTGCTCGACCACGTCGTGGAAGTGACCCTGTGTCTGGGATGTTACATCCCGAGAGTTGGACTGGTGGTTCTCTGCGGAGACTTCTGGTTGCTGATGGACCCGGGCGGCCACGAGGACGGGGTGTACGAGGAGAAGCAGCAGCTGAAGTTGGATGCGATTCTGAGATGTACATTGGTGAAGCTGCATTATACCGGTCACGGTATGCTGTCGATGTCGGTGCTGCCGGCTCTGAGACACAAGAGCGGGGATCTGAGGCAACACGCGTCAGTCGAGTTTTGGGCCTGAAATCTGGTGGGCCGCAGATAGAGAGAGGACTGTGGTGAGATGGAGTAGTAAAGTGGGCTGATGAAGCCAGATCATCAGGAAAATTGCAGTTGAGATGAAGCAGTGAAGATGGTGGCTGAACAGCAAGAGGGCGCAGCGGAGATCCTACATCTCGCTCAATGACATGTCTTTCTGAGGGCCATGGGTGGATAAGTGCAGCACTTGGTGGCAATGGGGGTAATTCCTCCTGAGTTGACTGGCTGCTGAGTGGAGGTCGGATTTTCAGTGGAGATCCATTCTCATCTTCATATTGTGTCCGCACCTCACCAGCCATTGTATTGGCACGACGACGAGGCTGAGAGATGCGGGTGCTTGGCAACAAAGGCGAGCGAGACATATTTGGTGCACAGCAAACAGCATAGACATGCCCATTGTGGGTAGGGGCTGCTGGCAGTGGAGTTTCAAAAGCAGCCTGCCGAGGCAGGGGCTGGCTACAACGGCTAGGCAGGCCTAGAGGTGTGCTGTTTGATGGAAGATTGACGTACTCACAAGGTGATGGTGGCCGAGGACAGCCAGGTGAGCATGAAACCTGGCGGGTAGAGTAAACCGGGAATATGTCCTTGGTGGGCAGCATACCTGGTGAGGGGCGCTGCTCAAGTACAGAACCGGAGAGACCCAAGAAAGATGAGGGACCATGCATACAGGCTGGTGATGCTGAAAACACATCGGCAGGCGAAGTCCTCCGGCTAAGACCACGCACAAGAGCAGCACTCTGTGCAGCCTCTCTTATTGAAAGCTGCAATGATGAACGATGGAAGCTGGTAGGTGATGCTGGAGCCACAGGGTAACCATATCCTAAAGGAGCGTAGGGGTGTCTTGGAGTCCCACTATCATGCAGGACAGGATCCACATATGGACAAAGCAAGGCGTCACTGTCGCAAGCACGGGAGGGTGTCGTTAGTAATGTAGGAGGCTGGTCTGCATAGTCTGTGAAGTCATAACAACCCATACGTTCTGGACGCCAGAGCGCTCCACGCTGCATGTTCTTTCGGCGACGGAGGTTTATACGAGACCAGCTTGGTGATGACAAAACAGAAGAAAACAAGAGGGAGGTTAAGTGAAAGGATTATGATGTGATGGTGAAGATGAAATAGTGAATTAGGAAATACAAATCATAATGAATATTTTTTAAAGCATTAAAAAATTTTTTTAAGATAACCATAGGAATTAAAGACAGAGAAAAACAAGGAAGACATAGTGGTGTTATTAAAACTGTAACTGCTGGTCAAATCAAACATTACAAAATTTCCTCCTCCTTGACCTTAATCCCCATCCTTCCCTATCCTTCCCAAGCCCCAACAAGCACTCCCCTGTGCACAATCCTGCCACCCCTCACCCCCCCCAGCACTTTAATGTTTTTAATACCACCTGCCCCCTATCCATCCTGTTCATTCCCTTGCTTTACACAACCCATCCCCTTTTCTGTACCGTATGCGTAGTGCCAGTGTTGCAATGAATGCCACGCTCAGTATTACGACCACCAGGATGATGCTCTGTTGTGGTGTGAGGCCTGTACCACACACATGGAGAATGGGGTGACATAAGAATTAGAAATAGGTTCTCTAAAAGCTGTGAGCACTGCTGACATTTTTGTTTAGCTTACATGACGTCACACTGTGCCACTTCGCTGCAAAGAAATGCAAGCAGCAGCTTTGACGTTCAGAGCCAGTATTACTCATCTTTCATTTTATTACAAAGAGAATTGGTTGTCATTTAGTGAAATAATTTGAGAAAATAATTTGATTAAAGCTACATAGTGTTTTAAAAATTGCTTTCAATAGCAACGACAACCTTCAGTTTTTGATCCTATTAAAATATTCAACCTTTTATGTATTTTCGTGAAAACCATGTTCACTCTAACCTACTTGTATGTATACACAAGCAACAAGCAACCCTATTTAGGGACCATCTATTTATTATGTATGCAAACACAGTAGAGATTTTGACATTCCTTCACCGACCCCAATCCCCACACCTTTACGTACCATGTTTGCACAGGCCTGAACACCTTCCCACCTGCACCCCTGTGCATGCATCATAAATAGAGTGCTGCTTACCAATAGTGGTGAGATGCATCTGAAATATGGTATTATAACTTGAATAAATTCATTTATATATTTCATTTTAAAAAATACTTTTCCTTCAGACTGTATGAAACTTATACATACTGTCATTAAACTACACAATCGAGATTTTAAACTTACTCAACAACCGCATGAATTATTCGAATGCTGATGCTCGTTAAGACAAAGTCCATGAGACAAATGTCTCTACAATAAAAACAAAAATTAAAAAATAAATTGAAAATATGGGGGAAATTCCACCTCAAAGATTTTGTTTTAACGACACTATCGTGTATCATGTTTTCAGTGCAAATGCATAATTATTACATAATACCATCTTCCCAACTTCACCTTTTACAAAGTGCCAGAATGTTTTCTTCATGTTGATGGTTCCAAAGACTGGAGGTAATGGGTGAACAAAAACTCAGCAAAAGAATGTCCAAACCTACCTTCTGCGACTGCTCCTAGTACTTCTGAATAAGAAATTAGAGTTGTCACTTTGGTAACATTATTTCCTTCTTTTCCTTCAAGGGGATTTCCCAGAACAATAACTGATCAAGACAAACTACTGTGAATTTCACAGGGGAAACACAGGGGAAACAAGATGGAGGATGCCAAGTCGGTGATTGGCTTTCGAGGCCAGCTTGGAAATGTGGCTTTTCCAGGAAAGATCATGGCAGATAGTGAGACCCAGAAGCTTGAATGAAAGGACTTCTTCAAGAGGATTGTTGAGAAAGTAGATGGGGGGGAGTTCCAGATGGTCATTTTGGAGAGACATCGTGAGAGTGTGAGATTTGTCAGGATTGAAAAACATGTTCCACATGTTGGACCAGCTTGTGATTTTATCCACATCTGAAGAGAGTGAAGAGGTTGCTGCTTGCCGATCTGAGGGATGGTAGATGGTATGGCAGAGAGTGAAGTCATCAGAAAAGAGATAAGGAGGATTTTCCAGAGTCGGAGAGATCATTGATGAAAACCAGAAAAAGAACAGGGCCCAGAACACTGCCTTGAGGAACTCCAGCCTGGACAGGAAGAGGGGATGAAAGAACTCCATTTAGGGCCACACGTTGACTGCGACAGGAGAGGAAGTCTGCGAGCCATGAGTGGAGATGTCCTTGGATACCATAGGAAGAGAGTTTGGTGATCAGGGCGGGGTGCCAGACCGTGTCAAAAGCACGTGATATGTCCAGGGATACGGCTCGGATTTCCTGTCTGGCATTGAGGACTTCCATCCATTATTGGGAGAGCAGAAGCAGCATATCCAGGGTAGAGTGACCTGGTCTGAATCTAAATTGATGATCGGAAATCAAGCCATTGGAGAAGAGGAAGGATTTAATGTCTGAAGCGATGATGGATTCCATAACCTTGCTGATGATTGGGAGAAAGCTGATTTGTCTGTAGTTGCAAGGATCTGTTTTGCACCTTTTTATGCAGGGCAGTAATGTTTACTGATTTCCAATCAGATGGCAGATGATCTTGAGCAAATGAGAGGGTGAATAGAACAGAGAGAGGGTGAGCAAGAGCAGAGAAGCAGGTTTTTAGGACACGTGGGCTGATGCCGTCGGGACCGGTTGCAGAATCTGAGTCGATGTTTGACAGCAAGCTCTCTCCTTTGTGAGAAGAAAAAGACACAGAGTCCAGGGACAGCTGGGTGTGACTGAGTAAGATGGGTACAGAAAGCAATGAGTTTAGGACACAAGATTTAGAAGCAAACACGGAGTTTAGGCATTCAGCCTTTTCCCGTGCAGTCAGTTGTGCAGCCATTTGAGGTAAGGGAGGGGATGGAGGGGGAACATACACCTGAAACAGATTTAACTCGATGCCACCAGGATTTGGAGGAGGGAGACAAGTTTGAGAGTTCAGACTTGAGATTAGAAAGATATTGTTTTCTGGCTGTCCCCAGTGTAGTGTAGTAGATTGTAGAAAAATCGTGCAAATTATATATGATACAAGCATCAAATTTGGCATTTCTGTTCTGCAGGGCTTTCTGATCAAATCTGCCCGATTGGCCATTTGAAAATCCAAGATGGCGGCCATTTTTAAAGATGGCCGCCAACTTAGCCTCCCAAAGTTGACTTTTTGCTTCGAAGTATTTGTAGTTGACCGATTTACATGATCCAAGTGTGGATGCCTATGTTTTCAAGCCTGCTGTAGTGGATTTTCCTGTTCTTAAATCCCCCTGACACACACTTTTTCTGATTTTGTACATTTGTTTATGATTTTCATACATTTTCATGACTTAACATGTATGTAGTAGTAGCTACTTATGCATGGGGTGTAGGGGTGTAGTGTGAGAGGTAGTACCTTTGTTTCAGCAGTCAGCTACATCCCTTGGATGGACTACTGGCACTGGTCCTCATCACTGGCCCAACTCTCATCTATGGCTCCAATAAGTTGCTCGTGCACAGCATCGGCCACACCCTGGTAAACCGCGTTGGCTCGCGGGCTAAACTAGATGAGGGTAGCACACAGAAGGTCTTATCTCTGCGTGTGATGGAGTACATCTAGCTCCAAATTTTCGAAGTGCACGAAGTTGAGGAAACAGATGTGCTGATTGAATCCAGGCCACTTACCAGTCCCTTAATCAACATTTCCAGTTCATCGCCAAGTAAGAATTTCTTGAAGTAGTGATTGTCAGGCACTACCAAGGCACATTGGTGACATCACTGCTGTGAAGCTCAGCATGGGGTTCAGTGTCAGCTAAGTAGGAATTTCCTTTCCATCATCCAATCAAGAAAAACATTGTTTCTTTCTTCAAACAAGAGCAAGCTGGGGGAATTTCTAAGGAGAAAGTCCTGAAAGACGACTGTCAGCTGTTCTCACGACTGTTCATCTCATGCCAGAACAGGCAGTGTGACTTGCAAGAATTCTTCAAGGATGATAATCAGTCACACCCTGCATCTCTCAGTGACAGCGGCAAGCTTCATACATGTCAGAAGTCACAGCTGGCTGAAATTCTTGAAGCGCAAGTAAACATCCCAGACAGAGAACCAAGGGGAGATGCAGTCATCATTGATGGCTCAGCACTTATCAATGCCCTACCTGCATGCACTTCAAAGATATTTGATGACTATGCTAAAGAAGACATCATCCCAAAGGTGGAATCCTATGCTGCTAGGTACGAGAGGGTGGACGTAGTGTTTGATGTGTACAAGAAGTCAAGTCTGAAGTCCGAGGCAAGGTCGAAAAGGGGGCAAGGAATCAGAAGAAGTGACAGGAACCAGTAAGACCCCAAGTAACTGGAGAAGCTTTCTTTGAGATGACAGCAACAAGACTGAGCTGTTTCACTTCCTTGCGGAAAAGATGTGTGAAGCACAGACGACAAGCACAGTCATTGTCACAAAAGGAGAAGATGCCATTAGCAACACATGATGAAGTCCTTTCAAGTCACAAGTTTGAAGTCCTTTGAAGTTTGAAGTCCTTTCATTAGCAACAAGATGCCATGTTGTCATGAAGAAGCTGACACTCGAATATTTGTACACGCCAGGGATGCAACGACGGATGGTAGCAAGTCCATTATCATTAAGGCTAATGACACGGATGTACTAGTCATAGCAATATCTGTACTGCCATCCTTACAGGAACTAGGTCTTGAGAACATGTGGATTGCCTTTGGCCAAGGAGCCAGGGCAAGATGGATTCCAGTCCATGAGGTAGTTTCTGCAATAGGGCCTGAGAAAGCTAGAGGGATCCCATACTTCCATGCGTTCACTGGATGTGACGTCGTGTCTGCCTTCCGTGGTAAAGGGAAGAAAACTGCATGGCAGACTTGGAACATCTTTGATGATGTTTCTGAAACATTCACCAATCTCAGCCAGCATCCAACATTGATTCGTGATATTGACCTGCAGAGGCTGGAGAGATTCGTTGTCCTCATGTATGACAGATCAAGCGCAGCCACTGGTGTGGACGAAGCAAGACTGGATCTCTTTGCCTGCAAGCAGAGGCCATACAACTCAATTCCACCAACACAGGCAGCCCTCAGAGAACATGCAAAGTGTGCGGCCTTTCAGGCTTGGATCATCTGGGGCCATACAACCATCTTCAATCAACACACGAGCAGTCCCGCTGAATGGGGATGGACACAGAAAGGAGAGACGTGGCAGATATGTTGGACAACACTACCCCCTATTGCAGCCAACACTACCCGAGAACTGACCAAGTGTTCCTGTAAGAACGGTTGCAACCGGATATGCAAGTGCTTTCAGTCAGGACTCCCCTGCACAGCACTCTGCAGCTGCATATGTGGACAGTAGCAACTAGAGGAACATTCGCATGGTATTCATAACTTTGAACATTTACTAGCCAGGGCCCGGTTGCAGAAAGGCCTTAGCTTCATATGACAATCATTAAAGTGGTGCAAAATCAGTAAAAGTGTGTGTCAGGGGGCTTTAAAAACAGGAAAATCCACTCCAGCAGGCTTGAAAACATAGGGGTCAACACCAAGATCATGCAAATCGGACAACTACAAATACTTCTAAGCAAAAAGTTAACTTCGGGAGGCTAACTTGGTGGCCATCTTGAAAAATGGCCGCCATCTTAGATTTTCAAATGGCCAATCAGGCAGATTTGATTAGAATCCCCTGGAGAACAAATGTTCCAAATTTGATGCTTGTATCATCATTTGCACGATTCCTCTCAAAAATTGCTGTTATCTGCCCCACTATTGAAGATTGCATTTCATCGACGATCCCCATCAAACTTGGCAGAACCAGAGCAATTTTCACGTGAAGAATGGGAAAATATTTCACCATCTCACTGTGCGAGGCTGGTAGAGTCCTACCCAAAAAGACTCGTAGCAGTCATTGCTGCAAAAATTGTTTCCACAAAGTACTAACCCAAGGGGCTGAATACTTGTGAATTTTGATTTGTGCATGTTTTTTTTTTTGCAGGTATTCCTGACATGTAACCTCCTTCAACTAAAACAGTGTTTAATTTGATCTCTTCAGTTATGAATAAATAAGTTCATTTGGAAAAATTGTTTATACATAATTCGTAATCACACTAAAATATGTAATTTCGTGTTTGTCTGTCTCACTGTTTATGCATTCGGTCGTTACTTATACAATGTTATCTCAACTTGACAGGACTAATGACTTCATTTGCCACCCCCACCTCCACACCTTCTGCCACCTCCCCAAGGAGGTTTTCCATCTTGGGTGAAATCATGGTAAGGTGTATATTCGTGTTAAGATAGCTAATCGTGCAATTTTTACAAGGCCACTTTTAATAACAAAAGTAATAATAATAAAACAAATGATAATAGCATAATAGTAATGTCATTACAAAATAATATTGATACTAAAAATATCCCCTCTCCCCAAGGGGTGAACAAATTTTTTTTTTTTTTTTTTTTTTTTTTTTTTTTTTTTTTTTTTGTATACCTTGGTCGAGGCTCGTGTGAGAGCTAACACACAACTCACAGCAAGGAGGCATGAGACAAGAGGGGCGGGAGTGGAAGGGACAAAACATTGGGGAACAGACACAGGTGAACTGTGGAAGGGAGAGGGATGGGGATGGGACGGGGAACATGGCGAGGGAAGATGGACATTAAAGGGACTTTCAGGAAGGAAAGCAGGAGAATTGAAGGAAGTGGGCTTGGGTGGATTATCAGGGGTAGAAAAGATCGAGGATTTGGATGGGGGAAGATAAGAGGTGGTGGTGAACAGCTGTTTTGAAAGCCTGAAGGGAAGAATGGGAAAGAATAGAGTGAGGAAGTTTATTCCAAAGGCGGGAAAAAAGAGGAATGAAAGAGTGAAGATGAGCAGTGATTCGTGATTTTGGTAGTTTTACCAGAAGGGGGTTGTTGGCGGACCTTGAGCGCCCTGTGGAAATGTGGTTGGGACAAATCGCAGAGAGAGCAGGGGGGCAAGGCTGGAGAGGAGTCGGTAGAAGACAGAAAGACCACCGACCAACCTGCGGTGATTGAGTGAGAGGCCCAAAGACTCAGCTTCATTGCGGGAGATGCCAATGATCTTAAAAGCCCTGGTTTCGACAGCGTGAAGTCGAGAAAGGTGGGAGGCAGGAGCACCAGCCCAGAGGGGAGAGCAGTACTCCATCAGGCTACGGACAAAAGCTTTGTAAGTGGTCAGGAGCTCAAGAGGGCCGAGGAAGGACTTTGCACGACGGAGGATTCCCATTCGGCGACTGGCTTTTGAGGCAAGGTTGGAAATGTGACTTTCCCAGGAAAGGTCATGGCAGATAGTGAGACCCAGAAGCTTGAAAGAAAAGACTTCTTCCAGAGGATTGTTGAGAAAGTGGATGGGGGGTTTTGTAAACGGTCCTTTCGAAGAGACATAGTGAGAGTGTGAGATTTGTCTGGATTGAAAGACATGTTCCACGTGTTGGACCAGTTTGTGATTTTATCCAGATCTGCAGTGAGCGAAGAAGCTGCTGCTTGCCGGTCTGAGGGATGACAGATGGTACGGCAGAGGGTTGAGTCATCGGCAAAGAGAAATAGAGGATTTTCCAGAGAGTCCGAGAGATCATTGATGAAAACCAGAAAAAGAACAGGGCCCAGAACGCTACCTTGAGGAACTCCAGCCTGCACAGGAAGAGGGGATGAAAGAACTCCATTTAGGGCCACACGTTGACTGCGACAGGAGAGGAAGTCTGCAGAGCCATGAGTGGAGATGGCCTTGAATACCATGGGCAGAGAGTTTGGTGAGTAGGGCAGGGTGCCAGACTGTGTCAAAAGCACGTGATATGTCCAGGGATACGGCTCGGATTTCCTGTCTGGCATTGAGGACCTCCATCCATTGATGGGAGAGCAGTAGCAGCATATCTAGGGTAGAGTGACCTGGTCTGAAACCAAATTGATGATTGGAAATCAAGCCATTGGAGAAGAGGAAGGATTTCATGTCTGAAGCGATGATGGATTCCATAACCTTGCTGATGATTGGGAGAAGGCTGATTGGTCTATAGTTACAGGGATCTGTTTTTGCACCTTTTTATGCAGGGCAGTGATGTTAGCAGATTTCCAAGCAGATGGCAGATGACCTTGGGAAAATGAGAGGGTGAATAGAACAGAGAGAGGGTGAGCAAGAGCAGAAGAGCAGGCTTTGAGGACACGTGGGCTGATGCCGTCTGGACCGGTTGCAGAATCTGACTCGAGGTTTGAAAGCAAGCTCTCCACCTTGTCAGGAGAAAAGGATACAGAGTCCAGGGACAGTTGGGTGCGACTGGGTAAAGTGGGTAGAGATAGTGATGGGTTTGGCACACAAGATTTAGCTGCAAACACCGAGTTTAGACATTCAGCTTTATCACGTGTGGAATCAGCAGTGCGGCCATTTGAGGTAAGGGAGGGGATGGAGGGGGAACATACACCAGAAACAGATTTGATTAAACGCCACCAGGATTTTGAGGAGGGAGAGAGGTTTGAGAGTTCAGACTTGAGATGAGAAAGATGTTGTTTTCTGGCTCTCCTGAGGGTAGATACACACTTGTTCCGAGCTTTGTGGAAAGAACTGAGATTGCCCTCAGTTGGGTTTGCTTTCCATGAGGCAAAGGCAAGTTGTTTCAGGACAACTGCCTCTGCCACAAGCTTCAGTAAACCAAGGGCGGGAGGAAGGGTAAGACAACTGAACACGAGAGGGGATAAATCTGTGCATGAGGGAGAGCAAGTTTCTTTGAAAGAATTCCCAGGATGAGTTGATGTTTGAGAAAGTAGTGATAGGAGACCAGTCTGTAAGTTTGATGGCTGCTCGGAGACCCTGCCAGTCGGCTTGAGTGAAAAGCCAGACTCGACGGCGGTGAGGTGGTTCTCTGATAACAGCCAGAGAGATGTCCACTTTAATAAGGACGTGGTCAGAAGAACCAATTGGAGCGAAGGAAGAGCAGCAGATATTGTCAGGGAAATTTGTCAAAATCAGATCCAGAAGAGATGGAGTACCATTGGTTGAGATCCGGGTCGGGAAGTTGACCGATTGAGTCAGTCCCAATGAGTCACAGAAAGCTTTTGCTGATGTCCCATGGCAGGTGAGAGAGGTACCCACACCTAGCCAACTGGCGTGATGACAATTGAAGTCGCCACATAAGAGGAAGAGAGAGTTTGGATGAGAAGATAGAAGATGGTCCATGTTTTCGGAGAGTGAGGTGTAGATGGAGTCATCACTGTTCGGTGGACGGTACAGTACACATATAAACATGAGGTGGGAGTGGAGGGGAAGCCGAAGCCAGAGGTATTCCTGGGGGTGTGGGGAGTGAGAGCAGTGCAGGGAGAGTGAGGAATAGAGTCTTTGATGAAGAGAGCAACACCTCCACCAGGACGAGGCTCAGGTCTGTCATACCGTAAGAGGGAGTAACCAGGGAGAGATACTTGGGAGTCAGACACGTCTTGGGAGAGGAAAGTTTCTGTTAGGCAGATAATGTCTGGTTTGTCAGTGGCAACCTGCATGGAAAGATCTGAAAGGTTTGAGCGAAAGGCCCCGGATATTTGAGGTCCACACTTTTAATGAAGAGGTAGGGGAGGAGGCTTTTGGTGCAGGAGGTGGAGGGGCGGGGGAGGGTCGGACGAGGGACGAGGGGAGGTAAGGAGGGTTGCTGAAGGAGTGTGGGGTATTGCAGAATAGCGAGGGGAGGGGGCCGAATGAGGAGGAGAAAAGGCTCTGTGGTGCTGTGAGAGAGGGGGACAAGAGACAAGGAAGATGGCAGTTGAGGATTTGAGGAGGTGGAGTGAAGAGATGGAGGTGAGAGGGCAGTGGAGGGAGGCAGGTTGGTGGATGAGAGGGGGCAACTTAGAGAAGGAAGAGTGAGGGGGATGAAAGGTGGGAGAAAGGTGAGGGGGAATTTTTGAAAGAGGTGAGAGGGAGGCTTGGAGGGAGAAGAGTGGGATGGTTGCTTTGAGAGTGAGAGTGAGGGTGAGGGGGTGAGTTGGCACTGAAGTTGGAAAAAAGAATGGTTGATGGAAAGTAGCATCCATGGCAAACTGTGGTTTTTAAAAGTTTTAGGTCAGATATACGATTTAACACAATTCTTGATGGATGCAATGAAGGCGAATTCAGAGCATGGAGAGAAGAAGCGCTGTAATAGTTGGATTTTTTAGGCAAGGAATGAAGGAGAGGTCGAAATGAGAGCAGTCTGTTAAAATAGCAGAAGAGTAGTGCATTGTGAAACAGTAAAGAGTACCACATGTGTGAGAGAGGAAGATGAAGCATTATAAGATCGTTTTGTTGTTAATATTAATGTATGAGAGAGTTCAACAGATTAGGTCATGGAAGTGTAAAAAAAAAAAAAGAAATCGAGGAAGACGAGGAGGAAGTTAAGAGGAAGAAGTAGCAGAATCGGGAGAAGGTTGTTGTTGTTGTTGTTGGGTTTTTTATTTTTTTTTATTTTTTTTTTTTTGAGATAAGAAAGAGATTAGTTGGGAGAATGGGGGATATTTGGAAAGTGGGGAGGATGAAAATTGAAGGTAATGGGGAGGATAGAAATTGAAGGTAATGGGGAGAAAAAACAAACAAACAAATGCCGTGTTAACATGTATAAATAGCTTATCGTGTTGTTTCATGGGGCAAGCCTACCAGAAGTAAAAAAAAATATGAAAACCACAAACACGTTTGATTGCATTTTTAAACAGTCGCTACTGTTGTTTCGCACTAAAGCTGAAAGAAATCAGGAGGAATCCTAATATCCTTGAGGCATTCTTTGCTTATTGTGTCCACCAGAGACTAACAGAACTGAGTCTAGATCGACTGCAATCTATACACTGTGAAACAGTAAAGAGTACCACATGTGTGAGAGAGGAAGATGAAGCATTATAAGATCGTTTTTGTTGTTAATATTAATGTATGAGAGAGTTCAACAGATTAGGTCATGGAAGTGTAAAAAAAAAAAAAAAGAAATCGAGGAAGACGAGGAGGAAGTTAAGAGGAAGAAGTAGCAGAATCGGGAGAAGGTTGTTGTTGTTGTTGTTGGGTTTTTTATTTTTTTTTATTTTTTTTTTTTTGAGATAAGAAAGAGATTAGTTGGGAGAATGGGGGATATTTGGAAAGTGGGGAGGATGAAAATTGAAGGTAATGGGGAGGATAGAAATTGAAGGTAATGGGGAGAAAAAACAAACAAACAAATGCCGTGTTAACATGTATAAATAGCTTATCGTGTTGTTTCATGGGGCAAGCCTACCAGAAGTAAAAAAAAATATGAAAACCACAAACACGTTTGATTGCATTTTTAAACAGTCGCTACTGTTGTTTCGCACTAAAGCTGAAAGAAATCAGGAGGAATCCTAATATCCTTGAGGCATTCTTTGCTTATTGTGTCCACCAGAGACTAACAGAACTGAGTCTAGATCGACTGCAATCTATACACCCCACATGATAATAGCATAATAGCGTGACCCTTCCTGCCGCTCCCGCAGGGAGTGGGTGAACTAGTTTATCTAAATATGGCATTATTGGGGGAGGGGTGAATACTTTTGCAGGCCACTGTATGTCTTATAGAATTGAAAACGGTTTGGCCAATTTCCACCAAATTTTATACCCAGGGTCAAGTCATGAGCGCAAAATAATCCCACCCCACCCCTGCAAAGATGGGGAGATGGCTTGTGATCTTTGCCTGTGCCAGGCATGGCGCAGTGCACCTGAGGGAGAGGGTATTACTAGCCACAGGCACAAAATAAGTTGTCCCAACTCCACCTATCCTCCCCCCCCCACTAGACCGCTCCCAGAGGGTGTATAAAATAAATTGCTGATGTGTGTGCTCGCTTCTCGACCCTTCACTCCCTCCATCTCAGTGAATCAGACTTGATGGGCTGTTAGATTGAATTTATGTGATGTCAATGTAGTGCAGGCTTGATGGGCCGAATGGCCTCCTCCTGCATCCAAGTTATTTACGGATCCTTGTGTCATGAGAAAGGGTGAACAAAAAACAACCCATAACTATTAACTGAATTAAGAACAACTAGTTGAAGAGTAAAAATAAACAAACTAGAATGGCACTCGGTAGAGCCCGTACCTCCACAAGACTGAAGAGCTTACTGTCTTTTTCGATCCCATTGATAGGCCGGATCTGGATCCGGACCTGAACCAAAATCTAATCCGCTTGTTCTCGTCAACTAACCAACTCATCCACCCAGTTTTGTCATAACTCATCTACACCTTTTTGAGATATCATGCTATATGTCCTTTTTGGCCACATCTCTCAACAGTGAAGAAAATAATCACTTAGAAAAATTCCAGTATCTGGATCTGGATCTGGATCTGGATCTTCACCAATATGTAAACAATTCGTCCTTGTCACACATTCAACCTCTCCAAGTTTTGTCCGAATCCGTCGACAAGGTTTTGAGATATCCTGAGACATCCCAGACAAACAGACAGACAGGGGTGAAAAAATAACCTCTGTCTACCTTCGGTGGTGGAGGTAAAGAACATGTTACACCAGCATGCAGAAACTGTTAACATTGCAAAATGAAAGGCAACCCTTTAACCCAAAGGAAATGAAGGCTTTTTTTTCACATTCGTATATTTGGGCCAACACCTGCTAAAAAGGCTTCACCACAATGCCTTGAAATTATTTTATAAAAGTCTTGTTTCCTAATAAGTCCTTTTCTATCCATAAATACAAATGCAAAACATGGCTTTTTTTGTCTTCACCCGAGACCTTTATTTTGAGACTAACAAAAGGAAACCTTTAGGTTATGTTGATCTGAGCAAGTTCACATGCACATTTTAATACACCAATGGGATTTTGGTTTGACAGATAGCTCCGCAGGAACGTGTTTGCAGGTTGGTTTGTCAGCACAGGATGAAATTGCCACTAACTGGCATGCACAGTGCAGCCAGCCAACAGCATTTCATAGCCGTCGACCTCGGTCCGAGGAAACATTAAGCCAAAAGAAGCCTCGAGTTGTCTGCCTCATGTTGGATGTAATCTCCCGAGTTGAGTGTTTGCAGGTAGAATGGGATTCTCCAAGGGATTAAATTAGTTGTCTGCAGTTGCACTTAGGTTTGAAAGATCTGGGGGTTTTTTTTTTCAACTGTATTGCTTTTGAAGTGTCCTTCAGATAATTATATTCTCAGGGCTTAATTTCAGGTTTATAATGAGCCCAGAAAGCTCACAGTTTGAGTTATTTTGTTGTCAAGTTTATTGCTACCTGTTTCAGGTATGTTAGGTGTTTTTTTTTGTTTGTTTGTTTTTTTTTATCCCTGGACTGCATGAGATTCCTGAAGAAATTCCCAACCACTGCACTCTTGGTTGAGTTTCCTACGTCGGAGTGGAGAGCCATCCAAGATTGTAACTCCAGCCAAGAAACTACTTCAGCAGAACCAAAGTGCCATAAAGAGTACTTTGTGTGTTGTATGTATATTATGTGTCTGTGTGCAAACTTATTTGGCCATTACTACTTCAGCTTTCCTGGTATTTAATAATGTAAAATGTATTTCGTATTGAGCTGATTTTACAAAGTTATTTGCAATATACATGTGGGAGTCTGTCAAATGCTTTTGTGTTATTTAATCTGTTGTTGGCTTAGTGGTTAGGGTTGTGGCTTGGGATTCTAGCATCCTGAGTTCAAGCCTTGAGGGCTGCTGAATAAACACCAAGAGGTTGATTCCACCTGTCATCCTTCCGAGGTTGGCGAAATGAGTACCAGTGTAGCAGCCAAAAGGCTGCACACGAAGGGAAGGGGTATCGACGGATTGCTTAAATCTGGTTTTGGTGTGGCGCAGGCATGATGGGCCGAATGGCCTCCTGTAAATCATAAATCATTGTAAATCCTTGTAAATTTATCATCAATATTTTATTGCTAGTAAATATAAGAGTATGTTGTGGGTAATCTGTTTCCTCCATTACTACTGACAAATGTCCTTAAAGAGAGAATCCAAAGTGTATCTCAACCAAAAGACGATAGATTATGAGAAACCACTAGAACGAGTCTTTTTTAAGCATGCATAACACAATTATGATCTGAACCACCCAATTTATAATTTTCAGTTTTCACCAGGAATATTAGGACTAAGTGTTGTGGTTGTTTTGGCAACCCTTTGTCAGTTGTGGTTGTTTGTACTCCCGTTGAAACGAAAAGCACCTCTGCTGGAAGATTTAATTTTTATTTCGAATGACAGCAGTTGCTATTTGGTTCACAGCTTCTCCATGGCAACCACGGTGCCAACAGCTCTTTTGCTTTCGGCAATAACTATCGGCATTTCGAGCGGGAATCTTTCCAGAAAACCTGAAAACCAGCCACAGAATGTGATGTCACAATGAAGTAATTATGATGTGTCCTAATTAGGCGAGTGATACCGAGTTCCATCAGGGAAGCAATATTTCTGGATAAGAACTGATTAATAATGTTTTATTTTATTTTATGCAAATGGCTGTTATTGCTCTTTTTTCCTAAAAAATAATTTTACAAAAATATAACACGGTTTTATCTTCTCACCTTACTTGCACAGGTGAATGGGGTGGGGGTGGTGGGGAGGCAGAAGGTAGGGGGAATCCTCAAGGCTTGTAGTCTATCTCTGACTTTGATAGTTTTGAGGACATGATGAAGTCAATTTGCACAAGGAATTTTACATTCTTTTTCTGATGTAAGATCAGGGTTGAATTACCCTTGAGCCAGATGAGAAAGACTCTCAGCTCCATCACCAATCCAGGCTAGATTTGCGAGGTGAGAAAAACTGCAATTGCTCAAGTGTGAAAATGACTGTACCTGTTATTCTTATCTCACAGGATGCACCAAGAATAAAACAGTCATCATCAATTAATGTTCATCGTCATTTTTCCATTTAAGCAAGTGCTACGTGAGAACTTAAATTAACAGCTGAGTGGATATGCGGTGACAAAATGACTGTGTAAAAATAAAAGACCAAGAAAGAATGATATAGAAATGGGTTAAGCGCATGGACTTGTGTTCAGATCTTTTTGATTCATTGTCTTACATCATTGGTGGGCTAAAGTGACACTTGTGAAATTTTACAAGCAGTGAAATAAAGGAGCACATAAACTAAAGCAAGCTGACATATCAGATTTGATCACGACAACCAGGAATACCTTAGTCCATGAATGCAATGTACAGGGAGGGTGTCCACATTGAAATTAAACAATTTTGAAGCCTTATAACTTTTTAGGTATAAATTTGTGAATGTTCAAAGTTGGACACTCACCATACTATAAATCTAAGTTTCTGAGCTTAAAGTGTATTTTGTGTTTCAGATTGAATTACGATGTCCCCACAAGAAAAGGCGAAATGTGTGGTATGGATGGCCGAATTGAAGTCACCGACTCTGGTGCGACGACGATGCCGTACAATGTTTGACAAGGAACCATCGACCTGAAGAGACCTGTACACATGGATGAGGAAATTTGAGGAGACTGGAAGTGATATAAAACAGCATGGCGAAGGAAAGCCCAGAACATCGGATGAGGATGTTGAACACGTACGTGCTGCCTTCCACAGAAGCCCAAGGAGGTCCATCCGTCTTGCCAGTAACAAACTGCAAATTCCACGTTCAACTGTGCATGAAAATCGTGCGGAAGCAACATTTCACACATGTGGACACGTTGATAAACACTTGCCACATCTGGGGAGCGGAGAATCTACATGGAATCCATGAGGTCAAAAGAGACAGTCCAAAAGTTAGCGTTTGGTGCGGTCTTATGCGTAACAGGATTGTCGGCCCATTTTTCTTTGCAGAAAAATCTGTGACAGGCCATGTGTACTTATACATGCTTCAGCTGTTCATGGTGCCGTAGGAGAGGACTGCCAACTGAACTTCATATTCGAGAAGGATGGGGCTCCTCTTCTCTGATCCCGTGATGTTTGCTCCTTCTTTTATGCCTGGGTGCCAGACCGCTGGCTGGGTAGAGACGGACCCATTTCCTGGCCACTGAGATCTCCTGACCTTACCCCGCTCGATTTTATTTCTCTCTGTGGAGTTATGTGAAGTGTAAAGTGTACAACACAAATGTGTAGGGCATTGTTCAGCTGAAAGAGCGCATCACAGCGGCAGGGGCCTCCGTAACCCCCGATATGTTGGAAGATGCGTGGAGGGAAAATGAGTACCGTTGTGACTTAGTCCGTGCTACGAATGGTGCACATGTTGAATGTTTACTCTAACGTACCCTAATATACCCGAATGATATGTACCCATGTACCAAATGAAACCCAAGCATACTGACTCTGAGCTTTGTGAATATTCCTCTGTTTGCATTATTCAGTAAAAACTTATAAGGCTTCAAAATTGTTTCATTTCAATGTGGACACCCTGTATGTGACCGTGCTGTAGCCAGAGAGAGGATATGTGAAGCAAGACAAGGAGTGCCCATCTCTTGATTGTAGGCTGTTGGAACATTGCATTAGTATTTAGCTATCATGACATTTTAGTTGCTGACATCACTTGATGCCAATCTCTTCAGGGCAGAGTCAATGTAGGAATTTGAACTACTCATTGTAGATGGACCTGAGGAATCTAACACCTGTAAATTATTGCTAGTGGAGGGGATAGGCAGTTTAACGCATTTCTGAAGGAGCAGTGTACTCTATGATGCAGCTCCGTGCCAATGAAATACTGCGATGAGCTTAAAGTAGAATCTTATTCAGTCAGGAAAGAACAACACCAAATAAAAGAAACAATGTAAGATGAGGATGGGGGGCGGGGGGGGGAGGAGAAGAGGGGGGGGTGCTTGAAAATCTGATATGAGATAAAAACCAGCCTCGTGATCGAGCTTCCTCGCCGGAGCAGCATTTCATCAAAACAGGTGGTGGATAATGATAATGCAAGCAATGGATTCTAGAGACAATTGTATAGTTAAATGTGTTAGGCAGCTTATTTGGAAAGGCATGATTACAATTTATTGAGACAAAAACCATTTAACAAGAATAAGATCAAATGATCTTCCTACTTTATTCCATAGATAAGTGTCATCCCTCTATTTGCTGTAGAATGTGCCAAACCTAAGTATCATTATTAACAATGAAGCCTTGTCGGTATGTTTAAAAACAAACAAATTCTGAAACATATTGAATCATAATTGTAACTATTTTGAATCATAAAAGCCAAACTTTATTGTTTGGAAAACAACAAGAAAAAAACGATAAAATCTTCATTTTTCTAATCAAACTTCAAAAATCCAATCCCAAAACAGGCTTTCCCAGGTTTTGAGGACACTGCTTCACCTGTTTGGCATTCCCACCTGAACACAGAGCTCATGATGCTCAGATCCCAGGATCAAATCCCACATAATAGTCCATGTCCATATCTCATAATGATTTTTTATTTTTGGAAATCGTCGCTTTCTGATTCATTAAAAGTATGCAAATGTTGCCGAATGTCCTTGAATTACATGGCATAAGATCAGTGTAGAAAAAAAAAATCCACTGAAGAGAAAAGAGGATTAGTGTGAGGGTAAGGGTCGGGTATTCGAGAGTATTAAATAATGAGGAATGGACGGATGAGATGGAAGAGTAAAAATGAAAGAAAAAAGGAAGGATGTGAAATCAGAATAATGATATGGATTATTTTGACGTTAAATGATTTTCTTGTGTTGGAGCTATTTTTAATATTCCTGAGGATTATCAGCTCTGCTTTTCAAGTTCATGATGTAAATCATGTGTTCATAACTGTTATAATCCCTTCATTCAATAGCTTTGAAAAATAAAGAGCTCCCTCCCCTTTTCTTTCCTTAAAAACAATACATTTTAGAGTGGAAAATATCAAATCCAGTAAAAAAAAAAACACTTTTTGGAACAATGTTTTGTTTTGAAAGATATCCGATCCGATGTATCATAACAGAGCAGAAGTGTTACAGAGCATCGATTCCACTGAGGCAGTTTTTTGGCCAGCAGTCATGCTGGGCAGTTTGCCATCTCTCTCCCAGCAGTAGTTAGGGCAGGAATTTGGAATTTGGCCAGAGTGCCGACAATAGCTCACGAAGGACACTGTGGGATCTTTAACATCCACCAGCTAATGTTGACAAACGGGACACCCATTTTAACGTCCATCAGAGGGACCGCACACACATTAATGAATCATCCTGCCTGTGAAAAACCATGATGACAGTTGATGGCTAAGTCAGGATTCAAACCCAGGCAAGATGGCTTCGAGGCAACTGTGCATACCTCCAGGTCATCCTGACAGCCCTTTGATAGATATACAGATAGTTAATTAACAAAACTTGTGATGATGAATAAAAACAAATTAATTTTACATCATGTGATAAATATTAACATGATGTCGTAGTCAACAAAAATCAGTCTGTCCTGAACTGATCATGAAGAAATGGAAACCACAATCTCCTTCGACTTATTACAAATAGTCTTCCCATTTATTCCTCCTGCCCCATCCAACCTCTCGATATTGTACTCCACCCCTCCTTATTCCATCCCCAGGCACTGCACGAAATCATCGCTGGGTGCTTTGGCAATGTCGCTCGCTGGAGGATATGTTATTTATTTATTTTGCATGGGGTTCGTGTACTTTGAACGTAGCTCTACTTGTTAAAATTAATGTCAATGAATTATATTGACAAATCGAGTTATTCAGACGATTTATTGCTGCTTCTTATGTTTTGTTTTTTTTTCCAAAGTGAATGTTACTAATGAAATAATGTGTTTAATATGATGTAAATAAATCACAGCACAGAGTGCATTGTGAAACATGTCAGAACCTATCACTTCTGCCCCAAAAATCCTATCACTTATGCTTACCATTCCATGTCCAAACTCACTGAAGTTTCCTGAGCATTAAAAATGAAATAAATAAAGTAATTTTAATTGCCCACCAGAAATTATTTGAACCAACAAGTGTAAGGACACTTATAACACTTACGAACCATTTTGGAATTTTTGCAGTTCAGGGTCATTTATATAATGTGGTCACAAAATTGCGATATCTTAAAGCTCCCGAGATGATGGTAAATACAGATAAATAATTGACTCATATTTAGTTTTATCCACATTAACGAAAGGTTTATAAAATTTTACATCTTATAATTGTTAGCTTTAACAATCAGCCAATTATAATAAAAAAAATTTATAACTAAGGAATATCATAATTATATCTTGAGCTCAGAATCACAAATATACAATATTTTCCTTTTTAATTCTTATTTGCATAAATGACATGTTATGCAAACTATCCAAAACAGACAGTAGTTTAGATACGTTATTTCACAGGTGTAAAAAGGTAAAGATATCCACCTCATGGATTTGGTATGTCCTCCGAGGCATCATGGTTGGGTGGTGACTTCTCACGGCTGGCTTCGTCAACGAATCTGTTCCTTCCATGTCATTTTACTCCCAATGCTCGGGCTTTGATTTACAATTTAGGTTGAATATTGTTGGGATGCCATCTGGTCTCAATCAGTTTATTCCTCTGTGAAAGCCCCCCCCCCCAAAAAAAATCCTTGCGAGATCATCAACATCTCTCTTGTAGAAATCACTATTGTGCTCAATGCAGTGCAATTCTCCAATTACATGTTCTATGTGCAGGCCTTTTAGATCACAGGATTCTTCAGGAAGAAAATAAACTAATTCCACCTGAATCCTTTCACCCTTTGCTGTTGCACTGATAAACCTGACAAAATACCATGTTGCTGCCAAATTCTCAAAAATGTAAGCATCCCTTGTTCACACAGAGCAGTTGTCTTCTACGTCTGCTCTTGAGGCATCACCCATCGTTGATAGCCGATTGCTTCCAAAGAATAAACATAATTAAATACTACTGACAATTGATTAGTTTTCCATACTTATCAACCTTTAGAAAACAATTTGTGACTACATCACATGATATCACATCATTTGGTGTAGTCACATGATATGATAAAATATCATATGTGATCAGCAGCATGAACTTGGACCTTAGAAAATACTGCACACCTGGGGACCACACAAACAAATCATAGACCCTTCACTCGATCTTTCAGTTAAAAATCACAAAATGGTTCATGAATTTCCTTGTAGCAACAATGAAGTTATCATTGCTGCCTGTTGGAGAATTAAGTCTCAGGCATCATAAAGTTATTGCATATAATTAGGGTAATGGCAAAATTTTACGATACATCATAAACCAGACTGCGACTGCATGGCGATCTATCCAGGAATGGTTCTTGCCTTCAACATTTCTCGACTTGTCGTGAACTGCCCAACACTGTATCAAGGGTATGGACCTCCATTCCATGAATAACACACATGAGACCAATGATTATCTGAGTTTGGCCATACCTGCAATGAACATCGATGGCAGAGGCATAGCTCTTTTTTCCTTTCCAATGGCAGAAGGAAACCTGTTGGATCTCCAAGACATACAAGCTGTATAAGAAGACATCACAACTCTCGTTAATTTTGATCCAACCTGAACGGATTCTGTCCTCACTATGCAGCGAAGTTTTCACTGGTCTTTAGTCATATTATTTATCAACAAGTCACTTATGCAGGACACAGTTATAATTAAACTACTGTCATCAGCCTTCCCAACTCATGTCTGCGAGCTCATTTTTAGCAGAGTCCCACTTATTTATTTATTTATTTATTTATTTTTTATCATATCCTTCCGAAATCTTTACACATCCCTTAAGACCTTCAAAAAGGATTTGTGTCACTCCTTGACATAAAGTTTTGAACACATCCATAAATGCTTTTGAATATCACGTATTTTGTGCCATTGAATGAAGATGTGATGAGAGCAGGTGTGTAAAAAAGCATGATGGAGTAATATCACAAACCAAAAAGTGAAGTAATGCCAATCATTTCAATAAGCTGTGGGGGATGCTTGTCTGGTTGTCTATGTAAATAATGTGCTTGACATTAAAAAAAAAGCCACAAAATGTGACTTATTATTCCATCAGAGGTCAATCTACATGTGATTATAGTAATTAGTCATTATGTAATTACTGCTTGAAGTTATATAAATGCAACTAAGTCTGTAACCTCACCATAACTATATAAACTTCAGATCACCATTAAAAAAAAAAGATAACCCCCCACTAATTTTTGAAGCGCAACTCCTTTTTACATTCTTATTGAATAACCTATACCTGGTGTTGGCTTAATGGTTAGGGTGGTGGGCTTTGGATCTTTCAGTTCAAATCCTGCTTTCACCGTTGAATTAGTACCAGGTGGGGTAGACTCAGCCTGTCATCCTTCCAAGGTTGGCAGAGTGAGTACCAGCTTGCAGGGATGATTGAGCCATTTGAGTATCCTTTGGCGGAGTGGTGGCCCATCCAGGATTGTGCCCAATAGCCTCGGAGACTGCTTTAGCAGCACTGACGCTCTGTACAGAATATGGTCCCAATGGATGGATATGCCAGGTGTTGGCTTACTGGTTTAAGTTGGCTGGCTTGGGACTTTAGGGTCCTGAGATCAATCCCCTGTTGGCCGTTGAATTAACATGAGGTGGGGTTGATTCAGCCTGTCATCCTTCCGAGGTTGGCAAAACGAGTACTGGTGTAGTGGGGTAATAAATATTTGGGGTAACCTGTGTTGGAGTGGCAACTTGTCCAGGACTGTACTTCTTGCCAATGAAATTACCTTGGCAGGCCCTATGCGCCTTTATGGCATGAAAGGAATGGTATTATTAATATAATATTGAATAACCTTCCAATACTACTGTCAAGAAGTGAGCAGTTTCACAATAAATTATGCTAATCGGTGTTCTCCATGACAGGATATAGAATCTTCTTATTTTGCAGCAGCACAATTCTTCGGAGTAGCATCACTGGCTGAGGGTAGCATCACCTGCAATTTTTAGCCATGCATTGGAGATGCAATTTTGGCCATGCAATGCCCTCTCACCTCCTCTTGGTGAAGTACACCATGGGATCTTTAACATCTCCCAATTAATGCCAGCAGAGGGGACACCCAGTTTAATGCCCATCCACGGTCGGAGGACACATTGATGAAACACCCCGCCCGTGAAACATTACAGTTTATAGCTGTGTCGGGATTCGAACCCAGACTGGCTAGACAGCTTAGAGACGAGTGTGCATACCTCAAGGCAATCTTGCTACCCAGCAATACAGAATGATAGCCCACCATTTGACTTTATAACTGCTGCTTTTAAATTTACTCTTTTCTTCTTGAACTCTGATCATCAGTTTGGCTTCCACCGAGGTCATTACACTTTCAACATGCTACTTTTTCAGTGTCAACAAGTAATGGATGCTCTCAATATCAAACAAAAGGTCAGGGACATCTCCGGTACATTTCATTAATCTCCAGTGCACTTCATTCCATCTGTCACACCACACTGATTTCCAAACTGTCAATTATTGGAATTCAGGCTTCCTTCCAAGCGTGGCTTTTAGATTTCCTGTGTGCTCAAAAGTAGTGGATGGCTTTGGATGGAGTTATCTCCAATGCTCTACCTCTAAAGGCCACTATCCCTCAATGTAATATTCTGGACCAAATCCAGTTTTTGAGAGACATCAATGATCTCTCTTTATCATGGAAACATCCATTGAACCACTCTGCAGATTAATCCACTCTGTAACTCTGCGCAGAATGGATCCTTAAAATATCATGCAGATTGCGATAGCATCCCTCTCTGTTGAAGAAAACAAGCAACCAGTCCTTTATCTATAACAGGTTTTTAGATCCTCGTAGAGGATCTCTAAGTCTTACTCATGTTGTTGTTCTTCATCTTCTTCTTGTGGACTTTTTTGTTTCACAGCCTTCAGTTTTCATCGAAACTTCCTGAAACTTGGCATATATATGTAAAAATACCCTGCGCAGACAGTAACCATCTCCGATTTTGAAAATTCCTCCAAGAAAAAAAAAGTTATGACGTCAAAATATTCCCTGTCACATTCCATGTCAAAAAGAAAGAAACTCTCAGGAGGGAAAACTGAAAATTTGGAAGGAGGAATTGGGGCGAGTGGGGGAGGGGGGGTTAATGAGGGTAGAAAGGATTATGGTTTTGGATTGAGGACGATCTGAAATGGTGGTGAACAGCTATCTTGAAGACCTGGAGGGAAAAATGTGAATGAAGAGAATGTGGAAGTTGGTTTCACAGGTGGGAGAAAAGGAGAACGATTGAGTGGAGATGAGCTGTCATCTTGGAATACCTCCCCCCATCTTTTTCTTCTGTTTGCTGACTGTTAGATAGACCTGAGGAAGCCTCTGTTGGCCAAAGGAAGCCGACTATGAAGTGGGTGAAATGTTGCCTGAGACCGGGTCTACTCTTGCTTATTGCAATATTGCTCAAATTAGCGGAGATGTAGTTTACTTTTTGGTTAGAAGCACCATTCTTCTTTTAAAATGTATAACCTCAACCACCACAATCTTATACCATTATATATTTATATATACAGGGTGTCCCAAAAAAGGTACTCACATTTTGGCTGCTCATAACTCATTGAATTTTTAATTTATTTTCAGATCAAATTGACCATAATAATGGCAAAAGTATGACTTGGTTTTGAAGAAAGAAAATTTATCATAAAGTGCTACTGGAAGCACGAAAACATCATGGAAGTGCAAAGACAATTTAGAAGACATTTTCACAAAGATCCACCAACGCGACGCAACATTGCTCGCATCCGAGATCAGTTTGAAACAGATGGAACTGTGCATGACGTCCATAAGGAGCATTCAGGAAGACCATGGTCATCAACCACCTCCGCAAAGGAAAATCAATTGCTGGAAACCCTCCACCGATCCCCACGGAAATCTATACGACAAATGGCTCGTGAGACAGGAATCCCAAAATCAAGCGCACATCGCATTTTGAAGCGAATTAATTGGAAAAGTTACATTCCAACATTAATCCACGCTCTAAATGAAGACGATCCTGACCAGAGAGCTGAATTTTGTGAGTGGTACCTGGGCAAAAGCGAAGAAGATGCAGCATTCCCATCCAAAATTGTTTGGAGCGATGAGGCGAGCTTCAAGTTAAATGGCTCAATTAACTGACATAATTGCACCTACTGGGCTCCTGAAAATCCGCATGTTACTATGGAACACCATTTAAACTTACCAGTGGTTACTGTGTGGTGTGGGATATCAGCATTGGGCATCCTTGGACCATTCTTTTTTGACCAAACTGTCACTGGGGATGTTTACTTAAACTTGCTGCAGGAATCCGTCAGTCCACGTGTCGAAGAGATTTACTTTCAGCAAGATGGAGCACCTCCCCACTACCACCGTGATGTAAGGGCCTATCTCGAAGCAACTTTTCCGAACAGATGGATTGGGCGAAGAGGTAGTGTTGAATTCCCTGCGCGTTCCCCAGACCTCACTCCAATGGACTTCTTTTTATGGGGATATCTCAAAGATAAGGTTTACGGCTCAAAACCAGCAACAGTCGATGAGCTGAAAGAGGAAATTGAAAGACAATGTCTTGCAGTTCCAAATGAAATGATTCGTAACGCTGTTGAATCCATTGGTCCGCGTTATCGGCTGTGCTTGGAACGTGATGGTCGTCAGTTTGAACATTTGTAAACATGCATTTATCCATTTAACCATTAATCTTGTTTCTTAGTCAATAAACAATGCATTTATTATCATTTGAAGAGTGAGTACATTTTTTGGGACACCCTGTGTATGTGTGTATATATATATACATATATATATATATATATATATATATATATATATATATATATATATATATATACATATATATATAGATATATAGATAAACCTGGTGTTGGCGCAGTGGTTTGGGCAGCGGCTTGAGATGCAAAAGGTCCTGAGTTTAAGCCCCGTTGGGCCACTGAATTAATACACCAGGGGGTTGACTCAGCCTGTCATCCTTCCGAGGTCGGCGAAATGAGTACCAGTATACTGGGCCAGTGTATACCCCGGTTAACATAGGTGTACCATATCCCTGTGTCGTAAGAGGCGACCAGGGTTGCGTCAGGAAGGGCATCCGGCGTAAAACATGTGCCAAATCACTATGCAGATCATAACGGATGATCCGCTGTGGCGACCCCTCACGGGAGCAGCCGAAAGAAGAAGAAGAAGATATATATATATATATATATATATATATATATATATATATATATATATATATATATATATATATATACATATATTGATACATATACTAGCGGGGTATGCTTACACATTGTAAGTAATAACAAACTGTGCTTCCCCATTGTCACAGGTCATTCACCTACATTTGTTTTTTTTCATTTATTTATTTTCTTTTTTTCATTTATTTATATTTTCATTCGCAGATGTTTTCCAATGGTTCTGTGACTTTTCCTGGTGTATCGGCTTTGATGTCCATCAACACGCAAAATAACCGTGCTTCCCCTTTGTCTGGAGTCACTCACCTGCATTTCGCTTTTTTTCATTTATATATTTTCATTCACAGACACTTTCCAACCGTTTTGTGTTTTTTGTCCCAGTGTATCAGTTTCGATGTGTTTTTGGCACGCAAAATTACCATGCTTCCCCATTGTCTCGGATCGGTCACCTGCATTTTTTTCATTTATTTTAATTCATTTATATTTTCATTTGTGGATGTTTTCTGATGGTTCTGTGATTTTTTTTCTCCCAAAATTTCAGCATTCTACCTCACCCGGAAGGTACTGAACTTTAATATCAGTCAGTCAGTGATTCAGTGAGTCAGTGGTAAGAATGAGCTATATATATTAAGAAGATACAGGTAGTGGACAAACAAAGATAGGACCACTGGACCTGTAGCTTAACTGAGCAGTGGCTGTGTTGGACCAGCTGTTTGTTCTATCATGGTTTGCAGAGAGGAAGATGTTGCTGCCTGCCTTTCTGAAAGATTATCATACAATCATTCTCTTTAAATGAAGAGTACAGTACTATTAATCATCATAATTAAATTTTCTATTAAAACCTCTTTATGTTTAATTAATTCAACTTCCACGAAGGTTTGTGGGGTCTTAAAATGGCAATGTAAAGGAAGAAGTCTTAAATCAAAAAGGAGAATAATATTTTTTCATCATTTGGAGTTAGTAAATAATATTTTGCATTTACTGAGTTGTTCTTTTTGTGTGCCAACTCCTTGAATAGCAGATGGTCTATCACCTATATCAAAGAAAGAGCCACTTAAGTATGGTGTGAATGAACTTCTCTGACTCTGTGGCTGCTGATTAAAGAAGCAGTCTTTTCCAATCACACCACAAATTTCAATGGTAAAGAAATGGTAACAAACACGAACAGATGAAGCTGCAGAAAACCCGAGCAAGGGAACACCTCTCAAACCGACTCAGCCTTGCGGGTGTTTGTAATGAAGCATCATTATAATAAATAATGAATCATGTCTCATTCCTGGGGATATGATGTAGACTAACAATTGAGAAGCACTAGCAATTTCCATGGACTGTTATGCTGTGGAGTGCCATCGCTCAGCGCCTCCAATAGCTCAGAGTTTCAAACACTCTCTGACAGTCTAGCCTCGCACCAGCCTTCTTGTGGCGGGGTTGTTCTCATTAGCGGGTGTAGAGGTGAAAGGCGAATCACTGGCTCTTTAAAACCAGTTGCTTTAAGCAGATGGGCTCATTAGCATTAGTAGGCAGCTCATACAGGAGAAAGAAACACTGAATCCAAATCCACCACTGCCTTGCAGTTCAGGTTTTGAAATCAAAGGTGAAGGGTTGAACAGAATAAAGGCAGCAAAAATTATTTAAAGGAAGTGGCCTTTACATTCGTTAACCTGTAGGCCACCCTTGGGCAAGGTGTATTACCACATTTTAGCCTCCCGATCAGGATTACGTGAAGCCATGGGAACAGGTGGTGGATGGCCATGCAGGTAGCTGGCACATATTGCCAGTAAGGTCTGCATGGCCTTGACGTGTTAGGCAGAGGTTTATCTTATGTAGAACATGAGTTAAGATCACCTGTCTAGCATAGACACTACCCGGAAGAAGGCAATGACAAACCATTTCCATACATGGCAAGAAAACAATCATGATCATAAATCTAAGAGATAAAGCTATGGTGCTGGATGATGAGCTCCCCAGGTTTGAAAGCACTCAAAATGCTACTGTGGAAGAGCAAAGTGTTTTTATGAGTAGGATTGGCTGTTATGATGGGACTGGATCAAACCCACAAGGAAATCCAGTCACTAAGATTTGCAGAACTGAAAGAAAGTCAAACTTTGAGATTCTCAAATGTTCATAAAATTGGAAAATGGAATATAAAGTCAATGAATCAGGGAAAGTTAGATATATTAAAGAGAGAGATGGAGACAACAGAACTGAAATTTTGGGGACAGATTAACTTAAACAAACTGGCTTGGGGCAGTTTCAATCTGACAATTACAAAGTGCTCTTTTCTGGTCATAAAACCTGCAAAAGAAATGGAGTGGCAGTGATTTGCAAGAAGAAGGTGACAGGGTCAGTATTGGGATACAACCCAGTCAATGATAGGGTTATATCAGTGAGGTTAAAAGTACATCCAGTGAACACTACCATCATTCAGATATATGCTCCAACTTCTGCAGCAGATGAAGAAAAGGTGAAGGAGTTTTATGGAAAGTTGTAGGAACTGGTAGAACAGGAGCCTAAAGACTGGAATGCAAAAATTGGAGAAGCAGGAGCACCAGGGACAGTAGGAAAGCAAGGACTTGGTATCCAAAATAAGCCAGGAGAGTGAAGGCTGGAGTTCTGTGCAGAGAATGATCTCGTAATTACAAACACATAGTTCAAACAACACAAGCATATAATGTACAGATGGACTTCAACTGATGGGACTTCAACTGATGGTAAAAAAAAAGAAATCAGATTGACTATATTCTAATCAACAGAAGATGGAGAAGTGCTGTGGAATCCACCAATACTCTGCCAGGCTCAGATTGTGGGACAAATCATGAACTCCTTGTGACAAAGCTGAGTCAAATTTAGAAAGGTGGAAAAAAAAATCAAAATCTTTGACCACATATGACCTTGAAAAAGATTATAAACAAAAAGCAATAAAGGTAAAAAATAAAAAAACAACAACAACAGTTTGCAGAGCTGGACTTTGTTGACAGATTGTGAGACAAATTGTGGCAAGAGGTTGAAGACATTGTAAAAATTGAGGCCAAAAACATCCCAAAAGCAAGCAGAAAGAAGGACAAATGGCTCTCAGAAGAAGCAATAATATTGCAGACAGAAGAAGAGAGATGAAATCCAAAGGCACATAAAGAGTGTACATGAAGCGACTAAATGCCAACTTCCAACGACAAGTTACGCAATACAAATAAATATTTCAAAGAGGCATGCATGGATATACAAAGTGACAACACAGTGGGGAAAACAAGAGATCTTTTCAAAAAGATCAGAGATCACAGGAAAGTTTATGTTTAGGATTGCGGTCCGAGTAGAACAAGAAAAGACCAGACAGAAAAAACAGGTGAAAGATGGAAGGACGATGCCAAAACTCTATACAAACAAGATAACAATATGATGGCAACCTTCGAAGAAAGATAATACGAGCAAGAGCCAATAGTGATAGAATGTGTAGGACGTAGAGCCCAGAAAGAGCTGTCGACTGGAAAAGCACCAGATGACGATGGAATTCCAATAGAACTCTTTAGGGTGGTTGGGGAGCAGGCAATCAGAATTTTAACAGCTACCTGTACGTACATCTGGAGCAGGATTATATGGCCTAAAATGTGGAAGCGTAGTCCGTCTCCATTCCATTGCCAAAGAAAGGGGACGCGTGAGAATGTTCAAATAACTGAAGATTTCACATTGTCACATGATTTAACCTGCACTGCCTTGATTTCACATGCCAGCAAGATATTACTGAGGATCATTCAACACAGAATAGAAGACTTCATAAAGTGAGAAATGCAAGCAGGTTTCGGAAGAGGAAGAGGTACGAGAGATCAAATTGAAAATCTGAGGTGGACCATGGAAAAAGGAAGGGACTATCAAAGGAAGGTGTTTCTCTGTTTAGAGATTACTAGCAGGGATACCTAGCATTGCCCGCTGCTGTTATAATCATGTTGGCATTTTGAAGAAACCAAAGTTGTTGTTTTTTTCTATTTTTTTTTGTGTGGGTCTAAAACACTTCCCTACACCCATGAAATAATGGGGTTAGGGATCATTTAATATCACCTTTCACAAAGCTGCAAAGGCTTAGATATGATAGAGAATTTTTTTTTTATCCAACTTTTTTTCTCAAAATTTTCAATAATTTTTTTTGCCTAAAACACTCTCTGGCACTCACTGGTGAGCCTCTGAAAGTTTGATGAAGATCCGTCCGTCTCTGAGAAAAATGGCGACACAGACAGACAGACATACGTCTCTTTTATACTGTAGTAGAGATGTCAAAGGCTTTCGATATTATTGATCATGAATTGATGTGGGATTAAGCTGAGAGATATGGGAATGTCTGAGCACCTGATATGTCTGATAAGAAGCCTAAACACGAAAAAAAAAGAAAAAAAAAGAAAAAAAAAAAGAAAAAAAAGAGAGAGATAGAGATAGAGATAGAGATAGAGATAGAGATAGAGATAGAGATAGAGATAGAGATAGAGAGAGAGATAGAGATAGAGATAGAGATAGAGATAGAGATAGAGATAGAGATAGAGATAGAGATAGAGATAGAGATAGAGATAGAGATAGAGAGAGAGAGAGAGAGAGAGAGAGATAGAGAGAGAGAGAGAGAATGGTTTGGAAGAAGGCACTTTTAGAATGGCGTATTCTGCCCCAAGAATGCTTGGCACGCAAGTACAGAACCCACAGGATACGTCGGCATTCAGGGCATCATAAAGTATATTGTGTCGGAGATAAGTATTGTTACTGAAATGGCTCACAAAGCTTCTGAAATAAGCTGAAAATACTTGGAAAAGTACCTGAGAGAAAGGCCTGTGCTTTGCACAACGAAAGACTTGAAGAACTTTCTCAGCTCTCCAAACGAGCAACTGCTCGTACTGCACACTCCAGACCATGTGGACAGGTGCAAAGCCTGAGTGGAAACCCTGGATGGATCGCTACCAGTGAAAGGACTGTTTATCTGGAATAGCTGCCTCTGAACACTGATGGCAAGGACATACCTGTGGTTTTTAAATGTACAGGGTAAGTTTAAAACGATGATATTTACTATTAATCATGTTGGGAGCTGTGAGGGCCGTTATAAATGTATTGTTTGTTTGGTTCTGGGGCCACAAGAGAAATTCCACTAGATTTTTGCATCTATTTGTAAAAGTTGAAGTGTGTGTGTGTGTGTGTGTGTGTGTGTGTGTGTGTGTGTGTGTGTGTGTGTGTGTGTGTGTGTGTGTGTGTGTGTGTGTTCTCGCCTCCATTGGACTTGGTCCGAAATGGTCCACCTCAGATTTTTCTATTGGACGATGGATTTGGTCTCGATTTTCGTGTCCGTGCGTGCGTGCTTGAGTAACCATATCTCGGACATGTATGGACCGAATATATTCGTACTTGGCACAAAGACAATACATGAATGTATACGTATGCACATCAAGTTTTTTTTTCAACATCACACCCAAGATGGCCGACTGGAAGCCATTTTATTTGCAAATAAAAATAAAAATTGGTGTCAAACACGTCCTCAACTATTTCTCGGACATGCATTCATCGATCTTGTTCAAACTTGGCACACAGATAACGAATGATGGCTTACATAAGCACATCATGTGTTTTTTTTGAGATAAAATCGAAGACGGTCGACTGGTGGCCATTTCAGTTGTAAAAAAAAAACGTGACGTTGAACACGTCCGCAACCATTTCTCAGACAAACATTTTCCGATGTTGTTCAACCTGGGTACACAGATAAGGAATGATGGCTTACATAAACAAGTCATTATTTTTCGAGATCAGATTCAAGATGGCTGACTGGCAGGTATTTTAGTTGTAAAAAAACCCGATGTTGAAGACGTCCTCAACCCTTTCTTTGACATGCATTTGACATGATATTTGACATCTTTGACAACCCTTTCTTTGACATGATAAGGAATGATGGCTTATATAAGCAAGTCATTATTTTTCGAGATCAGATCTAAGATGGCCAACTGGTGGCCATTTTTAGCTCACCTGTTCGAAGAACAGAGAGCAATAGCGATACCCCTGGCGTGAGCGTGAGCGTGAGCGCCAGCGTGAGTGTGAAAATGTTAAAGTTTTTGGTGCAAGTTATTTAGAAGCTTGCCATTCATTTAATATGTGTACTAGGATGCTGATATTTGGCATGGAGGTTCCTTTCGGGTATATTATTGATGTAATGAAGTTGAAATTTAAAAAAATTCAAATTTTAAAAAAATTTGACCTGTTTTGAACTTAACTTTTTTGTAGCACATCAACGTTAAAGTTTTTTCCTTTCTAATATTTTTATCTACCACACTATTTTTTTTACTGACTACAATATACAAATACATATATTGCTTTAAAATTATTTGGATCAGACTTCACTGCAATGCTTTATAAAAAATATTATTAGACTAGTCTTTTAAAAACGATAAATGTATAAACAGGCGAGCATTGGGTGGCTTTGACACCAACTCTCTGGTTGTTACTTAAACATGGCCCCAACCATTTGTCTGACATACATGGTCTGATTTCGTTCAAACTTGGCACAAGCACAGGAAACAATGGCATACACTTGTACATAATTTTATTTTGCGATCTGATCAAAGATGGCCGACTGATAGATGGGCGACCATTTTAGTTGTAAAAAACCTAGTGCCGAACACGTCCTCAACAATTTCTTGGAAATGCATTTACCGATATTGTTCAAACGTGGCACACAGATAACGAATGATGGCTAACATAAGCATGTCATTTGTTTTCGAGATCAGATCCAAGATGGCCGACTGGCAGCCATTTTAGTTGTAAAAACCTGATGTTCTCGGACGAGCATTTACTGATGTTGTACAAATTGGCACACAAATAAAGAATGATAGGTTAAATAAGCACGTCATTTTGTGTTGAGATCAGGTCAAAGATGGCCAACTTGTGGCCATTTTGTGACTGAAATGTGTCCCCAACCATTTCTCAGACATGCATGGTCCAATTTTGTTCAAACTTGGCACAAGCACAGTGCATGATGGCATACACTTGCATCTAGCTTTATTTTGCGATCTGATCAACGATGGCCGACTATTGATCTGGCGGCTTGATATACTGGCGGCCATTTTAGTTGTACATAAATATGGGCTAGCCCTTTAACTCCATTCACTAAAATTACGTAATTAACGGGGGCTACGACATTTTATGTCTT
The DNA here is from genome assembly GCF_056783735.1 of Eptatretus burgeri. Taxonomy (NCBI): domain Eukaryota; kingdom Metazoa; phylum Chordata; class Myxini; order Myxiniformes; family Myxinidae; genus Eptatretus; species Eptatretus burgeri. The sequence goes on along the minus strand of NC_140964.1, from coordinate 86,759,961 downwards.
TTTTTTTTACTAGTTTTAATAAATATTCACTGTGGCCACATTGTATTAACAGCAAACGATAGGAAATCAACACCTCTCAATCTCATCCATGGATGTTTGTCGTATTTCCTCGAGTACGATTTTCATTCAGGAACAGAACAATTATGGTTAACCATCCTGAAATCACCACTCTTTAGTCCAAATGCTTAAAATTGTGTAAAACACTATTTGAATTATTTATTTAATTCTAGTAAAAGTGCCTGGTGAGCCAAACTGAGTCAGTGTAAACACACATAGCGCATGTGCAAAAGGCCTCATTTAGCATTAATATGACATTTCAAATTGGAAAAAAGAGGTTGGATGCAGGTGTATTCTCTCCCCTTAATTATTCAATCTGTATGGTGAGTGCATCAGCATTTGTTCGGTATGCAACAAATGCTGGAGAGAAGCGAGCGCTGGTTCTTGCTCATATGCTCTTTTGTTGTATCTGTATGGAGTGCACACAGATACAATTACTGATTAATTATTGTAAGTACTGTACTGCACAAGAAAGCTTGTATATTAAAAAAAGTTTAAGAACTTTACTGGGGAGGAGTAGCAACTTTCAGGCCATTCTGTACATTATAGAGGCACTGATGTAAAAACAGAAATTGTCATATTTTGGAGACATCACGCATGCAGAAAACGTAAGTCTGGAGAAATCAACCATGTTGGGTATGGTTGGGTGAAGAAGAGGAAGACCTTGTCTGTGATGGATATATGGGGTAAAGGTTGCAACCAAGTTGTCTCTCCCAGCCCAGGCATTCCTTTCCTGGAGCAATGCTCTGCAGACAACTGTAGTAGGACCTGTTACCGACTATAGTATATGAGAGTCCTACTCTCATATAGTTCTAACTGTAGCATTTTTGCCTGGGAGAGCTTTGGGAAACAACGAGAGGATAGGGATGTTTGGAGAAATCTGATCATGAATGTCACCAAAAGTCAGCCATGACTTGACGGAACGAAATAACTTTGCAATCTCCACTTCAATGGTTGTCAAAACCATGGCAATTTTATAAATATTTTTGGTTTATGGTGGCCATGGCATCTGTTTGACTGCCTGTCCACTGTCCCATTTATTTTAATTGGTCACCCATTGTATATAGAGCTTCACTGTGAATAATAATATCTTCAATTGAGGTTATCAGACGTATTGGTGTTGTTACCTCCACCACCGAAAATGAAGGTGGCTATGTTTTCACCCCTTTCTGTCTTTGTTTGTTTGTTTGTGTACAGGATATCTCAAAAAGTTGTGTCCAGATCCGGATGAAATTTTGTGGACTCGTTTGGTGTGTAACAATGACGAACTGATTAGATTGTGGTGAAGATCCAGATCCGGATCTGACGACTATAATTTTTAAAGTAATTCTTCACCACTGAGAGATCGTGCTAAGACGATAGATATATAGCACAATATCTCAAAAAGTTGTGGACGGATTCGGACGAAAAACATGGTGGACAGGTTGGGTGCATAGCAAGGATGAATCGATTCGATTTTGGTGAAGATCCGAATCCGGATTCGGATCTGATAATTTTTAGATCCTCGTGGAGGATCTCTAAGTCTTACTCACGTTGTTGTTCTTCATATTCTTCTTGTGGACTTTTTTGTTTCACAACCTACAGTTTTCATCGAAACTTCCTGAAAGTTGGCATACATATGTAAAAATACCCCGCGCAGACAGTAACCTTCTCCGATTTTGAAAATTCCTCCTAGAAGTAAAGTTATGACGTCAAAATATCTCCGCTAATGGAAATCGCCTAAAAAATTATCTCCGAAACTAGGTAAGCTTTTTGAATTCTGTTTGCGGGAATCGAACACGGCATTAGCAGAGATGAATTACTGCACATATGATACATCACTATGACGTCATATCAATTTTTATGACGTCATTCCTATTTTTTGACATTTTTTATTTCACAACCCAGAGTTTTCATCGGATCTTTGTGAAACTTGCCATGTATATGCAGAAAGCCCACGTGCAGGCAGTAACCATCTCCGATTTTGGAAATTCTTCCTCGAAAAAAAGTTGACGTCATAATATCGCCGCTAATGGAAATCGCCGATACCATTATCTCCGAAACTAGGCAAGCTGTTAGAATTTTGTTTGCGGGAATCAAGCCCAGCATTAGCACAGATAATTTATCACAAACCTGATACATCACAATGACATCATATTCGTTTTTATGACGTCATCATTAAGAGGATGAGAATCTTAGCTCATTTGAGCTTGTTAAAGTGATTCTTCATCATTGAGAGATCGGGCCAAAATGATATAGTGCTGAATAGCATATTTACCCTCGCCGAAGGAGAGGGTATTGCATTTGTCTGTTTGTTTGTCTGTCTGTCTGTTTGTTTGTCCTCACAGAACTTTCAGGTTTCTCTTTGCAACCACTTGTCGGATTGAGACGAAGTTTTCACCATTGGTGCGACTTCTCATGTGGAATGTTTGAATGATCATTTTGACGTCATAGGTCACATGGTGTGGCAGCCATATTGGAAAAATGCAAAAACTTTGGACCTCTGTTTCTCTGAAACCACACCAAGGAAAAAATTGAAACTAGGCACATAGCAAGTACTCCTCATGGGGAATGAGCGTGACTTTTTTATGATGTCATAGGTGCCTTCGTTATGACGTCATAATTGCATATGGAGAACGGCACATCCTATCAGTTTGGAAATTTTTGAAGGTCATCTAGGGATAAAATGGTCCACTTGAAAAAATTCAATACATCATCGGTCATGTGATTTAGCAGCCATATTGTCTGTTTTTTTTAAACCCTCAAAAATCTTCTCTGAAGTGGCTGAACAGATCGAGGCAAATCTTTACATGTGTGACTGCCTGTCCGCGAGGAACAAAAGGTTCACACATATGATGTCATTGGTCACATGGTTTGGCAGCCATATTGGATTTACCCTGAAACCAATGAAATACATCACTCAACAGAAGTCCTGGTGAGGGTCTGCAATCTCTTATTGCTCTTTCTCTTGTTCAAAAAAATGTATTGGGCCTGACATGTTCTTGTGGATCAGGAATTACGTGGCGGAGTTATGCGCCCTACCGAGTGCCCTTCCAGTTCAGTTTGTTTTACATTTGTACTCAGATCTCCACATCTGTAATGTAGATCTGATAAGAATGTGGTGTTTTCTTTTGTTTGTCAGTTAGCCACAAGAAAAACAATTCACTAAACAAACGAAAAAAAGCCTGTTGGAAACAGGAAAATACAAGTCAGTGTAACGTCATGATCATGGCAGTACACCACAATATTGGGAAAAGATTAACAAAGTAATGAAGGATTTCTTTGTGAACGGATAAACCAAACATAATCTATCCCATGAATAATAATGTTAAAATTTCCAAAAAAACACAACCTTTCCATGCAGTTACAACGTTATATGGAGTAAGCAATCATGGGCTGCCAGGATAGCTTCAAGGTATATGCACACTTGCCTTTGAGCTATCCAACCTGGGTTTGAATCTTTACCCGGCTAGAAACTATTGGCCTGGTGTTTCGCCTGCAAGGCAACACATCAATGTGTGTGCCCTCCATTGGAATGGCGTTAAGCCGGAAGATCCATCTGTCAGTACTATTCGTTGGTGGACATTCAAGTTTCCATGGTGTTATTCGCTAGTCGATGAGTTATCACCGGCACCCTGGCTAAGTTCCAAATTCCTACGGCCTTCATTCGCACGTCAGGCCTGGCCAATCGTTTTCTGAAAGAGTGGTCAAACACATTACATTGTCGACCCCACAAGAACGTGGGAATAATTGGTGGAGCGACTAAAGTAGTGGTAGATGGAGTCCATGAAGTACTATTAAAAGGAGTTTTATATATTGCCTTCAAAAAATATAGATACTGGTAAATCTAAGGAATTTTATCAAGTTCCTCGTGGATCTAAATGACAAGATATGAATTAAGGGGATGAGCAGCACAGTCATTAATATGAAACCACTCGCTGTTTTACTTATGTGCTTCAATTGCATGCTCGTAGCAAACAGCTTATTGGAAACAGATCGGAAAAAAGTTCCTGTGCGTCATTTACACCGATGTGAAATGAGAAATGAAAACAAAACACATCACGTCGTTTGGTCACATCAATGTTTAGTGTTTCATAAACATGAAATCGACATGAGAATGTCAACACATGTGTGCAAGACATGTCTCCAGACGCTCAAAGAGAGGTGCAGTCAAAAGTCATTTAACAGCTCAGTATCTGGTGTGACCACCATTTGCGTTTTCACACGCTCGGCACCCGCACCCTCATTAAGGACAAAGGATGGTTGAAAAAGGCTTGAGGGGTCATTCCAGATCTGTACCAAGGCCTGCTGCAATCATCGTTCCATTTCATCCCACACGTGTTCTTTGGGAGAAAGATCAGGTGAAACAACTGCCCAGGAAAGTGTGGGAATGTTCTGTTGTATGATGAAGCTGGTGACCACTCGTGCGACTTGAGGGCATGCGTTATTCTGTTGAAGTGTGATGTGACATCCGTTAATCTGCAGGAACGGGAGGACATGAGGACGGAGAACTCGATCATGGAACCAAATACCTGTCAAGTTTCCATTAATGACCTCTAGCTGGGTTCTGTGATGTGCGGTGATGCTTCCCCATACCAGCACGCTTCCACCGCCGAACGTCAAATGCTGCACAATACATGCATCAGCGTAACGGTCCCCTTCCCGTCGATAAACACCACAATTGCCATCACTATTATCAAGATGGAACCTCGACTCATCTGTAAAGAGAAAAGCAGCTCACTCTCATCTCCTGAACCTCAGACATTGCCTCCACCAAGCTAGGCACAGATGTCAATGACGTGGCAACAAAATCGGACGTACTGCTGGTCCTCATGGTCGGATGGTATGCTTGTGTTACCGATTCCTGACAGTTCTGGCACTGATTGGTCACAAGCAAGGGATACTGCGAGCTGTCAAACTTGCTGTCTGGAACCGATTCCTAAGGTGCTCCAACCGGATATGGTTATCCTGCCGACGTGACGTCACACGTGGTCACCCAGAACGTGGACGGTCTCTGATGTTGCCAGTTTGTCGATAACGTCTCCAGAGCGACTGTATGGTGTTCCAATGAACACCAGACCACTTAGCCACGACGTTGTGGCATTCCCGTCTCAAGCATTCCGATAGCAAGTGGACGTTCATTTTCAGAAAGGCGTGGTATCACGTTTACAACATTTAGATGTCAATAAACTATTTCACAGCCGGGATGGTTCACCGAATCGTGCTGCGTTGCAATTTCTTCACTGCCACATGTAGCACTGTCACATGACTCAGTACACATGCATGGGAATTTGTGTGCGCATTATTCATGTGCAAATTCCGGATATTCACAGGTACACCGGGGAACACGTCAAGCAAGACACATGTTGGCTGTCCCTTATATTGCTAGGGTACATGTCAGTATCATTTTGTGTTTTTTTTTTGGTCGTGGTACAGTATACAGAAATAAGACCGTTTGTCAGTCCAATTTCAAGAAAGGGAAAATAAATCCACCGGTGTCTAAAAACCTCAACAACCCCATGTGGTTGCAATGGGAGAATCGATTGCTTCGAGTCTGGTTAAGGTATATGATTTACATAGACTTAGTGATGCATAAGAAAATTTTCACATTAAATTTCTCTTTAATGTTTTGCAAGATATAAACAGTGGTTGGAAAAAAGATATAACAGGCCTTCCATCTTACAGCTGCACATATGGCAGAGATTGTGACTCTCCCACCACCCCCACGACAATACGCCACATTTGCACACCAGTCCAAACTATGCTTCCCTCCCTTTCCCCATCCAACCCAGTGTAAAGCACACAATATAGCATCATCATCACAATCTATTAACACTGCGCAGCATCCTCTGCTCTTATTGAAGCATAGGCTATGGTATAAATAATGTGTTTGTAATGTGAGAGTGGAGCGCGATGTAGAGTATGTTCGAGTAGTTTGGGAATTTTTAATTTGAAAACGAGACACAAGGACGTCGTGTAGCTATTGTAAGTTACTTGTAGTCTTTTTGCACAATGCATATGAAATGTGATCAGCACTGGAGTAGAATGCAATGCTCCATCATCCAAACCTCATGTTGCCAAACACAAACATTATTTAAGCACTTCAAATCAGATGGGAGTTGCGTGATCAATCGGTGTAAAACAATGGATGTGATCACCAACTAATTTATGTGGGGTGGTTTTGAATCCCACGATTGGTACCACTTTCGAAAAGAGATAAAATAAATAGGCAAATACTGTTAATTTATTAATTTACTGCCATCTCCACCCTTGTCCGTTTCCTGTGTGCCCAGAATCGTGTATCTTGGGACTTCATTGGAAAAAGGCACATCGACATCTTCCAAGCTAATGACATGATTGACCAAACAATGGAGAGAATCGAGTCGCCGCAAAAGGACATATATGAGGAATACAATGTGTGGTTTGAGGATGCCCCCACTTCTTATTTCTTTCATCTAATGATCCAAGGGAGTCTAAATCAGCAAAAATAATTTATCGACACAATGTCTCGAGCACATCTCCCAAACAGTCCTACTTGAGAAATGTCACAATTCTATTTTGTGAACACCTGTCTTTAACATTTCAAGACTGTCTCATCTCCAAAAGCAGACAAGGTGAGATAATTGGTCTTCTTTCTGAGGCAATCATAAAGACGGAGAATATCCAGCAGACTCTTGAGGGACTGATGGTGTGACAGCATGACTTGCTACACCCATCATCGCTAATGACAGAGGTGAAGGAGTTGCAGCGTTACTGGAGCACAAACTGGAAGGCATTACTGGAAGGCAAAAGAGCACAAACAGCATTGCTGACCCTGACACAGTGCACTCAGCATTCTGATGAGGATGGATTCCCAAATATCAGAACCTTGAGTGGTATTGGATGCACTCTCCCCATCAGAAGTTGTGAAGCAGAACGTTCATTCTCCCGCCTATGGAGGATCAAGACCTTCTGTGAAACATGATGGGTGAGAGTAAAGTTTCTGTTTTTGCTCTTGAACACAAGAACCGTGTCATGAAGATCAATTTGGTAATAATGTGTCAAAGGAACATCAAAATAAACAAATGTTGGCTGTTTTCAAGTTGTATTCTAAAGTATTAGAAACTTGATCCAGATTCCATGGGTGTCCTACGCTACCAAATAAAATACTTTTTGAAGCTCCCCACCATCCCCCTCTCGTCGTTTACAAACACACACACACACATAACACACACACATAACACACACACACACACACACACACACACACACACACACACACACACACACACACACACACCTTGAATCCACCCATGAGAAGCAATATTAACACTGTCACAGCATCCTCTCCTCGTTTGTTTGTTTGCTGGCAGAACATGCATTTTGTTTGTTTGACAGTGGCATGGTGAAAGCTGCTATGATGTATATGCATGAGAGTCGGGGTGAATTGTTAAAATTAAAATAGAGAAAAGGAAGAGAAGGGAGGGTGCTGAAAGTACAAATGAGGTTTGGGGAATGTGGGGACAGAAAGGAAAGAAGTTTTGGAGATGTAAGGGAAGGGAAGAGAAGAGAAGAGGAACGCGCAGGTCAGATGTGGGGTGGGGTTAGGGATGGAGAGGGGTGGGGGAGAGGAGTCAGTAATTCTGCTAAATTTGCACAATAACAAATAAATTACCCAAAGGATGTTAAAGGACACGGGTAGATGATGCCTCAAAAGGATCAGGCATACAAGAAGTTTATTGATGTAGTAACTAGCCCCCACACAACCCCATTCCCGAGGGGACGCAAGAGCCTAGTGTCATCGGTCTGTGTATTAGTGAGTGTATGTCTGCATGCAGATCTACTTTAATATAGATCACTCATTCTCAGATCTACTGTAATCTATCAATAATTCCAGCAATCTCTGTGTGTGTGTTTGTCTGCGACCGCAGTTTCTCGACAACCGCTGGTCCGATCTGATTGAAACTTGCCAGGAATATTGCTGGGGACCCGAGGATGTGCCTTTTCAAGGTTTCATATTAATCGGATGAGCAGTTCCCAAGTTACGGCCATTTATTTATCAATAAATGACAGGACAAGGTGCTATGACATCACTATTGACGTCACAATTAAAAAAAAAAATTTTTGCACGTATGGGCACGCACGCATGTCCACGCACGGTGCTATGACGTCACGACACGTAATGACAGTACACGGTGCTATGATGTCACCAATGACGTCACAATTCTTTTTTTTTTGCACGATTGATGTCACAATTCTTCTTCTTCGTTTGATATGAAGTCACAATTGACGCTGGGGACCTGAGTATGTGCCTTTTCAAGGTTTGATATCGTTCTTCTTCATCCGTTTCAGCTGTTTCACCAAGTCTTTCCCAGGTTATGCCAGTGATGTCTTGGCCACGCACCTCGGGGCACGCACTAGTTTATATAACTTGGCAAAGCTCTGCATTGTTAAATGCACAATCTTGTTACCTCTCACACCGAAGGGGAAGGAGGTTATGTTTTCATCCCTCTCTGTTTGTTTGTGTGCAGGATATCTCAAAAAGTTTTGGATGGATCCGGATGAAATTTGGTGGACAGGTACAGTGTGTGATAACGACAAACTGATCAGATTTTGGTGAAGATTCGGATTCAGATCCAACTACTATAATTTTTTTTATTAATTCTTCACCATTGAGAGATCGGGCCAAAAACGATATGTAGCACGATATCTCAAAAAGTTGTGAATGGATTCGGATGAAAATTGGTGGACATGTTGGGTGTGTGGCAAGGAAGAAATTATTCAATTTTGGTGAAGATCCGAATCCGGATCTGGATACGAGAATTATTTAATTTTTAAAGCGATTCTTCACCATTGAGAGATATGACCAAAAATGATACAGTACTGAAAAGTATGATATTTCTAAAATTTCTTGATTGGGCCTGATATGTTCTCGTGGATCAGGCATTGTGTGGTGGAGGTATGCGCTCTACCAAGTGTCCTTATAGTTTACAAATGTAATGGACAATGGAGCAGAGACATTCATTTTGACAAGAGTAAGGATTGCAAGGCTTGTGATTTGATGCATTTTTTTTCTCTCTACAAGACTGAGGTTTGCAGAAGAGAGAGGTACAAATGACAGTGGGCTAGCAGGGCAACAATTGAGAACAGCCAGCAAGATAATGAATGAGCAAGAAAAGAAGATCAAGGGAGAGGAGGGAAGGGAACACTGAAACCAGTCAGTAAGAAGGTTGGGATAGGAAGGATTAATGGGGTTCATAAAGATAATGTGTCAGTAGGGTTCCATAATGGAAGGGGTGAGGAACAAAGGAGTTGATTTGTGCAATCAGCCTGGATTTTGGAAGTATAACCAAGAGGGGGTTACTGGAAGATTTCAAATCCTGGAGTTGCTGAGGAGGATCAGAGGACTGAAAGAGTAGAGGGAGCAATATTGGAGAACAGACGGTAAAAAAAACAGAGAGACCACTGACCTGCCTGTGATGTGAAAGCAAGACATTGTGCTTTGGTCTCATCAAAGGATATTCCCACAATAAGTATCTTATATGATGCAAACATAAAGTGCAACTTGAGGAATGTAAAAGATGTCCAGAAACGGTCAATCAAAACAAACAAATTATTGAAATCATACGAGTCATGATCCATAGGATTTCACAGAGGAAGGATAAAAAGGTTGGCAACAATTGTGCGGGATTAGGAACCCTTCCTGTGGTGCTTTCAAGTTGCTTGCTGCTTGAGGCACGCCAATAAATGCTCCTAAAAAGCTGCATTGCATCCTGTGATTAGCGGAAGAGCAGAATTAAAGCCAAAATCAGTAAATTTTAAAAAACCCCTAAGAAGGCATTTAATTTAAGTCGTCATTTTTAAATGGCTTGTTTTAATCCAAGCTGTTTTTAGAGTTCTTGTAAAAATGAGAATGTTGCCACTGGATTTTGTTTGTCAAGTGTTCAAACGCTATTGCTAAGCTGTAATTTGCTGCTATGATGTTGAAAGTGTAAATCTTGTTTTGTTTCAGTAGAAACATCCACTCCCCTCAAAAGCAGCTTGGCTGGGGGGGGGGGGTGGTGGTGTGGGGGATAGTGGAGGGAGATGGGGCAAATATATTTTGTGCCGTGGCTAATAATTCCCCCCTGTCTGCAGCAGGGGGTCAGTAAACCACTTGTACTGTGTCACACATACAGGTGAAAATCGTGTCATCTCCCCCTGGTGGGGAATGGTGGTGGGGGGGGGGCGTTGGGGAGAGTTGTGCCCATGAGCTGACCATGGGTGCTGCCAACACGAATGCAAAATTTGGTGGGGATCGGTGCAGCCCTGGTTTTTAATGTGATTTTCAGATGTACTTACACACATACAGAGAATTGCATTATTTAATATGTACAGTAGTAGGAAGAATTCTCTAATGCTGTGCACATCACACCCATCCTTATTTGTACAGGTGACCGTATTCAATTACCGAGTTTTTGCTCTACCCTCACCTGTTGAAAAGCTTTACCAAATTTGTGTGTAGCTGAAATATAGTAGGTGATACACTGCAATATCATGTCATCCCCCATCCACTTACAATCATTGTTACCCTCATTACTCCTGCTCAGCCCACCTCTCTTAATGCACATTGTTGTGTTTCTTCTCTTCCCTTCCCCTCTCTCTCTCTTCTCTTTTCCTGTTTGTTCATTCCCTTGCTTATCGTGTCCAAGTGTCAGTTCGTAGCTTCCATCAGCTTGCTCTCCTATGAGCCTTGGCCTTCAAAAATAAATAAAAAGGAAATTCACGTTTGAGAGATGAGGCCAAAACCTGGTTTATACCGGGTGTTGGCTTAGTGGTTAGGGTGGTGGCTTGGGATCCTAGGGTCCTGAGTTCAAGCCCCGTTGGCTGCTGAATTAACACCAGGGAGTTGACTCAGCCTGTCATTCTTCTGAGTTTGGTGAAATGAGTACCAGTGTAGCAGCCAAAAGGCTGCACACAAAGGGAAGGGATATTGATGGATTTATTAAATCTGGTATTGGTGCAGCGCGGGCATGATGGGCCGAATGGCCTCCTCCTGCGCCTTAATTCCTTGTAAATCCTTGTAATCACAAATCTTTCCTTCAGTGGCAAGTTTAAGGAGTATGTTATGAACAAAAACACTGATTTTGTTCGGTGTTGTTGCAGTGGAGTAGCTTTCTACTTGAAAGAGCAAGGCATAAAAGCACCATTAAATGTGGAAAAATTAATGGAAGGAGAGAACGAAAGGAAGCAAAGCAGTTTTTCAGGTGTGTCCGCGTCTTTTTTGATGACATGCTGCTGTCCTATCCTCTTGGGACAAATTTATGGTCTGGAAAATGCCTTTGAAAATTAAGGAAGAAACCAAGAACTTAGATGCTGAGACAAAGGAGGAAAAAGGGGGGGGGAGGTTGGGGACTTGAGTACATAGTTGCTCAGTTGAAGTCATTGCAGATTTCAACATAATTTAAACAGATGATTAATTAGTTATTTTTCTTTAAAGTCCACCTTTTCAAAAAGCGATTTATCTACTTGGCTGAAGCAAAGTGAAGCAAGGTCGAGGCTGTTTATTCCTGATATGTGATGAAACACTCTGAAACCCATGCCTACAGGAAACAGACTTTTTTGGAACGTTGGCCACATTTTCCATCCAATCATCATATAACTTTGTTTAAAAAAAAAGAAGAATTCTCCATGGGTAGGCACTCTGATGTTGAGATTTCATGTCAATCGCTCGAGCGGTTGTGGAGAAAACAGACTTGAAAGCGAATAAAGATGAAAAAGTGAAGGCCTCGGAAACATGGTGATGGACAGTTACGCCTATGACTAGTTCATTTATTTTTACAGACCCAGGGAGAAGCTGTTATACACAGACAGAGACCAAACTTAACCAGATAAACATAGCTCATGGCCTTGGCAGAAGTGACATAACTTCCCTGAACAATCTGAGCACCATCTTGTGACTGCTTTTGTATCCACAGTCAGCGAGGCAATTGCGGAAAAATCTCTCCCCTTTCCCCACTACAACCATCCCACGCACCCCTCATTTGGAATGCCAACCCACAGGGTTTGTCCCTGCTCTGTCCTCTAAATGGTGAGCATCAAAGGAGGAAGCAGTTTTTGTGTTTTTGGAATCAAATCACCAACCGATCAGACTCAGAGCAGACACTCAAACCACAATACCACTAAGTCTAGTGGAAAATTTAGGAGGAAATTATTGGAGCCACTGGCCAAATCTGTCTGCAAATGTAGCAGAACTGTCTATATTGGTTGTTGCTGTTGTTGATATTCCTCTTCCTCAAGAATAAAGCAAACATCTGGAAATGAATACCAGAAACATGTATGTTCTTCATAGTTTGGATGGATGTGAGTGCCGTCTTTGGCCTTTGTTAATCAGACATTAGTATATATTCTGGCACGATTAAAGTCCGTTTTCGCAGACTTTGCCAGACACTCAGGAAGCGGGAATTTGAAATTTAGCATCAGCGTTGGGAAACAATGGCTTGCTCTTTTACAACAGGTACCCTGGGAACTTTATCACGCAGAAGCTAATTCTAGGATAGGGGACAATTAGTCTTTCCCCGAGTGATCTGGGAGGAAAGTTGCATCCCGGATCTGTGCTGTCGATCATTGTTGTGACGATGGTGCAGGCAGTTAAAGTCTCAGCCTCGGCATCCCGAGTTCCTGATAATTTTGCCCTGAATTTCAACATTAAGCAAATTATAAAGTGAGATCTCGTGAATCAAGTAAAAATAAATGGCAAACTGCTCCAAGTTTACCACAATGAGGTGCTTGAAACCCACTGCTGATGCTTAATAGAAATAATCTTGGTCTAAACAACATTGACGTGCAAGCAAAGGGTATTTAGTTGAGGTCTTGAATCAAATCAACTGTGAGGAGGATCAGCATGATGACATTAGCAAGATTATTCATGTGTAAGACATCACACATCTGTTTAGCAGCAGACACACTCAATAAAGGAAATGTTCCATTTCTAATTAGTATGATTAAATATCAGTCAGTTGTCCATATGTACTAACTCAGATTTCATCAATCAAGCTAAAATAGTTTGGCTGCAATTGTAAAATCATTTAATGCCATCATTAAAAAAAAAACAGAAAACTATGTCTGGGAGACAAACTAGACCTTCTTTCATTAGAGGGGCATGTACCAATTAACCGTACCAGATTACTACTATTCTCTCTTTCATTGTTACCAACTTCCTCTCACCTCGACTGCCCACCTCATAGTCTCTCTTCTGCCCCATCACCCCCACCCCAATCCAGGTGTTCTGTCAAAATGTAGAGAAAAACCTGACTATCCACCTTGTCTGATGTCTGTCTTGTAAAGCTGTGACCGAAGTTGGATGGAGGTTAGGTTTTCACCCCTGTCTGTTTGTCTGTGAACAAGATAACTCAAAAGGTTGTGGATGGATTCGGACGAAATTTGGTGGACAGATTGAGTGCGTGACAAGGACGAATTGTCTAGTTATTAGTGAAAATCCAGATTCAGATCTGGATACGAAAATTTTTTTTGATTTATGTGATTCTTTACCATTGAGAGATAGGGCCAAAAACGACATGGAGTACGATATCCCAAAAAGTTATGGACGGAATCGGACGAAACTTGGTGGACAGGATGTGTGTGTGTGTGTTTGTGTGTTTGTGTGTTTGTGTGTTTGTGTGTTTGTGTGTTTGTGTGTTTGTGTGTTTGTGTGTTTGTGTGTTTGTGTGTGTGTGTGTGTGTGTGTGTGTGTGTGTTTGTGTGTTTGTGTGTGTGTGTGTGTGTGTGTGTGTGTGTGTGTGTGTGTGTGTGTGTGTGTGTGTGTGTGTGTGTGTCAATGACGAATTGATTCGATTTTGGTGAAGATCCGAATCTGGATCCGGATACAAGAATTTTTAAATTTTAAAAAGTGATTCTTCACCATTGAGAGATGGGACCAAAAAACTACATATATATATATATATATATATATTTATATCTATCTATATATCTATATATATATATATATATATATATATATATATATATATATATTTATATCTATCTATATATCTATATATTAATACTGAAGGACCAATTTTGTGCTCCTCCTGGCGGTCGCGTCACCTTTTTCTCGGTACTGTGACCTGGACTAAGAGAAACTTTGTACCTGTAAGAGTGCATCGCACCATCGTGGCAATAGTCAACCTTCAACTCTGAAGCAGAATAAACACTTTTCGTTTTACATTCGTTTACATGGCGACGTGTGACGTCACCGCTGAGAGGCGTAAGGACGTCATGACATCATAGGTCGTTCGCTGACGTCATTACGTCTGTCATCGACAGACCGTCACCGCCGAGCGGTGTAATCCCACTCCTCGAAAATAGCGTCTGCAATGTAAAACCCTCTTCTGCACATGCTGACTACTTCAGAATGTGAATTTGACACAAAAAATGTAACAAGAAATATAGTATCTTCTATATATTAATACTGAAGGACCAATTTTGTGCTCTGCTGGTGGTCGCGTCACGTTTTTCTCGGTACTGTGACCTGAGAAGTTTTGACACGGTGTTTGTACGTCAAAGTAGACACGTGCACAAATCAGGGGACTTCTTCACAAGGAGTAGTGTACACCAAAAATGTCGTGTACAAGGACATTTTGTAGGCCTCATAAGGTAAGGCCATGGAGTACATCAACTGGGAATCGGCTCTTACAAGAGCCGCCACAGGTTGTCATATTGGGCTCATGGAACGGAATCCGTCTGTGATGGGGTTTCGGCTTGTATATAATGATACCTCAAAAAGTTGTGGACGAGTTATGACAAAAACTTGGTGGATGCGTTGGGTAGGTGAGAAGAACAAGCCGATTCAATTTTGGTTCAGGTCCTAATCCAAATCTGGCCTATCAGTGGAATATCAACATGGACCAAAAGGTCAACATAGGCCAAATCTCTAAAATCCTGTATTTTCATACGATTGACTAGAAATTTGAAGAGCATTTGCATATCAGGTCACCAAATTCAAGCAACTATTAATTTTGAGGTAAACATAGGCCAAAAGGTCTACATCGGCCTATTTTCCAATTTGGGCCAAATTTTCTAAAATCCTCAATTTTCATCTGATTGACTTGAAATTTGAAGAGCATTTTCATGTCAGGTCGCTGAATTCAACTACCCATTAATTTTAAGATCAAAAGTTCAACACAGGCCTGATTTCTAAAATTGATAGATAGGGCCAAAACTAAATATATCGCTATATCTCAAAAAGTTGTGGATGAGTGATGACAAAACAAGTTGGATGAGTTGAATAGGTGACAAGAACAAGTGGATTGGATTTTGGTTCGGATCCAGCCCATCAGTGGGATACAAAACGTAAACTGTTCCACCTGGCAGAAGTATGCGCTCTATCGAGTGTCGTTCTTGTTTACTTATCCTTTTTATCTATGATCCTTTTTATCCATGATCCTTTTGTATAGCTTTTATGATGTTCCTGCATTGCATTGAATTGGTTGTTCTTATTGCTTCAAGGCAACGGCATATTGTAACCACAACATAAGTTAAAGAAGTTCATACTGCAAAAGATAGGAAGATTAGAATCTGTGGTGGGGAAAAAAGAAAAGCAAACGGGGTCAAAAAGAAAAAAAAGTGCATTACCTGACATTAACATCAATAAAGGAAAATCGTGTTATTCTTCTACATTTATTTTTAGAAACATCCTTTTTATGAGCTTAACTTTTTATCTGGACACCCTTTTTCTTCGATATTTTCTGCTTTGAAGCATACAAATCCATTTATTATGTTTTGTGAGAAAATGAATGGGTTTGTCACAGACTGAGAAGCAATACTTCTGGACACTCAAACACGGGACCTTCACAACACTTGTGAAATTTCACCAAAATATAGCTCTTTTAGACATTTAGCTGTGTAGGTCCACACAAAATGTAACTTTTTTTTAGATAATAGAGCCAACTTTCAGTAATCAAGCGATAACTATTTGATCATTTGAGATTCTTTACATTGGAGATCTTTGCAAAATTTTTAATGAGTGCTGTGATAAATAAATAAATGATTATATCAGACGCTTTACCCTGAAAGTTTGTGAACATTTTTTGGCTTTTTAGTCTTGCCAAAAGGCTGGCAGGATGGCGGAGAGGTACGCCCACTCGCCTGGGTTTGAATCCCAACCCAGCTATAAACTGTCATCCCGGTGTTTCACAGGCAGAGTGATTCATTAATGTGTGTACCGTCCCTCGGATGGACGTTAAATTGGGTGAACCTGTATGGCGGTATTAATTGGTGGACATCAAAGAGTCCACGGTGTCCTTCGCGATGAGTCGGCGACCTGTCACCAGCACCCTGAACAAATTACAAATTCCTGCCCCAACTATTTAGACGAGTGTCAGACCTGACCAGCCAGTTTGTGAAAGACTTGGGCCAAAAACTTCCCCTGGCTAACCCCACAACAACGTGGGAATAATTGTGGCCATTAAGGAAAGAAGAAAAAGACTAAAAAGTTTCACCCAAAAGGGAGAGACTCTTGTAGTGTGTGTGTGTGTGTGTGTGTGTGTGTGTGTGTGTGTGTGTGTGTGTGTGTGTGTGTGTGTGTGTGTGTGTGTGTGTGTGTGTGTGTGTGTGTGTGTGCGTGCAAGGAGATCAACTGTAACATAGCGCCCCCAGTGTGTGAGAGGGGTTGCCGAGACAAATACCACAGTGGGGCTCTGCGTTGTTGAATGCTTTGTCTTGTTACATTGTTGTTTTCCTGAGATTTAGACAATAAAACATTTTCCCATATCATTTTTGACATCAGGCACTACTTGTATTGTACTGAATAAGTAACGTTGTAGTTCAAACTGTTTTCTATGAAGATCTGTCCAAAATGTCACCTTTAACATTCTTCAGTTATTGTTGAAAATTTCCCAATCCAATGTCGGATCTTTAATGTACAATGATTGTAGAATTGCACCATAATGTAATCATTTCTTTCTTGACTCACATTGAAGTGCTACTTTGAATATCAAATGGCAGCTTTATATGACCGTGTATTTAAGTTAACATGCAGACAAACAAACAAACTGAATGCAACTATCAGGATGCTTCTTCACAGTTGTTGTATCTCTCCCCTCACCACCAAAACTTGTCTGGGGCCAAATCTTCCTCACGATTCCCTGCTGCTTGGATTAGTCAGGGCAGCGCCAACCACGGTCAGTGCCAATCGGTCCTCATGTCCCCTGGACAGGTCTGCGTCTGTCTGTCTGTCTGTCTGTCTGTCTCTGGCTTCATGAAGGTGGAGGTACATAATTTTGGATGTGGGGGATCTCTGGATCGCTCTTGGGAGATCGATTGGCTGTCTCCATGCCGCGGGCCTGTTAGAGAAAACGGTCTGGGGATATACAACTACAACAACAACAACAACAACAACAACAAACCGAGTAACATAGTGAGACATTCCTTTGAAGAAGTCGAACACAACAAGGGGAAACAATAAAGAGATCTCCACAGAGCATTACCGTGGACCACCACCTAAAAGACGCAGTGTGCAAATGGTCACATGGATTTCCACAAGTTCATATTAACACCCATCCAGGACAATGCTGTTTCTGCATCAATATGACAAATTGGTAAACAGGAGATTTCTTATTACCACGGCCACAGAAGGTGGGCAGAGGTTACGTTTTCACCTGTCTGTCTGTGAACAGGATATCTCAAAAAGTTGGTAGTCAGGTTGGGTGTGTGACAAGGAAGAATTGACGCGATTTTGGTGAAGATCCGGATCCGAGAATTTTTTCGGCGATTCTTCACCATTGAGTTGTAGGGCTAAAAACAATATACGTCACGATATCTCAAAAAGTTGTAGACGGATTCGGGGTTCAGATGAAACGAGGTGGATGAGTTGGGTAGGCGACAAGAACAATCTGATTACATTGTGGAGGCCTGCATCCAGATCGGACCTCTGAATGGGAAACAAAACATAAACTGTTCAACCTGGTGGAGGTATCCGCTCTACCAAGTGCCGTTCTTGTTGCTGTTGCTTTTTGAAGAACCCCCATCCAAAGGATGGTTGTGCAGCCTCCTGACAAAAGAAGCTGACTTGTTTTACCATTTTTACTTAAAGTCTTCAAGTCATGTCCTCAAAACATACAAATCTCAATGCCTGCCCTGCCGCTATATTAGGTATAATGTTTCCCTCTAAAACTCCATGACACAGGGGCTATTCTTGCCTAAGTCTGTGCACTGGACAACAATTACACACCAGCACTTCGAAGAGGTGAAAACATCATATACAGTTCTTGTTTTGTATGCAGCCTGTTGCTGCTGCTTGCATCATTTTCTGGAAGCGCCACTGATGCACTAATGATGATGCCCCTGTTACCAAGCTGATAATCATTTTGGCGACCCCAGAAGGATGACAGGCTGAGTAAACCCACCTGGTGTTTATTTCAATGTCACGACAAGAGCTCAAACTCAAGATCCTAAAATCTTAAGCGAACCACCTTCACCATTAAGCCAACACCAGGCTTTATCACAGACAGTATATGGTCTGAAACACAATCAAATCAACCCAGATGCCTCTCTGGAGCTAATACAACAATGTCAATTGTCTGTGACATTCAACTCGAACAAGATATACCACGAATAACCTCAGCCACAAACAATACAAGGTGTGTTACATGTCTGATAAGAAGTCCAATACACTAACAAGAAGCTGCAGTAAGAACAGTGTATGGAGAGATAGAATGGTTTGGAATTGCAAAGGGAGTTAGACAGGGGTGCATTCTCTCCCCTTGCGAGTTCAATCTGTACAGTGAGTAGTACATCATGGGGAAATCAAACTTGGATGACACAGAGGCTGGAGTCAGGATTGGAGGAACATGTATCAACATCGTAAGGTATGCTGATGAGACCAATATGTTGGCAGAAAGTAAAGAGGACTTGAGGAAACTGCTGCAGAAAGTGGAGAAGGAAAGTGAAAAATCTGATCTTTATTTAAACCTGAAAAACACTAAGATCGTGTAAACTGATAAGATGGACGTGCTCAGATTGGGAGACCATCAGGTGGAAATTTTGATCTTCCTTAGTTGTGTGGTTGAAGTGAGTGGAGAATGTGGAGGATAAATTAATAGATGGTTCGTGTTTGGGAGAACAGCAATGTCAGGATTGACAAAGATCTGGAAAGACAAAGATGTGACGAAACAAACCAATAGGAGGTGTGTGAACGATCCGGTACTTCCAGATGCAATGTATGGATGTGAGTCATGAACGATGAATAAGAAAGAAAGCAAGAAGATTGACATTTATGAAGTGTGATATTGGAGAAGAATGTTAAATAATTAATCCATGGATTACAAGAACAAACAAATCGGTGATTAAATAAATTAAACCTCCATTTACATTGGAAGCACTGATGTTAAAACAGGAATGTCAATCTTTGACATTGCACCATAATGCAAATCTGATCACGAATGTCACCAGAAGTCGGACACCACCCGACAGAACTAGACAACTCGATGTACTGTCTGAAACAGAGAATCTTCCTTCGAAACAGGAAATGCACTCCGTCTTGTCAATAAGTGAACATTGACCTGAATTCTCAACGATACGACAACAGATCTGCCATTATGGGAAACAATCCTGAGCCTCATGTATGAATTCCACCTGCTCGGTCGGGATATCATTGCTTTCCCAACACACTCACCCGTGGCTCCTCTTGATGAGTAACACTGGGAAACATCTAAAAGCAGTCCTGCGATCGCCGCAACAAACGCTGCATTTCATCATGGTCCCTTGAAGTCACCGTAACGATGCCATCCACCGCGTCTCGGACACCACGACTTGCACACCGTGATGCGAGAACGATTTCCCAGGTTCAAATCCCACATACCGCTCGTGCGTTGTCCACCGTCAACTTTGTCCTTGTAATTAATGGGAAAGTACAATTATTTCTCCTAATGTCCTTGTCATGCATGAGATCTATGTATGAGCTCCACTATGAATCTTACAACAAGCCATCAACAAACAAAAGCTCCTTTCCACTACATGTTCGTACATAAGAAATAGATGGCACAAGATGGGATTTGGAGTTTTAAATTCAACGCAGGTGCCCAAGAGGCCCATCAGAGTCTGCAGCGGTATTGCCAACCTACGGTTGCTTGTACCATTTTTTAAGTCTTCGGTATGACCCGGACGGGATTCGAACTGCCGTGTACCATGTAGTGACCACTACCGGCGGTAGAACAAACTCTGACCATGACGTCACCGAGTACTTTCGTTGGACACTGACCACGTGCTCACGAACGCACTGACACCCATCGGTTACCCCTCACTCCTTTATACCTGCATCGCCCCGGTGTTACACCTGCACGGAGAGACACTTGTTCAGCCAAACCGTGCTCACAGCATGCACCGATCCTCAGGTCGTGTTGACTCTAAGTCGGCACGGGAAGTGAAAGGGTTAACCGGTTGAACGAGCAGCAGAACTTTTTGAGTTGGCTCACGCGCTTCGCCGCAGGTGAATGTGAATGCTCACACCTTTAATATCCGAGATGATTAAATAAATAAATAAATGGCGGAGCGGAGGCAGCGAAGCCCCGGGGGTATCGGGTTCCCCGTGAACGCGACACACGGTTTTTATGTCGGGATACGTATGATTAACACGTGCCACGATGGAAGGTGCGGGAACGCACAAACAAAGAGCCGAATCGGTGTGGTGCGCGTGGCGGACGTGTGGACGCGCACCTCCGTCCTCGACGAAGTCCGCACCGTCATCCAGAGATCCGCTCGGTGAGCCGGCCGTCCCCAAAACCGCGGGTCCTCGCTCCGATACGCTCGACGACAAGCGCGGGCTCGGCTCAGCGTGGGGGCCCGCCACGGTGACCCTCTCGGACACCCCGAGGGTGGTCCCATCTGTTGCCGGGTTCATGGTCCAGGGTTCGGCCGCGCCGGTGGTGGAGGCGGCGGTCGTGGAAGCGACCCCGTACTCCTCGTCCGCCGTGGGCCCCCAAAGGACCGCAACACCCGTGTACTCCTCCGTGCCGGGCGCCGTAGCGAGCGGCCACGAAGCCGCCGTTTGGTTCGTGCGTCTGTAGCTCCTCACCGCTCCTCGCCGGCGGATGCTCTGCTCCCTCCGGTCTCTCGTCCTGCTTTCCTCCGCGCCCGTCCAACCTCCTGCCCCAGAGGTTGTGCTCGCTGCCGCTGCTACCACCGTCGTCCCAGTAGCGGCGGCGGCGGCGGCGGCAGAGGTTTCGCTTTCCCTCCTCCGCCGCCCACCGCCCGTCATATCCCGGCTCCCGGCGGCGCATTCGCGTCTCGTCCTCATTAGCTTCGGGCGAGGCGCACCGAGCCTGAGGCAAAGAGGCGTGAGGACGTGCCGTCGAGGGGGTGGAACCCTCGAGTACAACACTGAGGGAATGCTGCTGGTTCGAGTTACACCGGCTCAAGGGGTTCTCGCGTGAACACGACGCTCTTCCTGCCGTTACGACGCCGCAATGGTCGCTGCCTCGAATACGATGGCTTCCCGAGCAGCGGTCGGTGCAGTCGAGGCTGTTAAAGCAGCAGAGAACAGATAGCTGCACAATGAAGAGCAAGTGTCGAGGGGGAGACAGCCGATTCCCCTCAGAATTAGAGAAAGGCAAATGTAGATAGACACCGTGACGACATTGATAGACCTGCAGACACGGACAGCTTATAGAGTCCAAATTCAATCTGCTCCACTTACAAACAACCAAGGTTCTGCAAAAATGGTGTTTTACCAAATGTCCTTCGCTCTCCAAATTACATCGCAGCCAACCTTTCCCCCTGTTTCTCTGAACTGCCCGTCGTTAACCGGCAAATCCCGATGGCGAGAAAAATAATTAACGACACACGTGTGGGTAGCAAAACCCTGGGCTGAGCGGGGGAAGGACGAGGAAAGGAGGGATGAAAGAGGAAAATCAGGGAGTCAAACAGGGAGGACTCCCATTGCATTTTAAAATCCTCCCTTTCAAACACAATCGCCTCTCCTGGATAACCATGCCATGGTGCATGGGCTGCAAACAACTCGAACTGACGCACAACAACCCAAGCAGCATGCAGCTGTAACTAGGTAAAGGCAATGGGTTAACTCGGCAAACGGACTACAACATAACCAGGCGCAAAGGGATATAAAAACGCTGTTGGAATGTTAATGCAACAGATGTTGGTGTGTGGTCGCACAGGAAACTGCACGGCATGTGACCACGTTTGTGTGACGTTTGGTCGTTAATAATTTATGGACCAATGTATTTAACTCGTTCTTTTAGGTGTTCAGTTATGAAAGAGCAATTAGCTGATTATATATATAATTTAAATTGATTATCCAGTCGTGTATATGTATGAATAAATTATTATATATAAATAATATTAAATATATGTTAAAATGAAATATATATAAATAAATTATATGTATATATATGTATGTATAAAATTCAAATTGAACTTACAGTATATGTATAAATATAGAAATAAATTAAATATGTTAAAATATATATGAATAAGTATATAAAATTTAAATTGAATACACAGTATATGTATAAATAAATTAAATACATGTTAAAATAAATTAAATATATAAAAATTATATATATATATATATATGCATAAAATTTAAATTGAATATACAGGATATGTATAAATTAATAAATATATAAATAAATTAAATATATGTTAAAATAAATTAAATATATATAAATAAATTATATGTGTATAAATGTATGCATAAAATTTAAATTGAATATACAGTATATGTATAAATTAATAAATATATAAATAAATTAAGTATATGTTAAAATAAATTAAATACATATAAATAAATTATATGTCTATATATATATATGTATATAAAATTTAAATTGAATACACAGTATATGTATAAATAAATTAAATATATGTTAAAATAAATTAAATATATAAAAATAAATTAGATGTAGATATAAATATATATGTATGCATAAAATTTAAATTGAATATACAGTATATGTATAAATTAAGAAATATATAAATAAATTAAATATATGTTAAAATAAATTAAATATATAAATAAATTATATGTGTACAGATGTATGCATAAAATTAAAATTGAATATACAGTATATGTATAAATTAATAAATATATAAATAAATTAAATATATATAAATAAATTATATGTATATATGTATGCATAAAATTTAAATTGAATATACAGTATATGTATAAATAAATTAAATATATGTTAAAATAAATAAAATATTGTTGCGAATTCTGGTCCGTCCGGCGTGCGATCGGCCGCTTGACTCGAATGGCGACCGCGTCGCCCACCGGAACGGACAATTCAGTCGTGACCCTCTTGGAACTATCACCAAGGAGCGAGTCACGGGTGGGGGTTTAACCTCACCACAACCCAGTCCGCATTCTTCCCGCGTGAAATAGGGTGAATCGCCAAAAGTCGATATACCTAATTACTCGCACGGGTAACCTACCGAGGGGTTGTACCACGCCACAGATCGACTCCGGACACAAACCGCTTAAACGGCTCGTTCCGTGCTACAGGGATAACCGAGCGGAGTTATCGTCGACCTTGACGGTTCATATTAGTTACCGGGTGTTTTAAACCCACTATCAATCCCTTACGTGATGCAAGATGGAGATTCAACAAAGGAAAGGACGAAGCGAAACGGGGGAACAATTGGACCAGCACATTTAATGCGCGACAAACGGAAGCACGTATTTCCAGTCAGCAACAATTAATCATGCACGTATCCAGAGACAAGAACAAAAGCAAGAACGAAACGCAGAACTACAACCGAATATATAATTACACTGGCACTTATGCAGGTCTAAACTTGACGGACTGGCGCCACACACACACATTTACACAAAACCCAAAGAAACAAAAGTGGCGACTTCCCTTTTTGCGCACTGAGTCCTTCTCCCGCACCCTCAGCTTTCAGGAGGACCTCTGGGGCAGGAGGTTGGACGGACGCGGAGGAAAGCAGGATGAGAGACCGGAGGGAGCAGAGCATCCGCCGGCGTGGTCGGTGAGCTCGTGCTTCGCGCCGGCACGTGTTGGCCGCTCGACGCCACGGACGGAGTTTTGGGGAACGAACGGGGTTTTTCGGCGCCATCTTGGTGCGGACGGGGGGGGGGGGGAAGAAACCATCGATATTTGGGGCCGAGAGAGGGGAATGGCAGACGCTCCATCCCACCAGCGGGGTCTCGGGACCGCACTGACTCCAACTGACCCTCCGACCAGGAACTCTCGAGCAGGAGCTTCCTCTCTCTCTCACCACACCGTCATGTACGAATGGATCAAGCGCGCGCCGAACTCTCCTCGTCCGCCCCCCTCTTGTAGCGCGGGGCTCCGCCCTGTCGCTCCTCCCCGTCGCTCGTCCCCGTTCTTCACTCCACCCCTCTTAGAGGCGTTTCGAGAAAGGTCGCGACAGGGGGCATTCCTCCTCCCTGATCGCGTCACACCGCGCATCCACCATTCGGGAGCGAGTTGCCCCACTCCTCCCCTTCACACCAAGCGCGGGGGAAAATGGCGGCAAATAAACCCCACAGGCTTCACAAGTGCTTTTGTTCTGCCAATCCTTTGACGGTTTCCATAGTGCGGAAACCATCTTACTGTAGTCCACGGAGGATGGCGTTCATAAGCGTGCATAGTGGCGAAGATGGTGGTGATTGTTGTGGGGGTGGTGTGAGCATGGTGGGCGTTGTGGCGTAGTTGGTGGCGGTTGTTGTTTGCTTGGAGGTTTGTGGCAATGGTGGCTCAAAATAACGATAGATAAAGAAAAACGGCTAACTAAAGCGTCACAGCCCGAATCAATCACACATATTCCCTCGAAACAACGTGTGTGGGCTAACGACACATGTACTTATCGATATATCTCACCTGAGGACCCTTTATGGTGTATTGTGAATTTCCACAGCCGTAACACTACCCCCTCCCCTTTTTACAGACTCGTCCCGAGTCGTCAAATTCTCGTGTGCCATCATGTGTAGTTCTCCCCTAATACGTTTTACCTTCGGATCCCTGAGTGCGACATTCAGTGTATTCGTGTCCCCAAAATAAATAACCTACGGGCTGAGTAACAAACCCATTCATTCAGACGACTTAAATTAATTGCCAGCGGTAGACTGACATGCCGGGGGCACACTCATTTGTCCAGTACATCTTAACACCTTACAAATTTTACACTAAACCATGGCCCAGGATCAATCGACTCTGCAAAGAGAAAAGCAGTTAGCAGGGAGCCAGGCTGCGCGCACACAGTCTCTGGCTCATGCAATGCAGGTGACAGGGAACATGGCCAGCTGCTCACACACAGTCCAGGACCTCCCCCTTTTTAACAGGGACGCAGTGAACAACGGCGCATGAGCTGCGCAAATGCAGTCTCCGTGCCAGCTCAAGTGGCACACGCAATGAACATAACGGATGTATGGAAGGATGGATGAATGGATGGATGGACGCAAACACGGTGCACGGGCTGCCACTGAAGGCCCGTGTTGTAGCTGCCAACAGGGCAGTCCTCGCAAACTGCGTGACGATGCTTGTGCATATGGCAATGAACAAGGGGGGGGGGGAAATGCAAAACAGAACGGGGGCAAAAGATGACGGGGGCAAAAGATGACGGGGGCAGTAGGCATGGATGGCAAAGGTGGACAGGGCATGGCAAAACAGGGCCGCTGTAGCAAACGCAGCCGGCAGTGAAGCTGACTGGCACAAGCCTTGCAGTAAAACAGCCGGCAGACGGTCGACCGGCACAGGCCTTGAAGCAACAGCCAGCCGATGAAGTGGCCGGCACAGGCCTTGTAGCAAAAACAGCCGGCAGACGAAGTTGGCCAGCCTTTGCCTCTCAGTGGAGGTTGGTGGAGGGAGTGCGGTGGTGCTGGCCACTTGGAAGGCGGGCTCGGACCTACCTACTGTCTCCCTCCCTACCTATCGCCTTTGCCTGTCTCTGTCCATACCCACCCCCTTATTTGTAAAACCCAATTTAGCCCCAACTTATTTTTTTTTGTTTTTATTTTTACTTTCACGTCCCCACTACTATAACTCGTCCCCGAACCCCCTTTGTCGTCTTTGTTCTGCTAACCTATCCTGTCACCTAGCCTACTCCCAACCCCTACGTTCCCTTCCTGGAGGGGAATAAGGGAGAGCTCGCGTCCTGTGCCGCGGCCCAACTCAAGCCTCAGGATGGCCTCCTCAGAGTTCAGCGATCTTTACCCAAAGTGGGTCCAGCGGCCCACAACGAGAGCGAAGGGATGGATGGTGCGGAGGGTACACTTCCTAATCCACCCTATCCATTTAACTTTTGAAATACCCCGGGGCTTTCAACAAGTGCCTCTCACTTAATCTATTGGTTCTAACAACCCAGATTCCCGTCGCCTGTGTTGGTGTTCTCACAAATTTCGGGCCATGCCCCCCAATTTTCCTTCCGTGATCTCACACGGTCTCATGGCTGGGACGCGTGGCTCCCTTGGCAGGAACTACCCTCTGCCGATTCTCCGACGATGGCACCCCCGGGCACGACACTGCCTCCGAGCCTACCAGCTCACTAAACACCGGGGAGTGCCCTCCACGGCGACTCCCCTGAAACGCCCACGTGGCAGGCTGGCTTCCCGGGCCCCTTTCCAAGGGTCACCCGTGCCCACGACACTGCCCACACGGCCAATGGCGCCCCAGGCCCCCGCATCATGCGGGCGCACCCGTGCCCACTACGCTATCCCGGCCCCCCTTGGGCCCTTGGCATACCACGGCAGACTAGCCCGGTGCCCGGGGTACCCACTCAGCGATACTCACCTTTCGCAGCCACGCTCCCAGCCCGTCAACAGGGCTTCTGCACCCCTCCAAATGGGTATCGAGCCTACACTCCCACCAACAGCAAAACGACCTCCATTTTGTCAATTTGACTAACCCCCTAACTCACCTTACTCTGACCCCAGGGTCACTTGGGAGGGAGTCACTCCTCCACCCAATCACTCATCGCACCATGCATTCCATAATCACTCCATACACTCAGGCCCGCTGGCCTCACTCACTCAACATGTACAGTTTCCTTTCCACACTTCTCAGCTCACTCATCGCTGATCTCTGCCATCCTTCTCACTACTTACCCTTACTTCCTCGTGCTCCCACGTCATCCCTTACACTACAGCACGTTCCTTTTAACACTACGTAGCTAAGCTACGTCCCCTCTACACATCCACAGTCTGTCACTGTCCTCAAATCCAAAAATTCCATTTCCCATCCTAAATCTCAACTAAAATCCCTCTACCTAATCCATTCCACAGTCTCCATGAGGACTTATCCCTGCCCCATGAAGCCAGTCTCGCTAAGCTAACCCTTCCCCCTAACTAGTTCCATCCTGTGCCCAGGCCAAGGGGATCTTCCACCCCTTGCCCAGGGAATCCTGTTCACCCGAAAGCGAGGCTTGCCTTTGTTCTCAATTTTTTTTTCCATCGTGCAGCACTAACCCAAAGAAACAAAAGTGGCGACTTCCCTTTTTGCGCACCGAGTCCTTCTCTCGCGCCCTCAGCTTTCAGCTCCTCCGGCATGGTCGGTGAGCTCGTGCTTCGCGCCGGCACGTGTTGGCCGCTCGACGCCACGGACGGGGTTTTGGGGAACGAACTGGGTTTTCTGGCGCTATCTCTGTGTGGACGGGGGGGGGGGGGGGAGAAACCGTCGATATTTGGGGCTGATAGAGGGGAATGGCAGAAGCTCCATCCCACCAGCGGGATCTCGGGACCGCACTGACTCCGACTGACCCTCCGACCAGGAACTCTCGAGCAGGAGCTTCCTCTCTCTCTCACCACACCGTCATGTACGAAGGGATCAAGCGCGCGCCGAACTCTCCTCGTCCGCCCTCCTCTTGTAGCGCGGGGCTCCGCCCTGTCGCTCTGCCCCGTTCTTCGCTCCACCCCTCTTCGAGGTGTTTCGAGAAAGGTCTCGATAGGGGGCATTCCTCCTCCCTGATCGCGTCACACCGTGCATCCACCAATCGGGAGCGAGCTGCCCCACCCCTCACTTTCATACCAAGCGCGGGGGAAAATTGCGGGAAAAACCCCACAGGCTTCACAAGTGCTTTTGTTCTGTCAATCCTTTTCGGACGGTTTCAGTGGTGTGGAAACCGTCTTACCGTGGTCCACCGAGGATGGCATTTGTAAGCGGGCGTAGTGGCGAAGATGGTGGTGATTGTTGTGGGGGTGGTGTGAGCGTGGTGGGCGTTGTGGCATAGTTGGTGGCAGTTGTTGTTTGCATGGAGGTTTGTGGCAATGGTGGCTCAAAATAACGATAGATAAAGAAAAACGGCTAACTAAAGTGTCGCTGCCCGAATGAATCACACATATTCCCTCTAAGCAACGGGTGTGGGCAAACTCCACATGAACTTATCGATATATCTCACCTGAGGACCCTTTATGGTGTATTGCGAATTTCCACAGCCGTAACAATATATATATATATATATATATATATATATATATATATATATATATATATATATATATATATAAATAAATTATATGTATATATATATATATATATATATATATATATATATATATATATATATATATATATATATATATATATATATCCATCTTTCATTCCAGCAATGTGTGTGTGTCTGTGTGTGTGTGTGTGTGTGTGTGTGTGTGTGTGTGTGTGTGTGTGTGTGTGTGTGTGTGTGTGTCTGTGACCGCCGTTTCTCGACAACCACCAGTCCGATCTGATTGAAACTTGCCAGGAATATTGCCGGGGACCCGCGGATATGCCTTTTCAAGGTTTGATATTAATCGGATGAGTGGTTCCCAAGTTACGGCCATTTTATTGCTTTTTTCAGTGTTGGAAAGCTGTATACTGTATATCGCAGCTGAAGTGTCTTCCACCTTATCATGCCATTTTTTCCTCAAATATATCTCAGAATAATGATAACAGCATATTAATAATAATAATAGCACAATAATTGGCAGTAATTAAATTGGTCTCCCCCCTGTCTCACCCCTAGTCTCGCCCCTCCTCTATCTTCCCCTCCCCTCTCTCCCCCCCTCTCTCACCCCTAGTCTCGCCCTCCTCTCTTGCCCCCACTCTCACCCCACCTCTCACACCCTCTCCCATCCCCCTCTCTCGCCACCTCCTCTCACCCCTCTCTTGAATTGTGACGCCCCTCTCTCTCACCCCTCCCTCTCCCCCCTCCTCTCTCGCCCTTCTCTCTCTCGCCTCCCTCTCTCGCCCCCCTCTCTCCCCCCTCTCTCTGTAAAAGTATTCACAAATGTCAACCAAGCACAATAATTAATTCAAACCTTGGGAAAAAACAGCTTTCAAACCCTTGGGAAACAGCTGTTTCCCTTGGGAAAATTCAAACCTTGGGATTAACAAATAATTTGAACAATTAATTCAAACCTTGGGAAAAACAGCTTTCAAACCTTGGGAAACAGCTGAAACGGATGAAGAACGATATCAAACCTTGAAAAGGCACATACTCAGGTCCCCAGCGTCGATTGTGACGTCATACCAAACGAAGAAGAAGAATTGTGACGGCAATCGTGCAAAAAAAAAAATAATAATAATAAACATTAATTGTGACGTCATTCGTGATGTCATAGCACCATGTCCTGTCATTGGTTGACAGACGTTATTGGTCATTATTGGTTGACAGACAATATATAGGTCGTTATTGGTTGACAGACATTGGTCATTGTATCACGTTATTCTTTTTATTACTGTCAATTATTGTGCTATTATTATTATTAATTTGGGGAAAAATGGCATGATAAGGTGGAAGGACACTTCAGCTGCGATATACAGTATACACCTTTCCAACACTGAAAAAAGCAATAAGATGGCCGTAACTTGGGAACCGCTCGTCTGATTAATATCAAACCTTGAAAAGGCACATCCGTGGGTCCCCGGCAATATTCCTGGCAAGTTTCAATCAGATCGGACTGGTGGTTGTCAAGAAACGGCGGTCACAGACAGACAGACACACACACTGCTGGAATTATAGATAGATATGTTAAAATAAATTATACACACACACACACACACACACACACACACACACACACACACACACACACACACACACACACACACACACACACACACACACACACACACGCACACACACACACACACACACACACACACACACACGTCTGAAAACGACGATGGTTCACAAGCGGTATTTGACGATGCAGATCGTTTCAGAAGTCAAGGATGAGACAATGTGATAATGTTTGACCAAGTTATAAAAATGATCAACATGATGTGGTACGAGTGACAAGTTATTAGCTGCAAAATGTCGAAAACCCGGTTTTATTCAACAACTTAAAAAATTTGACCTTTGCATAACCTTTAAAGGTCACAAAACAATGTTGTGGACATTAAAATAAGGAAACAGGATCCGTGATATAGCTTATTGGAGTTAGTTCGTCGAAGAAGGTAGAAAACCCGGTTAGATTCCCACAACTTTGAAAATTTGACCTTTAAAGGTCAAAGGTCAAGGATTATGACCTTTGGTGCAAAACTTCCTCTGGAACATTCCAGGAACAATATAACGTCATATGGCTATATGGCATTTCGCACTCATCGGATTATCCATACTTTGATGAAATCAGCGTAAAAACAAACTTGAAGGGGGCGCCACGGGCAAGGTGTTTGAGAGAGAAAAATGGTTTCAAGACTTTAGGTGGGGAATGACCTCAAGATTATGCATAAAAAATATTGTCATCCTCGCTCTCAAAGTTTGGGCGGTCGTATGATATACATATCACATTTCGAAATTTTCTAAGTTCGTGACCTTGTGACCTTGAGCTTGACACGAAAATGAAAAATTGAGCTCCGTGGGGCTATGCGGGTGCCATTGGGCTAACCCAATACCGAAACCACTGCCAGATTCGACAACGCCCTCGGAGAAGATGGATTTATATGTCAAAATCGCAATTTTCTAAGTTCGTGACCTTGTGACCTTGACCTTGGGAGGAAAATGAAAAATCGAGCTCTGTGGGGTGATGCAGGTGCCATTGGGCTAACCAAATACCGAAACCCCTGCCAGATTTGACAAACCCCCTAGGAGAAGATGAAAATTGAAATCGGCTACCCCCAAAAAACACAATTCGCAATTTTCTAAGTTCGTGACCTTGTGACCTTGACACGAAAATGAAAAATCAAGCTCTGTGGGGCTATGCAGGTGCCGTTGGGTTAACCAAATACCGAAACCCTTGCCAGATTCGACAAACCCCTCGGAGAAGAATTTTTTTACATCAAAATTCGCAATTTTCTAAGTTCGTGACCTTGTGACCTTGACCTTGGGATGAAAATGGAGAGAAAAAAAAATCGAGTTCCGTGTGGTTATGCAGGTGCCATTGCGCTAACAAAATACCGAAACCCCTGTCATATTCGACAAACCCCCGAGGAGAAGATGCAAATTGAAATTGGCTACCCCTTAAAAACACGTTTTTTGGGTGTGGTTCCACTTATAATGGGCGCATCATGCCCATTTTCAGGAAAACACAACTAGATCATGATATAAACCTCCCATCAAAATTTTGTCAGGATCGGATCAAAACCCACTGAGCCATGCTCGGGACAGACAGACACACAACAATAACGAATATAGTGGTCACTTATTTTTTTCGTAAATATAAATATATATATATATATATATATATATATATATATATATATATATATATATATATATATA
>NC_140964.1:86715793-86723293 GCF_056783735.1 Eptatretus burgeri | reverse complement strand
TAATTACCAATTCGTTAGCATTGTTGACATAACACCTTGTTGGCATTGTTGCCGTGTTTTATAAAACCAAAAAAAGCTTTTTAGCTTTCCTTTTCCTCCTTTTCCGCCTCCTCAACCTTTAGGACACCCCTCTTTTATATACAGGATCCGGATCTCCTTAAATACTAAGCACCTGTACACATCCTTGCATTGAGGGTGCCTTTTGAGAGCGTCTATCATCAACTTTTAAATATATTCGGACATTTGCTTTAAAATTTCGAAAAGTTCACGTTACTTTTTAAAGATTATTCCATTTAATGTGTAGTAATTTCGTAAATACACTATTTTGTCGTCATGAACGAGGAGCCTCCATGACGGGTCTCGCTATTGGCTCCATGAAGGCACGTGACGAAATATCGGAGTTGTTGTTTTTATTTATATATTTATCTTTTTTTATTATTTTTATTAGCCGCGTCGCGTTGCGAACGCTGGCTCGAAGAGAGCTCCGCGTTGTTGTTGTTGTTGTTGTTGTTGTTGTTGTTGTTGTTGTTGTTGTTGTTGTTGTTGTTGTTGTTGTTGTTGTTGTTGTTGTTGTTGTTGTTGTTGTTGTTGTTGTTGTTCTTATTCTTCTTATTATTATTCTTCTTCTGGTGAAGACAAAACCTAAAGGACGCGGCTCTTGGACACATTTGTACTTGTGTGAGATCGCATGGGTCGTCATGGTAACCATTCCACAGTGGGGCGGTGTGAGCTTGGGGCGGACGGCACCCCACGGAGACGGCCCGGGAATATAAAAACGAGCGAGACAAAGCGTGAGGTACGTTCTGTGAGGAGAGACGTTCTTTGAGGAGAGACGTGCTGGGATATAAAAAGTGAGGAAAAAGCGTAAGAGGTGCATTCTGTGGGGAGAGACGTTCTGTGAAGAGAGACGTTCTGTCTGAGATATAAGAAAGTGAGGAAAAAGTGAAAGAGGGACGTTCTGAGAGGAGAGAGATACATTCTGAAGAAGAAAAAAAAGCGAGCTGAAGAGAAAACGTGATGAGAGGAAAAGCGAAAGGAGAGGAAAAAGCAAAGGACGAGAGAAGCAGGTGTCTCACCAGCGCCGAAGTGACAATTCGCCCTTCCAGTGCTTCGGCAAGTGAGCGTGTGTGTGTGAGCAGTGTCGCCAACAAGTGAGGCACTGGCAAGGTGTGTATGATTCTCGTGTTTGTGCTGATGCGAATTTGCTCGTGTGATGGAGCAAGATGCTGGCCATTGACTGTTTGGCTGGATCATGTGATACCATGCCTCAAAGCCTCGTGTTGTGCCATCGGGGAAGAAGGCAGTGCCATTTTGCAGAGGAGCAGCGTCAGCAAGTGCGATCTTGAAAAGAAGTTACACGGCAGTTTCTGAGGCCTGGTGTTGAATATCACCACCCAAACTACCTCTCGTACACTTCCCGCTGAAAGAGCGGCTTGGCGCCATTTTGTTGGGCACATTTTACCGCGCAGTGACGATTCGGTTTAGTGAACTTCAAGCTCCAGAAACTTATCTCTGGGCACACAGCTCAGTGCCGGAGGAAAGGGAGGATTTTTTGGGTTGCCGAAATAGGTGACCCTTATTGTCAGTAATTCTGTCTGTTTGGATGTTTGTTTGGATGTTTGTTCGTTTGTCATCAGCATAATTGGTAGTAAACGTGGGCGGATTTTGACCAAACTCGGGTGGGAGGTACACCTTATGACCTAGTGCTTTGGAAATTGTGATGGTTGCTAGGGACGCTTTGATTCCCGAGCAACAACCGAAAAACTTTCAAAATCGGGATCGTTCACGCGAAATCAATTCCGAAAGCCATTATCCCACGTAGGGTTATGAAATTTGGCACGAATGATCTACAGGTGATGCTCTATCAAATATATTCCGGTTTTTGTGATATATGGAATACTTTACCCGCAGCGCCCCCTACAATTAGGGTATGCGCGAAAATTGGCGAAAATTGAAGGCCCCCAAGCGACCAGGTGAGTGCATCGATACGAATGAAACTTTTCAGGTTCATGGTACTCAATGAGTACTACAACTTTGCCTCATGACATATTGACCGATTTCGCTTAGGTCAGGGGTCAAAGGTCAATTAGTGCAAAAATCGATAATATGCGAGAGCTGGAGGTGCCTTCACACCAAATGCTACTCCTCCTAGGGTTATGGTCAGATGGTCATGAAGATTCACACTAATCGTCTGGAATACATTGTGGACAAACGATCGAGCCGTATTTTTGATTTAGATCTTTGTTCACACACAGCACCCCCTCGAACTTTGGGGATTTCCGATTTCAAACCGCATTTTCGCTACTTTTCATTCAGATGGATACGGAGTAGTTATCAGAAGATGGAACTGGATGAGATTTGATATGTATAATCTTAAGGTGATTCGCTATCCACTATATGACATCCATTTTGTTCTATATCTTAGTTTCCAAATGGCAACCCTCTCAACTTGGGTGTCCGAGGGCCATTGAGCATTCCTCCTGAAACTTCAAAGTACACGAGCTCCAAGACGATTGAACCGAATCGAATGAAACTTTACATGCTTATAGACCGTAATGTGACTTTGCTTGTTTGCATGATGACCTATCTCGATTAGTTCAGGGGTCAAAGGTCAATAAGTGCATTTTTCGGTCAAAATGTCTATTCAAGTCCCCCTACCGGCAAAACGGCTCAACCGATCCAAACAAATTTTTGCACGTGAATACTCCCCGATGAGTAGTACAAGTTTGCTCATTTGCATAATGACCTATCTCCACTACGTCAGCAGTCAAAGTGTCGCAATACTAACAGTCCTGCTCGGCGACCCATCGCCGCCTACCGGCTTGTTTGGTTGTTTGTTTATTTTTTGAGATTCCATCCCTCTGTTTTTACATTAAAAATTTTTTTTTTCATAATACAGGATAAGCATTGCTTCACTCATGCTGTTGTCTTGCCTCTGTCCTGATAAAACTCCAATCAAATAAGTGGCGAAAGATTATTGCCCAAATGAGTATTAAACCCGTTTATTATATTTACATTGAGCATTTTCAAGTATGAAAAACAAATACAAGTGCACATTGAGCTACATACTTTACAAGAAAATTCTATCCGTTCTGCTCTCAAGTCCACTTCAAACTCGAGCCTATTTTTAGGGCCATTTTCACATGAAAAAGGTTCGCAAGGTTTACTCTGAGTGCTGATCATTTCCCTCTCTCCTCTGACGAAAACAAAACCACTCTGTCCACTTGTTAAGCCCATTCGGGCCAGGTGTTGAGGACACAGTGCCATTTCTGTTTCATAAACAACTAGAGAGTTCAGAGAACCCTACCCCCTGCAGTGTTCAAGTGTATACAGGAGGGCCTTGCCATTGTTGAAAATCTCTGTTAACCGCAAATCCGCTAACTTAGGGGTTAATGGAGAATAGGGTTCGGGAATTCAGCTTTAAAAATGTGTCCAAACTGTACCCTTAATTAACATGTTTGCGCAGTTTTTTTTTGAGCTTTTTATTTTCATGAATAAAAGAGTTATTATGAGCTTCAACTAAAGTAAATTTATTATTATTTCATTTGCAGCCCGTGGTTGCTGATTGCATCATTGCTGGGAGCGCAGCTGTGCCGCTGATGCAGTGCCCCGTTTCCGGTGAGCTGGTACTCATTTTGCCGACCTCGGAAGGATGACGGGCTGAGTCGACCCCACCTGGTATTGTTTAACAGCGTGACAGGGGCTCAAACTCAAGAGCCCCAAGATATTAAAACAGCCACCTTTACCATTAAGCAAACAACAGCCTTATTTTCCTGTATTAAAAACATAAAATATAGTTTATTTTGTGGAGTTATGAAGATCATGAAACTTACCTTTAATAATAATGATGATAAAGTTGATCCAGTAATGTTGATAGCGACATTCCTCATCCCCTTGCAAAGATTTTGAGAGTCTCTTCTCTGCTCTGGCAATTGATTCTTTATTTGTGAATCGTGAATACCATTTTCTGTGATGCACACACGTGGAAGACACCAAATACCAGTGGGCTGCTCAGAAACATCTTGTTACAGTCAATCGAGGTGTTTCTACTGTGCACAGACTTTCACCTTATCCCAAATTTTCTCAGTGACCTTTGAAATATCAGACGATGCCTCATCCGAACATAAATGGATAATACACTCCATATTTCAGGATAAATCAAGAAATTGTGAAATTAACGGGGGCTGCCATCTTGAATTTTGGTCATCTTCTCCATAATTCGTCCCAATAACAGCCCCACTCACACGAGAATCTGGAAGTGCCCTCCCTTTGCAGTTGGAAATATAAATGGTAAGAAAAATAGGTAAGAATTACAGGCTTGAACTATGCCGACATGACATCAACAGATTGCAGGAAAACACTTATAAGCACATAATGGCAGTATAATGTTCATGCATCTTGGTACAGCAGTAAAGGCTTTCTAACAACCCCTTTGTTCCACTTTGTCGCAATGTAAACACTGACAGTCGTGTTGGGAAAGCTAAAAAGTACCTTAAGCCAGAAAATTG
This sequence comes from Eptatretus burgeri, assembly GCF_056783735.1. NCBI lineage: Eukaryota > Metazoa > Chordata > Myxini > Myxiniformes > Myxinidae > Eptatretus > Eptatretus burgeri. The sequence goes on along the minus strand of NC_140964.1, from coordinate 86,718,785 downwards.
TTTAGTTCTCAAGTGGCTGACATGGGATGAAATGATAGAGGGGAGTGTAACATGGCCGAGATAGGATTCTGGTTTCAGTTTCGACCTGGATAGGATAACTAAACTAGTTTCTTTGGTTAACCCATCAAAATATTCATAAAGCAATGTGTCATAACCTTTCTGTGATGCTATTATAATTACTTATTCAGCTTCATGCTCCCCTGCACTAATTGGGAATGAGAAATTGGCCAAAAACTGCACAATACTCCATAAGGCCTCAGCAAATGTGTACAATGTTTACCCACTAGCATTAGTTTTAAAACGACGTCATTACAACTTCAAAAGTGGTAAAACAATTCAAATGGCTCACGTACTGTATCACGGCAATTTGAATTAGCTGTGTAGATATATAAAACCCAGTCCTGTGACTTTTTCACAAGCTTAAACAGTTCGGTGATGTCAAAGGAGGCAATGTGAAGGCATGAATCTTTGCAAGATGTTGCAGTTTGCATGTGGCATGATGCCAGATCTTTGAGACTGTGATGACACTGGTGGGTTCAAGAAGGGTGAGTTTGTTGATTGTAGGGTGAGTAGAAGCAGACTGCTCAGATTTGTACAGTATGCTGCTACTCACCCAACAATGGATGGAAGCCCTCAATATCAGATATGAGATTAGGGCCTTAACTCTGGATGTATTTTGGGCATTTGATGCAGTCTGGCATCCTGCCTTGCTCTCCTAACTCTCTGGTAATGGCATCCAAGGCCAACTCCACAAATGACTTACTGAATTCCTCTGCTCCTGCAGCCAATGTGGGGCACTCAAAGGAATCCTTTCATCTCCTCTCCCTGTTAAGGCCGGAGTGCCCCAAGACAGTGTTCTCGGTTCAGTCCTATTCCTGATTTTCATCAATTAACTCTGACTGGAAAATTCCCTTTATCTACTGACTGATGACTCCACTCTCTGCTGTGACGTCACTCATCCTTCAGACAGACAAGCTGCTGCTTCTTCCCTCTCTTCAGACCTTCAAAAAAAAATCACAAGCTGGTCAATCACTTGGAATATGTCTTTCAATCCTGAGAAATCTCACACTCTCACTATTTCTCTCCAAAAGTAATGTCTGGTAACCCCCCTCCCCCCTGTCCACCCCATCACCTCCCCCACCAGTCTACTTTCTTCGCAAACCTCTTGAGGAGGTTCAGTCTTTCAAGCTCCTTGGTTTCACTATCAGCCACAATCTTTCTTGGGCAGACCACATTTCAAAGTTGGCGTCCAAAGCCAGCCCCAGACTGGGCATCATCTGTCATACAGAGTCCTTCCTTGGCACAACTGAACTTCTATCCGCCGACAAGGCCTTCATCCGCAGCTTGATGGAGCACTGCTCTCCCTGCTGTGCTGGCTCCCCTGCCTCACATCTTGCTCAGATTAATGCCATGGTAATCAAGGCCTTGAAGACCTTTGGAATATCTCACGCTGAAGCCGAGTCTATGGGCTTATCTATTCGCCATCTCAGACAGGTCGGTGGTCTCTGTCTTCTACCGCCTCCTGTCTGGTCTTGCATCCTCCAGTCATTCTGTGCTTCGTAAACGACCTGAATACAGGAACACTGCTCACGTCCATTCATCCATTCCTCTTTTGTCCCACCTGTGGAATCCACTTCCATATTCTCTTCAATCTAATTCTTCCCTGCAGGTCTTCAAGACAGCTGTTCACCACCATTTCAGCTCATCCTCAATCCAAAACCATGGTCTTTTATTATTTTTTTTACCCTCGTTAACCCCACCCAAATCCCTCCTAATTTCCACTTTCTCGTCCTTGTAGTTTTCTTTTCCATGCATGCGTGTTTCGCGTCCTGTTTTGTCTCTTCCGTCCTGATTCGTTCAGTGTGCTAGCTCTTCCAGGAGACTCGACCATGAATACAAAAAAAGCAGTTCTTGCGACGACCACATCCCACCATTGCAAAACAAGTCTCATCCTGTATTTAGTCACACAGAATATGTGAACTCTCAATACTGTTTAATCATAATTATACTCTGGACACACATATACATATACAAGCCGGTAGGTGGCGATGGGTCGCCGAGCATGGAAGCTATAAGATATAGAGCAAAATGGATGTCATATAGTAGATAATCACCTTAAGATTACGCAAATCAAATCTCATCCAGTTCCATCTACTGATAACTACTCGGTATCCATTTGAATGAAAAGTAGCGAAAATGCAGTTTGAAATCGGAAATCCCCAAAGTTCGAGGGGGTGCTGTGGGTGAACAAAGATCTAAATCGAAAATCCGGCTCGATCGTTTGTGCACAATGTATTCCAGACGATTAGTGTGAATTTTCATGACCATCCGACCATAACCCTAGGAGGAGTAGCATTTGAAGCAAAGGCACCTCCAGCTCTCGCATATTATCGATTTTTTTTTCACTAATTGACCTTTGACCCCTGACCTAAGCGAAATCGGTCAATATGTCCTGAGCCAAAGTTGTAGTACTCATTGAGTACCATGAACCTGCAAAGTTTCATTCGTATCGATGCACTCACCTGGTCGCTAGGGGGCCTTCAATTTTCGCCAATTTTCGTGCATACCCTAATTGTAGGGGGCACTGCGGGTAAATTATTCCATATATCACAAAAAAACGGAATATATTTGATAGAGCATCACCTGTAGATCATTCGTGGCAAATTTCATAACCCTACATGGGATAATTGCTTTCGGAATTGATTTTGCGTGAACGGTACCGATTTTGAAGGTTTTTCGGTTGTTGCTCAGGAGCCAAAGCGTCCCTAGCAACCATCACAATTTCCAAAGCACTAGGTCATAAGATGTACCTACCACCCGAGTTTGGTCAAAATCCGCCCACGTTTACTACCAATTATGTTCATGACAAACGAACAAACATCCAAACAAACAGACAGAATTACTGACAATAAGGGTCACCTATTTCGGTGACCCAACCTATTTTGGCGACCCAATATACAAATATAACTGAAATTATTTACCGTTTTAGGAA
>NC_140964.1:86575793-86713293 GCF_056783735.1 Eptatretus burgeri | reverse complement strand
ACAACTCACAGCAAGGGGGCATGAGACAAGAGGGGCGGGAGTGGAAGGGACAAAACAGTGGGGAACAGACACATTAGGTGAACTGTGGAAGGGAGAGGGATGGGGATGGGACGGGGAACATGGCGAAGAGAAGATGGACATTTCAGGGACTTTCAGGAAGGAAAGCAGGGGAATTGAAGGAAGTGGGCTTGGGTGGATTATCGGGGGTAGAAAAGATCGAGGATTTGGATTGGGGAAGATAAGAGGTGGTGGTGAACAGCTGTTTTGAAAGCCTGGAGGGAAGAATGGGAAAGAATAGAGTGAGGAAGTTTATTCCAAGGGCGGGAAAAAAGAGGAATGAAAGAGTGAAGATGAGCAGTGATTCGTGATTTTGGTAGTTTTACCAGAAGGGGGTTGTTGGCGGACCTTGAGCGCCCTGTGGAAATGTGGTGGGGACAAATCGCAGAGAGAGCAGGGGGGGCAAGGCTGGAGAGGAGTCTGTAGAAGACAGAAAGACCACCGACCAACCTGCGGTGATTGAGTGAGAGGCCCAAAGACTCAGCTTCATTGCGGGAGATGCCGATGATCCTAAATGCCCTGGTTTCGACAGCGTGAAGCCAAGAAAGGTGGGAGGCAGGAGCACCAGCCCAGAGGGGAGAGCAGTACTCCATCAGGCTATGGACAAAAGCTTTGTAAGTGGTCAGGAGCTCAAGTGGGCCGAGGAAGGACTTTGCACGCCGGAGGATTCCCAGTCGGCGACTGGCTTTTGAGGCGAGGTTGGAAATGTGACTTTTCCAGGAAAGGTCATGGCAGATAGTGAGACCCAGAATCTTGAAAGAAAAGACTTCTTCCAGAGGATTGTTGAGAAAGTGGATGGGGGGGTTTTCTAAACGGTCCTTTCGAAGAGACATAGAGTGTGAGATTTGTCCGGATTGAAAGGCATGTTCCACGTGTTGGACCAGTTTGTGATTTTATCCAGATCTGCAGTGAGCGAAGAAGCTGCTGCTTGCCGGTCTGAGGGATGACAGATGGTACAGCAGAGGGTGGAGTCGTCGGCAAAGAGAAATAGAGGATTTTCCAGAGAGTCGGAGAGATCATTGATGAAAACCAGAAAAAGAACAGGGCCCAGAACGCTACCTTGAGGAACTCCAGCCTGCACAGGAAGAGGGGATGAAAGAACTCCATTTAGGGCCACACGTTGACTGCGACAGGAGAGGAAGTCTGCGAGCCATGAGTGGAGATGGCCTTGAATACCATGGGAAGAGAGTTTGGTGAGTAGGGCAGGGTGCCAGACCGTGTCAAAAGCACGTGATATGTCCAGGAATACGGCTCGTATTTCCTGTCTGACATTGAGGCCCTCCATCCATTGATGGGAGAGCAGAAGCAGCATATCCAGGGTAGAGTGACCTGGTCTGAAACCAAATTGATGATTGGAAATCAAGCCATTGGAGAAGAGGAAGGATTTCATGTCTGAAGCGATGATGGATTCCATAACCTTGCTGATGATTGGGAGAAGGCTGATTGGTCTGTAGTTACAGGGATCTGTTTTTGCACCTTTTTTATGCAGGGCAGTGATGTTAGCAGATTTCCAAGCAGATGGCAGATGACCTTGGGCAAATGAGAGGGTGAATAGAACAGAGAGAGGGTGAGCAAGAGCAGAAGAGCAGGTTTATTGTGCGCCATTATTTCATTTAAATCTGCGTGCCAATTCCCAACCGGCACCTCACCTTACTTTTCACCTCACTCACCAAATCTCACCACTTTGACCACAAACGCCTCCTGCACACGGGAAAAAATATTCTCGCACCTCCTCGTACCTTTGCGTCGCTACAATTTGCCACTTTATTTTGAGGAGCACCACGTGGTGTCGGATTGTCCTCGGCACTGCGCGATACTCGACTACGCAACAGATGCTAATAGCTCCGCCATGTCTTACCGGGGATGTCCCTCATGAGCATCTGGAATTGATACAGCCCTCATCCAGTTGTCAGACCACGGCAAGAACAGGCGGCAACGAGGAGGGGTCGCAACAATGGGCAATTCGGAACCTTGGTTCGGGTCCCATGTGTGAATTTTAGCTCATGGGGGAGCCCTTGGGTGACGGGGAAAGTCCACTGCCATCCGACATTCAGACTGCACTCGGCGCACATTCAGGGCCGGAGTGCCGGCTCGGGGAGCATGCCCCGTGTTAAGTCGGGAGCTCCGAGCCGTGCCAAAGCCGAGCCGTGCCAAATCGATTTTTTTTCACTAATTGACCTTTGACCCCTGACCTAAGCGAAATCGGTCAATATGTCCTGAGGCAAAGTTGTAGTACTCATTGAGTACCATGAACCTGCAAAGTTTCATTCGTATCGATGCACTCACCTGGTCGCTAGGGGGCCTTCAATTTTCGCCAATTTTCGTGCATACTCTAATTGTAGGGGGCACTGCGGGTAAATTATTCCATATATCACAAAAAACGGAATATATTTGATAGAGCATCACCTGTAGATCATTCGTGGCAAATTTCATAACCCTACATGGGATAATTGCTTTCGGAATTGATTTCGCATGAACGGTACCGATTTTGAAGGTTTAATCGGTTGTTGCTCGGGGACCAAAGCGTCCCTAGCAACCATCACAATTTCCAAAGCACTAGGTCATAAGGTGTACCTACCACCCGAGTTTGGTCAAAATCCGCCCACGTTTACTACCAATTATGCTGATGACAAACGAACAAACATCCAAACATATCTGAGCCGGTTTCCGGTCCCGGAGCCTGGCAGGGCGTGGCTTGGGCCACTGTGGCCCAATAGAGGAGCAGGATTTGGGACACAGCGCGTTACTTTCCCGTCATCGCCCCACCCTTCGCCCTGGGCTTATAAAAGGGGTAGGGTGGAGCCGTTAGAGTTTCTTCGCTCTCTGTCTTGCTCTTCTTCAGAACATTATTGGTGTGTGATTGCCGTTCAGAACGCGCTTCTTCTTCTTTGAGAACCTTATCTGAGGTGACTGCCGTCCTTCAAGACTCCCTGCCGACATCCCGCCACCCCCGCACAGCCAGATGGACCAGTGAGGAGCGCACGTTGTCACGAGCCCTAGCAAATAATTAAGCAGGCAATAACATGCAATATCATGAGGTGGGAACACTCAGGCAGAGCATCCCATGGAGGTACACGCTACACATACAGACCTTTACATGGCTAGGTTAGGGATCTTTCTCCTCGCACATCTATTTTCCTCTCTCTCTATCCTGTCGACTGTGGACGCACAAATAAAACGTCACTGACTCGCAATCCCATTTTACCTTGGCACGACACTGCACCCCCACATTGCACGACATCATACCTCCCACTCCCACATCTTAGACACCACCAGTATTCCTTCCACCTACCTCTTCCTTAGCATTCTGGGTTGCGTTGGTCTGCTGACTGCACAAGTTATCGAGAGGTCGTTTACCCTCACCTGCTTTCTGTCTCTCTGGGCTAGCTAATCTTTCTCGTGTGTGTGTGTGTGTGTGTGTGTGTGTGTGTGTGTGTGTGCGTGTGTGTGTGTGTGTGTGTGTGTGTGTGTGTGTGTGTGTGTGTGTGTGTGTGTGTGTGTGTGTGTGTGTGTGTGTGTGTGTGTGTGTGTGTGTGTGTGCGCGCGCGCACGCACGAGATGGTGCCGGTCCTAGCACAAATTAAGATTGCAGAAGATATAACGGGATAACTCTGCTCTGCGTCTGCTTTTTAAGATTGCTTGTCTTTTGCCACACCCCAGGAATTCCTTGCTGTCCCTGATGTACATAAAATAAAATCCATTCAATGTGCCACCTACTTTTCCTCACTTGATTGTAAATAAATGTACTGTATAGAAATGTTCCCAGCTCGTTTTTGTGTTTTCTTCCATTTGTCCAGCATGACCCGCACCCTCGTTTAGCTGGAATGTTAATTCCTCAATGATCTGTTTCCTTGCCGGTACGTGCTTGGTAGTTCCTCTCAGCTGCATCTGATCTGGTAAGGTGATCCAGTTTGAGCAAATGCGTACTGAGCACATGTTCCCCGGTAATTAAATCATGCGACTTTTAGGTAAACGGTATTACACGGAGGACCCTAAGTCACGTGGTTTAGTTATTGGTGTTCATGGTTGATTAGTGACCCGCCGCATGATGAAGTTATTCATGTGCAATGGCTTACAATTCCGGAGAGTTTGGTGGGAACCTGAGGTAGTTCACCCCTCCTGGTGTTCGCCCCCGACCCTGGATCTGCAACGATATATATATATATATATATATATATATATATATATATATATATATATATATATATATATATATATATATATATATATATATATATATATATATATATATATCTGAGCACAAAGACTGAGAGGCAAAGGTTGCTGAAAACAAACTAAAATAGAAATGATAGCAAAGAAGATAAAATTAACTGATAAAGTTAACAATACAAAGGGACGAAAAACAAGTTATTTGAAAACAACCCAAAGAGATTTCACTGTGAACTAAGGAAACAAAAGGAAGATGTAACAAGTCCCCCACCCCAAAAAGGATAGATTTGAAAACTTTTGGAAAGGAATCTATGAAGACCCAAAATAACAAAATACGGAGGTAGATTGGATCGAAAAATTGGAGAAGGAAATGCCCCAGGTGATAATGGATGAAGAAAAAAAAACTTGTAACAATGCCAAACTTTAAAAGCCCAGCCCCAGATGGAATTCCAAATTTCTGGGGAAAGCAACTAGATGCTCTCCACAATCATTACGCTCGAGCATTCAACAAACTTATCCAAGGGGAGTTGGTAATGAATGAATGGCTCACAGAAGGTAACACTTTCCTCATCCCAAAATCAGAGGAAGCCCAACTACCCCACAAGTATTGACCAATAACCTGTCCACCAACAACATTCAAACTTCTGAAGGGAATCATCACAGAAATGGTGTACCACCACCAAACGCAAGAAGGAGGGCAAGAGGCAGAAGAGAAGGGATGTAAAAGAGGATGCTATGGAACAATAGACCACCTACTTTTAAAAAAGGCCAGACCGGTACTCGAAAATTGTAAAACCAGAAGAACCAAATTGTCCACAGCCTGGATAGACGGCAAAACAGCTTTTGATTGCGTTCCACATCAATGGATGATATAATGCATGTGATTGTACAAGATCAACCGCCAAATAATCAAACTGATTGAGAAAGCAATGGAGCTAGGGAACACCACATTGATACTGCAACACGTGGAAGGAAAGATCGAAATACCAGGAGTGAAGATATGTCACAGGATCTTCCAAACTGATAGCCTTTCGCCCCTTCTGTTTTGCCTGACCCTGGACCCACTGAGCAACCTCGCTAATGAGCAAGGACAATGGATAAACCCTTCCATCCATTGAGAGAACTTCCAAAGAGACAGGAAAGGTGACATATCTACTGTATATGGATGATCTAAACTCCTTTGCACCAAACAATGAAAAAATGGAAGAACAACTGAAATTAGTGAAAGGGTACTCCACCAACATTCGAATGGGATTTGGCCAAGATAAGTGTGCCTTATCAGAGACAGAGACAGAGACAGAGACATATGAGAAAGCCCCACTGGAGTTTGCCAAAACACACTGGAACAAGCCAAAATCTTTCTGGGAGAATGTCTTGTGGAGAGATGAGACCAAATTAGAGCTTTTTGGTAAAGCACGTCATCTCTATGTTTACAGAAAACAAAATGAAGCCTTCAAAGAAAAGAACACCTTCCCTACAGTCAATCATGGAGGAGGTTCAGTGATGTTTTGGGGTTGCTGTGCTGCCTCTGGCACTGGGTGCCTTGAATGTGTGCATGGCATTTTTGAGCACAATGTTCAACCCAGTGCCAGAAAGCTGGGTTTCTGTCGAAAGTCATGGGTCTTGCAGCAGGACAATGACCCCAAACACACTTCAACTTCAAAAAGTACCCAGGAATGGTTCAAGATAAAACGCTGAACTGTTTTGAAGTGGTCAGCGATGTGTCCAGATCTAAATCCCATTGAACGCCTGTGGGGAGATCTGAAAAGAGCAGTTGGGAGAAGGCATCCTTCAAAAAACTCGAGCAGCTTGCACAAGAAGAGTGGGCTCAACTGCCAGTGGAAAGGTGTCGGAAGCTCATACATGGCTGCAGGAAGTACTTGACTGCAGTTATTTTGTCCAAAGGTTGTGCTCTCAAATAAGTCATGGGTGTCAATAATTTAATTTAATCAATGCCACTTATTTTTATTTTCTGATTTAAAAGGATCTATTAAGTTCTGAATTAAAAGCAAAGGCTCTGTCATATTCACAGTGAAATAAGGAAATGTGGAGACCAAATCCTTTTGTCAATTTCAACTTATTTTTCGAGAAAATTGTGAGTTATTTGAAAAAGTACAAGGGTGCTAATAGTTTTGGCCATTACTGTAATTAGAGCTGCCACTTTATAAATGCTGGCAGTGATGACTGGTTCAAACATTTCAGAGAAGAAGGTTTTTAAAGGTTTAAAAAAAAAAAAAAAAAAAGCAATATGGCTGCCGAATTACGTGACCGATAACATCATCAAAAAATTTTTTGTGGACCATTTTATCCCTTTGTATATCTTTTTTGTGGTTGCACCAATAAAATGGCCAAGATCAGGGAAACTTCTACATGAGTTGTCGCACCAACATTTTTTCATATTGTTCGGATGTAGCGTTCTACATATGTAATTATGACGTCATAACGAAGGCACCTACAATGTCATAAAAAAATAACATTCCCCATGAGGAGTTCTTGCTATGTGCCAAGTTTCAATTTTTTCCTTGGTGCAGTTTCAGATGGAGATCCAAAGTTTTTCCATTTTTCCAATATGACTGCCACACCACGTGACGTATGACGTCATAATTATCAAAACCTTCTGCATGAGTAGTCGCACCAATGGTGAAAATTTCGTCTCAATCCGACAATCGGTTGCGGAGAAAAACACGAAAGTTCTGTGCAGACAAACAGACCCAAATAACAATACCCTCTCCTCTGGTGAGGGTAATAAAATGACCAAATTGCAAGACCTCAAAAATGAAGTGAAAAGATCCTGGAATTTGAAGAGTGCCAAAATTATACCAGTGATCATTGGAGCAACAGGAATGATGAAGAAGAACGTTACAGAGATCTTTAAAACCATCCCTGAAAATATTAATTCAAATGAACTGCAGTATGCCTGGTGTTGGCTTAGTGGTTAACGTGGTGGGCTTGGGACCCAAGGTGAGCTTGGGATCCTTGGGTGCTGAGTTCAAATCCTGCTCACCTGTTGAATTAATACCAGGTGGGGTTGACTCAGCCTGTCAACCTTCTGAGGTCGGCAAAATGAGTGCCAGCTTGCTGGTATACTGAGTCGGAGTGGCAACCTGTCCAGGATTGTGCCCAACAGCCAAGGAGACTGCTTAGGCAGCACCAACGCACAGAGTATGGTCCCAATGGATGGATGTTTGGAAGTGCAGTTGGAAGCTATCTGGGGCTCAGCGGAAATCCTGAAAAGAGCCTTTGGAACAAACCTTTGAGGTCAAGAAAACTTCACAGCTTGGTCCATGAATCATGACCTCACCCCTCTCCCACCTTTCCGAAATGGAGGTGAATACTTCGAGACCAAGGAGAAGACCTCTGTTCCATATTCTGAAACCCACCCACATGTGGAGATAACAGACACACACACAAAATCATGTCTTTTCTTGGGACAACCATTATTCAAAGAAAGATGTAGGGATGGTTTCACATGATCATTTCTTGTGATCATCCCTACCTTATTAACATACTTTTTGGAGCAACATCCCGACATCCTTTTACATTAAAAAAAATACGTTATTAGGGTACCCAGTCAGAACTGGGTAACCTCTTGTTTTTCTTCTGTTTATTTATTATTTATTCTTTTTCCGCCGGCAATTTGCGGGTTCTTTCGCTTTAAAAATCATTTTCTCAGGAACGGTAAGAACGGTTTATTTATTTATTTATTTATTGGGTTTTTTTGCACGATTGACGTCACAATTCTTCTTCTTCTTCGTTTGATATGATGTCACAATCGACGCTGGGGACCTGAGAATGTGCCTTTTCAAGGTTTGATATCGTTCTTCATCCATTTCAGCTGTTTCCCAAATGTTTCCCAAGGTTTGAAAGCTGTTTTTTTCCCAAGGTTTAAATTAATTGTTCAAATTATAAATTAATCCCAAGGTTTGAATTTTCCCAAGGGAAACAGCTGTTTCTCAAGGGTTTGAAAGCTGTTTTTTCCCAAGTTTTGAATTAATTGTTGTGCTTGGTAGACATTTGTGAATACATTTACAGAGAGAGGGGTGAGAGAGGAGGGGGGAGAGAGGAGGGGGAAAGAGGGGGGAGAGAGGAGGGCGAGAGAGGGGGAGATAGGGGGCAAGAGAAGAGGCGAGACGGGGGGTGAGAGAGGGGAGGGAGAGAGAGAGTGAGAGAGAGAGAGAGAGAGAGAGAGAGAGAGAGAGAGAGAGAGAGAGAGAGAGAGAGAGAGAGAGAGAGAGAGAGAGAGAGAGAGAGAGAGAGAGAGAGAGAGAGAGAGAGAGAGAGAGAGAGAGAGAGAGAGAGAGAGTCACATCACCTCTCTCATGTCATTCAAGAGAGGGGGAGAGAGGAGGGAGCGAGAGAGGAGGGGCGAGACTTGGGGGGGAGAGAGGGGGGAGAGAGAGGGGGGGCGAGAGAGAGCGGGCGTCACAATTCTTCTGCTTCGTTTGATATGACGTCACAATTGACGCTGGGGACCTGAGTATGTTTCCCAGGTGTTTCCCAAGTTATGGCCATTTATGATACGGTTGGTCCGATCTAATTGAAACAATGCCCGAATCCAGTCGTCGTTGACAAGAGCGAAGGAACGAAGATGCACATACTGGCACGCACCTCCGGGCACGCACCTACGGGCCCGCACTAGGACACGGTGATATGACGTCATGAATGATGTCACAATGCTTCCTCTTTTTATTTTTATTTTTTGATATGATGTCACAATTGACACTGGGACCTGAGTCTGCATGTGTATCTGCGACCGCCGTTTCTCGACGACCACTAGTCCGATCTGATTGAAACTTGCCAGGAATATTTCTGGGGCCCTGCGGATGTGCGTTTTCAAGGTTTGATATCAATCGGACGAGCGGTTCCCAAGTTACGGCCATTTATCTGTCAACCAATGACAGGACACGGTGCTATGACATCACGAATGACGTCACAATGCTCCCTGTTTTTTTGTGATATGATGCCACAATTGATGCTGGGACCTGACTATGTGCCTTTTCATTGTTTGATATCGTTCTTCTTCATCCGTTTCAGCTGCTTCCCAAGTGTTTCCCAAGTTATGGCCATTTATGATACGGTTGGTCCAATATAATTGAAACAATGCCCAAATCCAGTTTTTTTTTTGCACGTATGGCCATGCCCATACAGCCACGCACGTACGGCACGCACATACAGGCACGCATCTACGGACACGCACATACGGGCACGCGAGAGCGAAGGAACGACCTGTGTGGTTGTTTCTGGCACGAGGTTTGAAAGTTTTTTTGTTTTTTTTGCACTGACGGGCCATGCACGTACGGGCACGCACGTACGGCCATGCATGTACAGGCACGCACCTACGGGCATGCACGTACGGGCCCGCACGTATGGGCACGTGAGAGCGAAGGAACGGTCTGTGTGGTTGTTGTTTCTGGCACGTGGTTTGAAAGGTTTTTTTTTTTGCACGTACGGGCACACGTATGGGCACGCACCTACGGGCCTGCACTTGCGTTCTTATATCTATAATTCCAGCAATCTCTGTGTGTGTGTGTGTCTGTCTGTCTGTCATGTATGTGTGTTTGTCTGCAACCGCCATTTCTCGACGACCACTGGTCCATTCTAATCGAAACTTGCCAGGAATATTGCTGGGGACCCGAGGATGTGCCTTTTCAAGGATTGATATGAATCGGACAAGCGGTTCTCAAGTAACGGCCATTTATTTATCAACCAATGACAGGACACGGTGCTTTGACGTCACATTTGCCCCACCCCCCCCCCCATTTCCATTTTCCATTTTTTCCATCTTCCATTTCCACGCACCTACGGCCACGCACACACGGGCACGCACCTACAGGCCCGCACGTACGGCCATGCACACACGGGCATGGACTGGTATTTTAAACTGGATGAAGTGGGCTCTACACTTAGTATTGCCCCAGGGCCCATTTTGGCTCTTGACAGTCCTGCCAACAGCTAATTGTAAGTGTCTGAGTATACTTTATTTTATGCTTGGATCGACGACTCAAAGAGCTATCCTGTCAGATGTGGTAATCTGAGCGGCCAAGGTGGGCGGGTGATGTTTGAGGCACATTTCTAGCCAGTTTCCCTGACTGGGAAGAGCAGCGTGGATCTTCAGAAAGCCTAATATAAAGAAGGAAAACCTCACACTAAATAACTTATGTGCAACTAGTGGAAGTGGAATATCTCAGACGAAATACATTATTTGTAACTAGTTGAGGTGAAAACCTCACACTAAATACCTTTTTTGCAAAAAGTTGAGGTGAAAACCTCACAGTAACTACCTTATTCGTAACGAGGTGAGGTAAAAACCCCACATTAACTACTTTATTTGTGACGATGTGAGGTGTAAAACCTCACATTAACTACCTTATCTGTAACTAGTTGATGTTGAAAACCTCACACTGAGTACCTTATTTGTAAGGAGTGGAGGTGAAAACCTCACATTAAATACCTTACTTGCAACTCGATGAGGTGGAAAACCTCACAGTAAATGCTTTATTTGAAACTTGGTGAAGTGTAAAACCTCTCAGTAAATACCTTATTTGTAACTAGTTGAGGTGAAAACCAAATGTAAATACCTTATTTGTGACTTGGTGCGGTGGAACACCTCACATTAACTACTTAATTTGTGACGAGGTGAGGGATAAAACCTCACATTAAATACCTTATTTAAAACTCGTTGAGGTGGAAAACCTCACATTAAATACCTTATTTATAACTCGTCGAGGTGAAAACCTCACATTCAATACCTTATGTGTAACTGGTTGAGGTGTAAAACCTCACATTAAATACCTTATTTAAAACTCGTTGAGGTGGAAAACCTCACATTAAATACCTTATTTGTAACTGGTTGAGGTGTAAAACCTCACATTAAATACCTTATTTGTAACTCGTGGAGGTGAAAACCTCACATTAACAACTTTATTTGTGATGAGGTGAGGTATAAAACCTCACATTAAATACCTTATTTGTAACTAGATGAGGTGAAAACTTCACATTAAATACCTTACTTGTAACTCGTTGAGGTGTAAAACCTCACATTAGATACTTTATTTGTAACTAGAAGAGGTGAAAACCTCACATGAAATACCTTATTTGTAACTCATTGAGGTGTAAAACCTCACATTAAATACTTTATTTGTAACTAGTTGAGGTGAAAACCTCACACTAAATACCTTATTTGTAACTAGTTGAGGTGTAAAACCTCACATTAAATACCTTATTTGTAACTCGTGGAGGTGAAAACCTTACATTAACTACTTTATTTGATGAGGTGAGGTGTAAAACCGCACATTAAATCTTCTTCTTCTTCTTTTGGCTGCTCCCGTTCGGGGTCTCCACAGCGGATCATCCGTATGATCCACATAGTGATTTGGCACATGTTTTACGCTGGATGCCCTTCCTGACGCAACCCTGGTCGCCTCTTACGACACACAGGGATATGGTACACCTATTTTAATCGGGCTATACACCGGCCCAGTACACTGGTACTCATTTCGCCGACCTCGGAAGGATGACAGGCTGAGTCAACCCCCTGGTGTATTAATTCAGTGTCCCAACGGGGCTTGAACTCAGGACCTTTTGGATCCCAAGCCGCTGCCCTAACCACTGCGCCAACACCAGGCTTAAAACCTCACATTAAATACCTTATTTAAAACTCGTGGGGGTGAAAACCTCACACTTAATACCTTATTCGTCACTAGTTGAGGTGAAAACCTCACATTAAATACCTTATTTGTAACTAGTGGAGGTGTAAAACCTCACATTAAATACCTTATTTGTAACTAGTGGAGGTGAAAACCTCACACTAAATATCTTATTTGTCACTTGTGGAGGTGAAAACCTCACATTAAATACCTTATTTGTATCTTGTGGAGGTAAAACCTCACATTAAATACCTTATTTGTAACTAGTTGAGGTGAAAACCTCATACTAAACACCTTATTAGTAACTCGTGGAGGTGAAATCCTCACACTAAATACCTTATTTGTAACTTGTGGAGGTGAAAACCTCACACTAAGTACCGAATTTGTCACTAGTTGAGGTGAAAACCTCACACTAAATACCTTATTTGTCACTTGTGGAGGTGAAAACCTCACATTAAATATCTTATTTGCAACAAGTTGAGGTGAAAACCTCACACTAAGAACCTTATTTAAAACTCGTGGAGGTGAAAACCTCACATTAAATACCTTGTTTGTAACTCGTGGAGGTGAAAACCTCACATTAACTACTTTATTTGTGACGAGGTGAGGTATAAAACCTCACATTAAATACCTTATTTGTAACTCGTGGAGGTGAAAACCTTACATTAAATACCTTATTTGTAACTAGTGGAGGTGAAAACCTCACACTAAATACCTTCTTTGTAACTTGTGGAGGTGAAACCTCACATTAAATACCTTATTTGTCACTTGTGGAGGTGAAAACCTCACACTAAATACCTTATTTGTAACAAGTTGAGTTGAAAACTTCACACTAAATACCGTAGTTGTAACTAGTTGAGGTGAAAACCTCATACTAAATACCTGATTTGTAACTCGTGGTGGTGAAATCCTCACACTAATTACCTAATTTGTAACCAGTTGAGGTGAAAACCTCACATTAAATACCTTATTTGAAACTTGTGGAGGTGAAAACCTCACATTAAATACCTTATTTGCAACTAGTTGAGGTGAAACCCTCACCCTAAATACCTTATTTGTCACTGGTGGAGGTGAAAACCTCACACTGAATACCTTATTTGTTACTCGTTAAGGTGAAAACCTCACATTAAATATCTTATTTGTGACTTTGTCTAAAACCTCACACTAAATACCTTATTTGTAACTAGTTGAGGTAAAAACCTCACACTAAATATCTTATTTGTAACTAGTTGACGTGAAAACCTCACACTAAATACCTTATTTGCAACGAGTTGAGGTGAAAACCTCACATTAAATACGTTATTTTAAACGAGGTGAGGTATAGTATGTCACAGTAAATACTTTATTTGCAACTATTTGAGGTCGTAAACCTCACTTTGTTCTCGAAATAGAATAATGGAAGTTTCTTTTTTAGCCGCGTCGTGTTGAGAATGCTGGCTCCAAGAGAGCTCCGCGTTCTTCTTCTTCTTCTTCTGATTCTTCTTCTTCTTCTTCTTCTTGTTCTTCTTCTGGTGAAGACAAAACCTTTATGATGCGGCTCTTGGACACATTATTTTTGTCCTTGTTTTTTTTTTAATTATGCTTTCATCAGAGAAAGTTTGGACTGTTCTCTTCCACTGCAACTGCAGCAACGACTTGTTCTTCTTGTCTCCATGGTAACACAATGGAATGAGTGGACAAGGCAATCTCGACATGCTGTCTCCACGCTGTCCATCTCCCTCCATGCTGTCCATCTCCCTCCAAATTGTCCATCACTCTCCATGCTGTTGATCTCCCTCCACGCTGTCTGTTCTTCTCCACACTGTCCATCTTCACGCTGTGCATCTATCTTCACGCTGTCTGTCCATCTCCATGCTGTGCATCTATCACCACGCTGTCCATCTCTACATGCTGTCCATCTGTAATTCCAGTAAAGATTCCATCGATTTCATCGATAATTCCATCGATTCCATCGAAAATTCCATCGATTCCAGAAACAATACAAACACAAGATAGTCAACACCATCACTTGGTGAAGCCAACGTGTCCGTTTTGTTTGCCTTTATATGGAGTAAACGAGGACGTCGTTGGAAACACCTGTTCCTGATCCCAGTCGATGTGTTTCCTTCTCACTTTATAACCCTCATTCCAGCAGTTTCTCGTCCCATCGAGCCGAAGCGAGTTTACTGAATTGCAGGATTTGCTCATGATATCCATCACGGGAAATCTTTGAACAACATCATCATTTTAATTCCCTTTAAACAGTTTGAACAGCTTGGAGAAGGATCCTTCTCGAGCACAAATAAGCATTTTTAAGATCTCGAACCTCTTCCAACCAGGTAATTTCCTCAAAATCAAACAACCAGCATTCCCAATTTAATATTGGGTTTTCATAACATCGGACACCTCAACCTTTAAACGTGCAGACGTTTAATTTCAACCGAGTCATCGTTTTCAAGAACATTTAAAAGCACAAAATGGCAGAGGGGTTGTGGAGAGAATATTTCCCGGCATGCTTCGCTCCTCCAACGTTCGACGATTGTTCTTTTGAATCAACAGACGTTTGGGGTTTGTTTGTTTTTCAATTAAATTTTCAATTTCCAATCAATTCTTTTTCTCGAATCATTGCGATTACGTTAACGACGTAAACTACTACCTTCGGCGTGTTTGTGTTGGTAGTTGACGGTGATTAGAGGCAAGGGAAGCATTCCAGGGTGTTTCAATAAAACGGAAACAGATGTTAAACATCGAATAAACGATCAGAGCCTGTGGTTTTGTATTACACCTTCTGACTGATTACGTCATTCCACTACACAAACTCTAAGGGTGGATCTGGGTAGGGGGCTAAAGGGGGTGCGCACCCCTCCCCCACGCCAACCCCCCCTTCGGTTTCTGCACATGTTTTGGTTTCACTTTTACACAAACTGATATTTCCAGGTTGTTGTGAGAAATCTGCAAGTTCTCTCAGGCACTCTGCACATTCAGGTGGACCAGTCCACCAATGAGCTCGATGGGGGGGGTGTTGTGTTGACAATGTCACGTGCATATCCGCGACAGGATTTCCACTGGGCTTCTTTACCGGGAGGATAGGCGTTTTACATGGGCTCTTCGTAGGTATTATCACTCCTTGCTCCCGTAATGATGCTAGCACCGGCGCGATTCCCTCCATTGCCTCCTTTCGCAATGGATATTGGCCCACTCGAGGCAGGGGTATCCCCTCTTTTACCTGAACTCATGCGGGCCTGTATGGGCGGGCCCGTAGGTGCGTGCCAGTATGTGCAGCTTCGTGCCTCCAGTATCAGGTCCCCAGCATAATTGTGATGTCATATCAAACGAAGAAGAAGAATTGTGACGCCTCCTCTTTCTCGCCCCCCCTCTCTCCCCCATCTCACCCCTCCTCTGTCCTCCCCTCTCTCACCCTTCTCTCTCCCCCTCCTCTCTCCCCCTCCTCTCTCCCCCTCCTCTCTCCCCTCCTCTCTCCCTCTCTTGCCCCCTTTCACCCCCTCTCTCCCCCATCTCTCCCCTCCTCTGTCCCCCCTCCTCTCTCGCCCCACCTCTCTCTCCCCCTCTCTCCCTCCCTTCTCTTTCCCCCCTCTCTCGCCCTTCTCTCTCCCCCTCCTCTGTCCCTTCTCTTGCCCCCTCTCACCCCCTCTCTCGCCCTTCTCTCTCCCCCTCCTCTCTCCCCTCTCTTGCCCCCCTTTCACTCCCCTCTCTCGCCCTTCTCTCTCCCCCTCCTCTCTTCCCCCTCCTCTCGCCCTTCTCTCTCCCCCCTCCTCTCTCCCTCCCCACTCTTGCCACCCCCTTTCTCACCCCCTCTCTCCCCCTCTCACCCCCTCCTCTCTATCCCCTCCTCTCTCTCACCCCCTCTCTCCCCACTCTCTCCCCCTCCTCTCTCCCCCTTCCTCTGTCCCCCTCCTCTCTCCCTCCCCTCTCTTGCCCCCTTCACCCCCTCTCCCACCCTTCTCTCTCGCCCCTCTCTCCCCCTCCTCTCTCCCTCTCCTCTCTCCCCCCTCCTCTCTCCCCCCTCCTCTCTTGTCCCTCTCTCTGTAAATGTATTCACAAATGTCTACCAAGCACAACGATTAATTCCAACCTTGGGAAAAAACAGCTTTCAAACCCTTGAGAAACAGCTGTTTCCCTCGGGAATATTCAAACCTTGGAATTAATTAATAATTTGAATTATAATCAAACCTTGGGAGTTTGGCACATACCCAGGTATGGCACATACCCAGAGAAAGGCACATACCCAGGTCCCCAGTGTCGATTGTGACGTCATACCAAATGAAGAAGAAGAATTGTGACGTCAATCCTTCAAAAAAATTATTCAAATAAACATTAATTATGACGTCATTCGTGATATCATAGCACCGTGTCCTGTCATTGGTTCACAGATACATGGCCGTAACTTGGGAACCGCTCGTCCGATTGATATCAAACCTCGAAAAGGCACATCCGCGGGTCCCCGGCAATATTCCTGGCAAGTTTCAATCCGATCGGACCGGTGGTCGTCCGGTTATTAATAATTTGGGAAAAAATTGGCGTGATAAGGTGAGACGGTGGAACGACAGCTTTCGCGACCATATATACACCTTTTCAACACTGAAAAAGCAGTAAAATTGCCGTAACTTGGGAACCGCTCGTCCAATTGACATCAAACCTCGAAAACGCACATCTGCGGGTCCCCGGAAATATTCCTGGCAAGTTTCAATCGGATTGGACTGGCGGTCGTCGAGAAACGGCGGTCGCAGACAAACAGACAGACAGTCACACAGAGATTGCTGGAATTATAGATAGCTTGACACAGGTGTCGCGGCCAGCACCCTCCCTCATCATTTGGATGTTCTGTCCAGAGTCTGTCTGGTACTTCCTGTAATCTTTCCTCGGTCCCTGCTCGCCTGTCTGTCTGGCGGCGGGGTTTCTCGCTGTTCATCTCATGCCTTTCCAACACGCATGTCAAAATTTTATCAGGAAACCATACTTTCCATCCATCCCCACGCTAAATCGCGTGTTATGTGTTCTGAGCCTCGCTACCCCTTTCTTTTGGTTCCAGGGCACATCTCAATCGGGTAATCATTTTTCCCAATTCTCCCGCACTGTTCTTTACTTACTGCCATTGAGACATGTGGTGTAAGTCCTTCGCTATGCTTCATTAGTTCGTGCTCTTCGGCGGCTCGTTCCACCTCCACCGCTGCTCCTTCCTTTCCGATCCATAAATTGGTTGTCATCATTGTGCGCTTCGCGGTGTAATCTCTATGCACTTTGGCTGAGTATTCAAAATCCTGCCCTGTTTCATCGTAGTATACAGTACAGTGCAAAGTCAATCCCACTCCTTCCAATCAATGTCATTGCGAAGCATCCATTCCTCTACATCTCGCAATCTTTTTGCACTTTCCAAATACCGACTCAGCTGGTTTCTACCCTCCTGAGATACAATTCGTAACCAATAAATCACTGGTCCGAGTTCATTCATCATGAGGGTCATGACTTCTTTTTGTGATGCTCGCGGACATCTATGAAAACTCCGTCTTCTTTGCATGTTATAGTCATTCTACACAACAAATCTCTACCCAACAGATTCATCGGAGTGTGTTTAGTGATCAAAAATACATGTTCTCCTTTCAGGGGACCTACTTTAATTCGTAATTTATCTGAAATCGGGACATTTTCTCTCCGTCCCGAGACCCCCATCACTCTTACTGAGTCGCCTGAAAGAGGCAGGTTCTTTCTCTCTTCTTGTTTTAGTGTCGACCGTGTGGCTCCCGTGTCTACTAGAAATGTTACCTGTTTTCCTTCTACGTTTACCATTGTGGTCAATTCTCTCACGTTCCATGTTTCCCTTTGTGGAGCCACGACGGTATCCTTATGTCAATATTTATTCTCCCGTCTCTCCTCTCCCCCAGGAGGCGCTGTTGGTCTTTCCCGGTGTTGTGGCAGCTGGTGGTCCCAGCTCCTTTGCCTGGGTGCATCTTGGTACTCCCGGCTCCAGTGTCCTGTTTTTCCACACTTGTAACATTCTCCTGTCCTCTGTGAACCATTATTTCTGTTCCACAGTCTTCGTTGACCCTGTCCCCTCTCCTGCCTTGGTTCCCAATCTAGCTTATCCCTGCGGGGTCTCTCTTCTCGTTCTTCATACTGGCGGTCTTTTCTCTCTGGATTCCTCATTATTAGGGCTCTCTCGGTTCTTTTCCCCCTCCTGTCTTCTTCTTTTAAGGTCTGCCATGCTTGTCTTGCTCTTTCATGCAAAGTGGCGGGCTCAGCGTTTTTCCAATCTGGAGTTGTCTTTACTTCTCTCCTTATTTCGTCGCACAACCCTTCCACAAACGAATTGTTTAGGAATTGTCTGGGCACTACTCCCATCTCCTCATATCCTGAGTGTAGTTCAATCTGTTCAGACAGTCGTGCTTTGTATGCGCTAGGTGCTTCCTTTCTATCCTGTACAACCTTTGCGATTGCCTGCCAATCCATCACTCTCGGGGCCATGTCGGTTGCTAATTGATCCATTAATGTAGTTACTCTTGTCCTCTATGCTGTCTGTACGACTCCCTCATCGTCGTTGAGGCCGGGTCGATTCAAAGTATTGTCCACCTCGTCCTCTGGTTTTACTCCCCATGCCGCTGCATGGGTACCCCAAACCGAGCTGGGTAGCACAGCCGTGCATATGAATCCGATATCTGTTCTCGTTGCCCCCATGCATTTTTATCTGGTCATGCAGTATTTTTATTGCTTTCCTTGGATTAGTTTTCAAACATTCTTCCATACTTGCTTTTACTCCCCTAATGTCTTGGGGTGTCCACGATCTCCAGACCAATCGTTGTGCGCCATTTGCATCATGAGGAACTGCTCAATATCAGCCCCTCCCATTGCTCCTTCCTCCTCCAGGACGGGGTAAATTCCTTTTGTTATCCCAGGTCGTGTGGTTATTTTCCCGTCTATATTATCGTTCTCTTCCGCTGGCTGCGCTAGCGCTTGTTTCAATTGCTCCTGTCTTGCTTCCTCTTGTGTCATTCGTTGGTTCAAAATTCCTTCGAGACCTGAACGCTTATTTTCTGGCTCAGCTTAGGACTCCGTTAACCAAGCGGCTCGCGCCCTCCAGTGTTTCTCTCTCTGTCTCGAGCCTCCCGCTTTGCCCTCTGTCAGCACTGTGCTAACTGATGCAATACTTTTGGATCGAAGGATCCGGCCAACGGGAAAGGGTCTTTTCTTCCTGCCATCCATTTCACCCAATCTTGCACTCTCTACTTTGTCCCTTCCATGTTTTTTCCCCCACGATTTTCAATGGTGTTCCTCTTGGTAACACTTGAGATTTAACAGAGTTATTCCCCATATTTATGTTCTTAGCTTTTCGACAGCCTTATAGCTTTAAAACGTTTCTCCTTTTATTACACGGAACCGGGGTTCCGCTCTTATCAACAGCATTTAAGCCTTCTTACAGGACTTTAACCTATTAGTCTTTCTTCACACAACACCTTTAGAAAACAAGATTTTACCCTGCTTCTCTTTATTTCACGTGGATATCCTTTTCCTCTTCATACAAGAAAACAGATCTCAAATGGCTGTACCCACTACCACAGAATACAAGACTTAAACTCGTTTATCCTTATTTCACTTGGATAGCCTTATCCTCTTCATACAACAATACAGATCTCAAATGGCGTACCCACTACCACAGAATACAAGACTTAAACTCGTTTATCCTTATTTCACTTGGATATCCTTATCCTCTACCCTTCCCAGTCCCAAAATACAGCCTTACAGCCCCTTGTGGTCAATCAATAAAACTGCATTTGACTCTCCTCATATGTTTACCGTTATTAGTTTGTCACCTCAGCAGAACCTGAAGCTGCGTTCAAAGGAACTCTCTCCGCTGGGTGTACAGTGCTTACCTAACTAGGGCTATCCTTTTGCAGATGCCCGACGTGTTGCGCACCATGTTCCGTTGAGCTGAGACCCTTGTAAGTGCTGCACACCGAGTGGCGCTCCTCTGGTCCACAGCGTCAGAGTCCGTGAGTTCCCCTTCTGGGGTGCCAACTGTGAAGACTCCGTTCTTCAGCCAGGTATAAAGAGAGTCTTTCGAAGAGGATTCACCATAATGCAGCTTTATTGAAGGACCACACGCCAGCCAGCGGAGGTGATGTTAGCAGCTCAACCAGTACAGTGGAGAGCTACCAAAACCACACTGAGTCTTACATTCAAAAACTCTCCCGACCCTTATATACAATCTATCTCTAATTCCAATCTATCTCTGGTTATACTTTAACCCTCGTTGGTGTGACAAGATCTCCAAATGTGTACTCAGATATATACGCCTTTCCAACACTGAAAAAGGAATAATATGGCCATAACTTGGGAACCGCTTGTCCGATTTATATCAAACCTTGAAAAGGCACATCCGCGGGTCCCCGACAATATTCCTGGCAAGTTTTAATCAGATCGGACTGGCAGTTGTCGAGAAACGGGGGTCGCAGACAGACACACGGACAGACAGACAGACAGACACACACACACACACACAGATTGTTGGACTTATAGATCGATTATATGGTGAGATTTTATTAGCCTCCATTAGATTTAGTCAAAAACGGGGGTGGGCTCATGGATTTGGTCTCAATTTTCGTGTCTGTGCATGCGTGTGTGCATCCGCAACTACATCTGGGACGTGTATGGACCCATTTTATTTGTACTCAGCAAAAAGACAAAACATGATGGTGTACATGCGCTCATCAGTTTTTTTCGACATCAGATCCAAGATGGCCGACTGGCGGCCATTTTGTTACTTCAACGTGTCTCCATTCATTTCTCCGACAAGCATGGTCCGATTTTCTTCAAACTTGGCAGAATCACAGTACGCATTGGCATACACTTGCACCTAACTTTATTTTGCAATCTGATCAAAGATGGCTGACTGGTTGACTGGCGACCATTTTATTTGTAAAAAAATATTTGTGTTGAACACATCCTCAACGATTTCTCGGACCTGTTCTTATTGACGTTGTTAAAACTTGGCAAACAGATAAAGAATGATGGCTGACACATGCACATAATCTTTTGTCGAGATCAGGTCTAAAATGGCCGAATGGTGGCCATTCTAGTTGTAAAAAAACAACCCAGGTGTCGAACGCTTCCTCAACCACTTATCGGACATGCATGTACCGATCTTGTAAAAACTTGACACACAGATAAGGAAGGATGGCTTCCATAATATGCATGCATTTTTTTTGAGACATCACATCCAAAATGGTCGATTGGCGGCCATTTTAGTTGTAAATAAAACCTGATGTTGAACACGTCCTCAACCATCTCTCGAACATGCAATTATCGATGTTGTTCAAACTTGGCAGACAGATCAAGAATAATGATTCACATAACAATGCCATTTTATTTCGATATGAGAGACAAGATGGCCATCTCACGGCCATTTTAATTGTAAAAAACCCAATGTTGTACACATCATAACCATTTCTCGGACACGCATTTTGCCAATGTTGTTCAAACTTGGTGCACAGATAATGAAAGATGGCTTACATAAACACGTCATTTTTTTCGAGATCATATCGAAGATGGCCGACTGGTGGCCATTTTCTTATTGATATGTGTCCCCAACCATTTATCAGACATGCATGGTCCGATTTTGTTCAAACTTGGTGCAAGCACAGTGCATACTGACATACGCATGCACCTCACTTTATTTTGTGATCTGATCAATGACGGGCGACTCGTAGGCTTGCAGCCATTTTAATTGAACATAAATGTGGGTGAGCCGTTTAACATAAACATAACCTTTCTAGCCATCTTTTTTTAACTTGTTTTAATAGATTATCTTTATCTATAATTCCAGCAATCTGTGTGTGTGTGTCTGTAGGTGTCTGTATGTGTGTCTGCAAGTGCCGTTTCTCGACAACCACTGGTCCGATCTGAGTGAAACTTGCCAGGAATATTGCTGGGGCCCTGCGGTTGATATTAATCAGACAAGCGGTTCCCAACTTACGGCAAGTTATCTGTCAACCAATGACAAGACACGGTGCTATGACATCACGAATGACGTCACAATGCTTCCTCTTTTTCTTTTTTTTGATATGATGTCACAATTGATGCTGGGACCTGAGTATGTGCCTTTTCAAAGTTTGATATCGTTCTTCTTCATCCGATTCAGCTGCTTCCCAAGTGTTTCCCAAGTTATGGCCATTTATGATACAGTTCTTCCGATATAACTGAAACAATGCCCCAATCCAGTTTTTTTTTGCATGTATGGCCATGCACGTACGGCCTCGCACATACGGGCACGCACCTACGGACACGCACGTACGGGCACGCGAGAGTGAAGGAACGACCTGTGTCGTTGTTTCTGGCACGAGGTTTGAAAGTTTTTTTTTTTGCACTGACGGGCCACGCACGTACGGGCATGCACGTACAGCAATGCACATACAGGCACACACCAATGTGCACGCACCTACGGGCATGCACGTACGGGCCCGCATGTAAGGCACGTAAGAGTGAAGGAACGGTCTGTGTGGTTGTTGTTTCTGGCACGTGGTTTGAAAGTTTTTATTTATTTTTTTTGCACATACGGGCACACACGTATGGGCACGCACCTACGGGCCTGCACTCGTCTTCTTCTATCTATAATTCCAGCAATCTCTGTGTGTGTCTGTCTGTCTGTCTGTCTGTCTGTGTCTTTGTCTGCGACCGCCGTCTCTCGACGACCACTGGTCCGTTCTAATTGAAACTTGCCAGGAATATTGCTGGGGACCCGAGGATGTGCCTTTTCAAGGTTTGATATTAATCGGACAAGCAGTTCCCAAGTAACCGCCATTTATTTATCGATGACAGGACACGGTGCTTTGACGTCACAAGTTCCCCCCCCCCACCATTTCCATTTTCCATTTTTTCCGTTTCCACGCACGTACGGGCACGCACCTACGCACACGCACCTACGGGCCCGTACGTACGGCCACGCACACACGGGCATGCAACTACGGGCACGCACTGGGATTTTAAACTGGATGAAGTGGGATCTACACTTGGTATTGCCCCCGGGCCCATTTTGGCTCTTGACAGTCCTGCCAACAGCTAATTGTAAGTGTTTGAGTATACTTTATTTTATTCTTGGATCGACGACTCAAAGAGCTGTCCTGTCAGATGTGGTAATCTGAGCGGCCAAGGTGGGCAGGTGATATTTGAGGAACAATTCTTGCCAGTTTCCCTGACTGGGAAAGCAGCGTGGATCTTCAGAAAGCCTTAAATGAAGAAGGAAAACCTCACACTAAATAACTTATGTGTAACTAGTGGAGGTGGAACACCTCAGACAAAATATATTATTTGTAACTAGTTGAGATGGAAGACCTCCCATTAGCTACATTATTTGTGACGAGGTGAGGTGTAAAACTTCACCGTAAATACCTTATTTGTAGCTAGTTGAGGTGAAAACCTCACACAAAATACCTTTTTTACTAAAAGTTGAGGTGAAAACCTCACAGTGAATACCTTATTCGTAACTCGGTCAGGTGAAAACCCCACATTAACTCCTGTATTTGTGACGATGTGAGGTGTGAAAAATCACATTAAATACGTTATTTGCAACCAGTTGAGGTTGAAAACCCCACATTAACTACTTTATTTGTGACGATGTGAGGTGAAAACCTCACAGTAAATACCTTATTCGTAACTCGGTGAGGTGAAAACCCCACATTAACAACTTTATTTGTGACGATGTGAGGTGTAAAATGTCACACTAAATACCTTATTTGTAACGAGATGAGTTGGAAAACCTCACACTAAGTACCTTATTTATAACTAGTGGAGGTGAAAACCTCACATTAAATACCTTATTTGTAACTAGTTGAGGTTGCAAACCCCACATTAAAAACTTTATTTGTGACGATGTGAGCTGTAAAACCTCACATTAAACACCTTATTTGTAACTAGTTGAGGTTGAAAACCCGACATTAACTCCTTTATTTGTGACGATGTGAGGTGTAAAACCTCACAGTAAATACCTTTTTCGTAACTAGTTGAGGTTGAAAACCCCACATTAACTACTTTATTTGTGACGATGTGAGGTGTAAAACCTCACATTAAATACCTTATTTGTTACTAGTTGAGGTTGAAAACCTCACACAAAGTACCTTATTTGTAACTTGTGCAGGTGAAAACCTCACATTAAATACCTTACTTGTAACTCGGTGAGGTGGAAAACCTCACATTCACTACTTTATTTGTGACGATGTGAGGTGTAAAACCTCACAGTCAATACCTTATTTAAAACAAGTTGAGGTGTAAAACCTCACATTAAATACCTTATTTGTAACTAGTTGAGGTTGAAAACCCCACATTAACAACTTTATTTGTGACGATGTGAGCTGTAAAACCTCACATTAAACACCTTATTTGTAACGAGTTGAGGTTGAAAACCCCACATTAACTACTTTATTTGTGACGATGTGAGGTGTAACACTTCACATTAAATACCTTATTTGTAACTAGTTGAGGTTGAAAACCTCACACTAAGTACCTTATTTGTAACTCTGTGAGGTGGCAAAACCTCACATTCACGACTTTATTTGTGACAATGTGAGGTGTGAAACCTCACAGTCAATACCTTATTTAAAAGAAGTTGAGGTGTAAAACCTCACATTAAATACCGTTTTAGTTACGAATTGAGGTGAAAACCTCACAGTAAATACTTTTTTTGAAACGAGGTGAGGTGTAAAACCTCTCAGTAAATACCTTATTTGCAACTAGTCGAGGTGAAAACCTCACTCTAAATTCCTTATTTGTAACTAGTGGAGGTGTAAAACCTCACAGTAAATACTTTATTTGAAACTAGGTGAGGTGTAAAACCTCTCAGTTCATACCTTATTTGTAACTCGTGGAGATGAAAAACCTCACACTAAATACCTTATTTGTAACTAGTTGAGGTGTAAAACCTCACATTAAATTCCTTATTTGTATCTAGTGGAGGTGAAAACCTCACAGTAAATACCTTATTTGAAACTCGTTGAGGTGAAAACCTCACACTAAATACCTTATTTGGAACTAGTTGAGGTGAAAACCTCACAGTAAATACCTTATTTGTAACTAGTTGAAGTGAAAACCTCACACTAAATACCTTATTTGTAACTAGTTGATGTGTAAAACCTCACAGAAAATACCTTATTTGTAACTCGTGGAGGTGAAAAACCTCACATTAAATACCTTATATGTAACTAGTGGAGTTGTAAAACCTCAAATTAAATACCTTATTTGTAACTAGTGGAGGTGAAAAACCTCACACTAAACACCTCATTTGTAACTAGTTGAAGTGAAAAACCTCACACTAAATAACTTATTTGTAACTAGTTGAGGTGCAAAACCTCACAGTAAATACCTTATTTGTAACTCGTGGAGGTGTAAAACCTCACAGTAAATACCTTATTTGTTACTAGTTGAGGTGCAAAACCTCACAGTAAATACCTTACTTGTAACTAGTTGAGGTGTAAAACCTCACATTAAGTCCCTTAGTTGTAACTCGTGGAGGTGTAAAACCTCACATTAAATACCTTACTTGAAACTCGTTGAGGTGAAATCCTCACACTATATACCTTATTTGTAACTAGTTGAGGTGTAAGACCTCACATTAAGTACCTTACTTGTAACTCGTGGAGGTGAAAACCTCACATTAAATACCTTGTTTGTAACTCGTGGAGGTGAAAACTTCACATTAAATACCTTATTTGTCACTCGTGGAGGTGAAAACCTCACACGAAATAACTTATTTGTAACTTGTGGAGGTGAAAGCCTCACACAAAATGCCTTACTTGTACCTCGTCGAGGTGAAAAACCTCACTTTAAATACCTTATTTGTAACTTGTGGAGGTGAAAGCCTCACACAAAATACCTCACTTGTAACTCGTCTCGGTGAAAAACCTCACATTAAATACCTTATTTGTAACCAGTTGAGGTGTAAAACCTCACACTAAATACCTTATTTGTAACGAGTTGAGTTGTAAAACCTCACATTAAATACCTTATTTGTAAGTTGTTGAGGTGAAAACCTCACATTAAATACCTTATTTGGAACGAGTTGAGGTGTAAAACCTCACAGTAAATACCTTCTTTGTAACTCGTGGAGGTGAAAAACCTCACATTAAATACCTTATTTGTAACTAGTTGAGGTGAAAACCTCACATTAACTACTTTATTTGCGACGAGGTGAGGTATAAAACCTCACAGTAAATACCGAATTTAAAACTCGTGGAGGTGAAAACCTCATATTAAATACGTTATTTGTAACTCGTGGAGGTGAAAACCTCACATTAAATACCTTATTTGTAACTCGTGGAGGTGAAAACCTCAGATTAACTACTTTATTTGTGACGAGGTGAGGTGTAAAACCTCACATTAAATACCTTATTTGTAACTCGTGGGGGTGAAAACCTCACATTAAATACCTTATTTGTAACTCGTTGAGGTGTAAAACCTCACATGAAATACCTTATTTGAAACTAGTGGAGGTGAAAACCTCAGATTAAATACCTTATTTGTAACTCGTGGAGGTGAAAACCTCACATTATATACCTTATTTGTTACTCGTGGAGTTGAAAACCTCACATTAAATACTTTATGTGTAACGAGTGCAGGTGAAAACCTCACAGTAAATACCTTCTTTGTAACTCGTGGAGGTGTAAAACCTCACATTAAATACCTTATATGTAACGACTTGAGGTGTAAAACCTCACAATAAATACCTTATTTGTAACTAGTGGAGGTGAAAACCTCACAGTAAATACCTTATTTGTAACTAGTTGAAGTGAAAACCTTTCCTAAATACCTTTTTTGTAACTAGTTGAGGTGTAAAACCTCTGTAAATACCTTATTTGTAACTCGTCGAGGTGAAAAACCTCACAGTAAATACCTTATTTGTAACTAGTTGAGGTGTAAAACCTTACAGTAAATACCTTACTTGTAACTAGTTGAGGTGTAAAACCTCACATTAAATACCTTATTTGTAACTAGTGGGGGTGAAAACCTCACATTAAATACCTTATTTGTAACTAGTGGAGGTGTAAAATTCACAGTAAATCCTTATTTGTAACTCGTGGGGGTGAAAACCTCACATTAAATACCTTATTTGGAACGAGTGGAGGTGTAAAACCTCACAGGAAATACTTATTTGGAACTCGTGGAGGTGAAAACCTCACATTAAATACCTTATTTGTGACTCGTGGAGCTGAAAACCTCACATTAAATACCTTATTTGTAACTAGTGGAGGTGAAAACCTCACATTAAATACCTTGTTTGTAACTCGTGGAGGTGTAAAACCTCACATTAAATACTTTATTTGTAACTCGTGGAGGTGCAAAACCTCACATTAAATACCTTATTTGTAACTAGTTGAGGTGTAAAACCTTACAGTAAATACCTTACTTGTAACTAGTTGAGGTGTAAAACCTCACATTAAATACCTCATTTGTAACTAGTGCAGGTGAAAACCTCACATTAAATCCCTTATTGGTAACTAGTGGAGGTGTAAAACCTCACATTTAATACCTTATTTGAAACTCGTGGGGGAGAAAACCTCACACTAAATACCTTATTCGTCACTAGTTGAGGTGAAAACCTCACATTAAATACCTTATTTGTAACTCGTGGAGGTGAAAACCTCACATTAAATACCTTATTTGTAACTCGTGGAGCTGAAAATCTCACATTAAATACCTTATGTGTAACTAGTGGAGGTGAAAACCTCACATTAAATACCTTGTTTGTAACTCGTGGAGGTGTAAAACCTCACATTAAATACCTTCTTTGTAACTCGTGGAGGTGTGGACAAGGTAATCGTGGACAAGTGGACAAGATTACCTCGTGGACAAGGTAATCTCTACATTTTGTCTCCACGCTGTCCATCTCCCTCCATGCTGTCCATCTGTAATTCCAGTAACGATTCCATCGATTTCATCGATAATTCCATCGATTCCATCGAAAATTCCATCGATTCCAGAAACAAGACAAACACAAGATAGTCAACACCATCACTTAGTGAAGCAACGTGTCCGTTTTGTTTGCCTTTATATGGAGTAAACAAGGACGTCGTTGGAAACACCTGTTCCTGATCCCAGTCGATGTGTTTCCTTCTCACTTTATAACCCTCATTCCAGCAGTTTCTCGTCCCGTCGAGCCAAAGCGAGTTTACTGAATTGCAGGATTTCCTCATGATATCCACCACGGGAAATCTTTGAACAACATCATCATTTTAATTCCCTTTAAACAGTTTGAACAGCTTGAAGAAGGATCCTTCTCGAGCACAAATAAGCATTTTTAGGATCTCGAACCTCTTCTAACCAGGTAATTTCCTCAAAATCAAACAACCACGCATTCCCAATTTAATATTGGGTTTTCATAACATCGGACACCTCAACCTTTAAAAGTGCAGACGTTTTATATCAACCGAGTCATCGTTTTCAAGAACCTTATTTGTAACTTGGTGTGGTGGAAAACCTCACATTAACTACTTTATTTGCGACGAGGTGAGGTATAAAACCTCACAGTAAATACCGGATTTAAAACTCGTGGAGGTGAAAACCTCATATTAAATACGTTATTTGTAACTCGTGGAGGTGAAAACCTCACATTAAATACCTTATTTGTAACTCGTGGAGGTGAAAACCTCAGATTAACTACTTTATTTGTGACGAGGTGAGGTGTAAAACCTCACATTAAATACCTTATTTGTAACTCGTGGGGGTGAAAACCTCACATTAAATACCTTATTTGTAACTCGTTGAGGTGTAAAACCTCACCTGAAATACCTTATTTGGAACTCGTGGAGGTGAAAACCTCACATTAAATACCTTATTTGTAACTCGTGGAGCTGAAAACCTCACATTAAATCCCTTATTTGTAACTGGTGGAGGTAGTCTAGAAGCCAAAATCTGTAGCGAGCCTAGAAAATAGGTTCGCTGCTGATTTCATGTTAGAATGGTGCAACTGGTGTTTTTGAAGAGTCTAGGCATGACCAAGTCTAGTTCCACTTGTTGCCAAGTCTGCATCTGAATATTATGGCCGCCATGACAGTAATCAAAATGGCCGCCATCAGATTTAGTCTTTTTCTTACTGCAAATTGTACTAGCCAGAAATTTGTCATGATTGTGAAATACTATGTAATCTGACACGAGGAACACTATTTTGTGCTTTATTTTTGTACTGGATCACAACTTTTCACATAATTGACAACTTAAAGACGAAATTGAAAATGCACATACGAGCAACAAATGTGAAAAAGAAAATGTTTCGTACTATTGATGGAGATGGGTTTACAGTCAGTCAAAGGTTATTTCAACAACTGTCAGATTCTTTCTAACACAAAATTACGTTGCTTTGCAGAAGAGAAAAGTGTTGTGAGAACACCCAAGTACAATTTTCAGAGCTATTGATCGGCTTATACACTGAACGGGTTCCTACAAAGGGCTTTGCATCCACATGCTTTCGCGCAAGGCAGTCCATTCCGTGTACATTTGCACCGTGGAGTTGAGCATGACCCACGGCATTTGCATGTCGTCAGTTCTACACAGTAAGCAGTAATAGGCTGTGCAGTCATGAGTCGCGGCTGAAATGTCTCATTGCCATCTTTGACGACCTGTTCCCACCCACAGTTCTCAGGTGCAGGTAGATGTGGTTTAGATTCCAAGGCTCTTCTCCGCACAAAAGTCTGGTAGTGCGCTCGCTTGATGTGTAGAATCAGAGCATCGCAAGTTGGAGGCAGATTCTCAATAGCTTTGGTCAGACTGAGAAACAGATCACATCTTACTCGCTGAATTGAGTTATCTTGGCCATGAGGGTCATAAAGCCTGCAGACAAATGACTCAGCATCTGCAATCACACTCTCATCAGGAATTTCCTCTTTGCCTAGGTTATTCAACAGGTGGGAGTTGTTTTGAAAGACAGCCCATGCAGAGCGCTTCGCAATTCCAGCAAACTGGCTTGTGCTGTCTGAACCTGTCACTGCATGAAATGCCAGAAGTGACTCCCTCTGCGAATCTGGGATATTGATGGAGTCAATGGGAATGTAGTGTTGCTTTTTGGGTGTCCCTGCATTCATCCAGAGAAAGGGACTGAGATGCGGCTGAAAGGCAACAAGGAGAATGAGGACATCAGTGTCCCGGCTAACAACAACAGTTTGCATGTACCCCTGTTCATATGCTTCCTTGGCATGGAGAAGAATGCGAGTATCAGCCTCTTCGTGCTCAGGAGATGACAAGTGTGAGACATCTCTCCCTGACGACGTCCACACTTTTGCAGGATCTGTGAAGCCTCCATTCAGTACCAGCTCCTGTTCGTGATTCTGGAACTTGTTTGCGAACTCTGTGCATAGAAAATTTGCTAAGCTAGCTTTGTTTTCATCGAGGCAGATGAGTGTATTCCATTGCCCCATGGACTGGCTTCTTGTTTGCACGTCTCTTCTGATTGCTTTCTTGCCCCGTATCTTCTGACTTCGAGCTGTTGATTTGATCGTTTTCTTCCTATACTGATCAAAGGCAAGATCAACCCTGGAGCAATAGTTGGAAAAAACATGACTAATATGATCTGCAACAGAATCTGCCCATTCACCAAGCGTTTTAGCATTCATCCTGTTCCCGAGTGCCTGGATCAGTGCCATGCCATCGATGATAGAGCATGTCGATAACGGTTCTGGAGCAACGTTTGGCAAGCCTTGCTGGAGAATCTTGCCAAGGTCAGCTTTGTTCAGAGGTAGACGTAATCTGCCATTAGGCATTGCCAATGACAGAGGAACTGCGCATATCTCTTGCTCCAGCATTTTGTTCATGTCAACGTCTCGGCCTACCTGCATTGCTGTCACCACACGTGACAGAAGTTTTCTGTCTGCCTTTAGTGTGACCATTTTTTCCTTTCCCACTTTGACTTCAACAGTGTACATGCTCTCGAAAGTGTGCAGATTCTTAGACTTGATTCTGTCATGAAACCTTGTTGTCATTATAGCGTCATTATATTTCTCTCTTTCTTTGCAACATTCAGCTACAGTTTTCACACCAACGATTGTAGTCTTTCGAAGTGGCGTTGACTTGCTAGTTTTTGAACTGTCCTGGCAAATAAAGCATTTATTCCAGTCTACATGCTCTTCTTCTTCTCGATCCCTTGAACCCCCTGTGAGAAATCTTGCGGCTTTCATTTTTCAGTTAGTCCTGGGTAACAGAAAAACACACAGTTATGTAGTTTAGGTTCATTTTATAGCAAAGTTGTAAAATTCATTGATTGTGGTTTGTATAATCAGACATTCTAATTCGAGCCTGAACATTTCTTTAAAAATAATATTGTGAAAAACAAGTCATATTATTTTTAGAAAATGGATGGAGCAATGTTTTTTTCAATACTCCCATCAGCTCAGGCATGCTCAAAAACATGGAAATGGACCCTAATTTTGTAATTTCATGTCAATTTGCGGCTGAAATATGACGAAAAGTGTATTTAATGGCGACCATTTTGTAAACTGTCATGGCGGCCATACTATCCATATCCAGAGTTGACAACAAGTTGATTCACGTTTCTGTGTGTCTGGACAGTCAATTTACACCTGTTGCTCTATTCTAACACGGAATCAGCAGGGTCGTACACTATTCTGCATTGGGCCTCCTGACTAAGGTGAAAATCTCACATTAAATACCTTGTTTGAAACTCGTGGGGGTGAAAACCTCACACTAAATACCTTATTCGTCACTAGTTGAGGTGAAAACCTCACATTAAATACCTTATTTGTAACTAGTGGAGGTGTAAAACCTCACATTTAATACCTTATTTGAAACTCGTGGGGGTGAAAACCTCACACTAAATACCTTATTCGTCACGAGTTGAGGTGAAAACCTCACATTAAATACCTTATTTGTAACTCGTGGAGGTGAAAACCTCACATTAAATACCTTATTTGTAACTCGTGGAGGTGTAAAACCTCACATTAAATACCTTATTTGTAACTCGTGGAGGTGTGGACAAGGTAATCGTGGACAAGTGGACAAGATTACCTCGTGGACAAGGTAATCTCTACATTTTGTCTCCACGCTGTCCATCTCCCTCCATGCTGTCCATCTGTAATTCCAGTAACGATTCCATCGATTTCATCGATAATTCCATCGATTCCATCGAAAATTCCATCGATTCCAGAAACAAGACAAACACAAGATAGTCAACACCATCACTTGGTGAAGCAACGTGTCCGTTTTGTTTGCCTTTATATGGAGTAAACGAGGACGTCGTTGGAAACACCTGTTCCTGATCCGAGTCGATGTGTTTCCTTCTCACTTTATAACCCTCATTCCAGCAGTTTCTCGTCCCGTCGAGCCGAAGCGAGTTTACTGAATTGCAGGATTTACTCATGATATCCACCACGGGAAATCTTTGAACAATATCATCATTTTAATTCCCTTTAAACAGTTTGAACAGGTTGAAGAAGGATCCTTCTCAAGCACAAATAAACATTTTTAAGATCTCGAACCTCTTCTAACCAGGTAATTTCCTCAAAATCAAACAACCACGCATTCCCAATTTAATATTGGGTTTTCATAACATCGGACACCTCAACCTTTAAAAGTGCAGACGTTTTATATCAACCGAGTCATCGTTTTCAAGAACATTTAAAAGCACAAAATGCCAGAGGAGGTGTGGCGAGAATATTTCCCGGCATGCCTCGCTCCTCCAACGTTCGACGATTGTTCTTTTGAATCAACAGACGTTGAGGGTTTGTTTGTTTTTCAATTAAATTTTCAATTTCCAATCAATTCTTTTTCTCGAATTATTGTGATGATGTTAACGACGTAAACTACTACCTTCGGCGTGTTTGTGTTGGTAGGTGACGGTGATTAGAGGCAAGGGAAGCATTCCAGGGCGTTTCAATAAAACGGAAACAGATGTTAAACATCGAATAAACGATCAGAGCCTGTGGTTTTGTATTTCCTCATATGTAACACCTTCTGACTGATGACGTCATTCCACTACACAAACTCTAAGGGTGGATCTGGGGTGGTTGGTAAAGGGGGTGCGCACCCCTCCCCACACCCTCACCCCCCCCTTCGGTTTCTGAACATGTTTTGGTTTCACTTTTACACAAACTGATATTTTCAGGTTGTTGTGAGTAATCTGCAAGTTCTCTCAGGCACTCTGCACATTCAGTTGGACCAGTCCACCAATGAGCTCGATGGGGGGGGGGGGGGGTTTGTGTTGACAATGTCACGTGCATTGCAACAACCCTTGACAATCGTGGACCCGGAATACCCAAAAGACCCCGAGGATCCAAATGACCCAGGGCATCCATAAGACCACGAGGACCTAAAATACCTCGAAAACCCAAAATACCTCGAGGATCCAAAAGACACAATGACACTATCATGGACCCATCGGAATTCTGCATCATGTAAAATGTGATTTCAGGTCCCAAACCTTAACCCACAACACCCACACAAAATCCCATGTCCTTAACCTTCTCCCAACTCTGACATCTCTCTGCCCCCTTTACCACCACACCCAAGCTCAGTGCTCCCCTCACAATTCAATGTCCTCAACTCCCCCTCACCCCATAAAAAATCTTCAAACCCCTGTATCCCAACTCTGTCCCCTCTCTCCTCTCCCTCCCACAAGCCAACTGTGTCATCCCCTCCCCCTTTCTTCTTCAAGTCCCCACTGCCCCAATTGCTCAATCTCCCTTCCAACCCCAAGTCCTCAACCCCTCCCCCCTTATTCCCAACATCTTTGTCTCCCTCTTCCAACTCCATGTACCCTCACACCCAACTTATATGAGGTTTTCCACCTCAACTCGTTACAAATAATGTATTTCGTCTGAGGTGTTCCACCTCCACTTGTTACACATAAGTTATTTAGTGTGAGGTTTTCCTTTTTTATATCAGGCTTTCTGAAGATCCACGCTGCTCTTCCCAGTCAAGGAAACTGGCAAGAAATGTTCCTCAAACATCACCCGCCCACCTTGGCCGCTCAGATTACCACATCTGACAGGACAGCTCTTTGAGTCGTTGATCCAAGAATAAAATAAAGTATACTCATACACCAACAATTCGCTGTTGGCAGGACTGTCAAGAGCCAAAATGGGCCCGGGGGCAATACTTACTGTAGAGCCCACTTCATCCAGTTTAAAATACCAGTGCGTGCCTGTAGGTGCGTGCCCGTGTGTGCGTGGCCATACGTGCGGGCCCGTAGGTGCGTTTGCGTAGGTGTGTGCCCATACGTGCATGGAAATGGAATAAATGGAACATGGAAATGGGCGGGGGGGGGGGAACTTGTGACGTCAAAGCACCGCGTCCTGTCATTGGTTGATAAATAAATGTCCGTAACTTGGGAACCGCTTGTCCGATTAATCCTCCTCATAGCTGTTCCCTACCCAGGTGGACAGTTTACTTCCATAGACCCTTTTGTTAAATAATTTTGCCTCGACATAAACTGAATTTCAACAACACTATGAACTATTCAAACCTTAGCAAAGAAGAAGAATGGCATGCACTCAAATCTCTCTGGAAACTGGAGGATGTCATCAAACCGGCTGACAAATGCGGTGAAACAGTTGTTTGGTCACACACACATATATATACATATATATATATATATATATATATATATATATATATATATATATACATATATATATATATATATATATATATATATATATATTCACTGCAGTCACTTAAGGTATTAACAGGAAATCAGCACCTCTCAGAGGTCTCCATGGATATTTCTCATATTTTTGTGATTCCAATTTTTATTCAGAAACAGAACAATTATGGTAACCATTTTTGACATTGCCACTCTTTTTTCTAAATGCTGAAACTTGTGTTTAAAATACTTTGCATCACAGATTTAGCTCGAGTAGCGGCACGTGAAAGGTGCCCGGCAAACCGAACTGAGTCAGTGCAAACACACATACACTGCACATGTGCAAAGGTCCTCATTCATTAATAATTTACACATCATTTTGAAAGTCTCATATCGTGGCCATTAATGAAGAAGAGGAATACCTTCTGACCTTCCACCAGGAACATTCAAGTGTTGATGGAGTCACCAACATCTGCCCTTTCATCAAGATAACCACTTCACTCTCAGGATCTCTCTCTCTCTCTCTCTCTCTCTCTCTCTCTCTCTCTCTCTCTCTCTCTCTCTCTCTCTCTCTCTCTCTCTCTCTCTCTCGCTCTCTCTCTCGCTCTCGCTCTCGCTCTCACTCTCGCTCTCGCTCTCTCTCTCGCTCTCTCTCTCTCTCTCTCTCTCTCTCTCTCTCCCCCTCTCCCACACCTCTCCCACACCTCTCCCACACCTCTTCCTCCCTCTCTCTCTCTCCATCGAGTGCAGCCTGTGGCATCATTGGTTGCATCATTGGTTGGGACGCCGCTATGCCACTGATGCAGTGTCCCCTTTACCAGTGCACTGGTGCTCATTTTGCCGACCTCGGAAGGATGACAGGCTGAGTCAACCTCCGGGTGTATTTTTAATTCAGCGGCCAACGGGGCTTGAACTCAGGACCCAAGGATCCCAAGCTGCCACCCTAACCACTAAGCCAACACCAGGCTTCTCAGGACCTAAAAGCAGTATTAAAATCATGGACCACTTTGACTGCACCTCTGCAATATCATCTGCGGAATCATTTGCACTTTCTGTAAGATGATCCACAATGGTGTAACTGGGCAAAGGCTGGGCGATTGGTCCCATTCGTCCCATGAACACTTGCTCGATGTACCAAGTAACTGCAGACATTTTCAAGCCAATTGTCAACACTTCAACCTTTGTGGATATGAATTTCGTCACATGGCACTCTGTTATTTCTCTTCATTTGAGCACCACAGACAGTTGTAAACGTAAAGAGCAAAGCCTTATCTATAGGATCCGCATGTTGGCTCCCCATGGGATCAATTGGCACTTTTCATTCACTTTGACCTCCTGTCTTTGACAACTTTCAATCCTTTTCCTTTCTCTGTTTTCCCCATTTTATTATGCAAAGCATGTGAAGCAAAAAGCAGAGTTAAGCAATTGGTTCACTTTGTCGGTCTATCTGGCTGTCTGCAGGCTGTCTTTCACCCCTGTTTGCTTGTCTGTTTGTCTTTATATTAAGCAGAATATCTCAAAAAGTTGCAGACGGATTCAGACGAATTCTGGTGGACAGGTTAGGTGTATGACAAGGACGAATTGATTTGATTTTGTTGAAGATCCACAGCTGGATAGGAGAATTTTTTAAATGATGTTTTACCATTGAGAGAGAGGGCAAAAAAACAACAAGCATAGAGCATGATATCTCAAAAAGTTATGGAAGGATTCAGGCAAAATTTGGTGGACAGGTTGGGTGTCTATTCAGGATGAATTGGGTTGATTTTTTTTGAAGATCCAGATGTGGATATGACGATTTCAAAAAAAAATTTCTTATGTGATTCTTCAATATTGATGGGCCAAAGACCATATAATAATAATGTCATTCCTTTCACACCGTAAAGGCACATAGGGCTGTCGAGTGAGTTTCATTGGCAAGGAGTACAGTCCTGGACAAGTCACCACTCTGACACAGTTACCCCCAAATGGTTGTTACCTCAGTACACTGGTACTCATTTTGCTGACCGAGGAAGGATGAGTCAACTTCTTGAATCAACCCCACCTGGTGTTTGACCTCGGAAGAATGACTGGCTGAGTCAACTACACCAGGTGTGAATTCAACAGTTAACAGGGGCTTGAACTCAGGACCCTAAGGTCCTGACTAGGGTCCCAAGCCAGCCACCTTAACTGCGAATCCAACACCAGGCTTCAAAAATGATATATCGCATGATATTTCAAAAAGTTGTGGACGGATTATGACAAAACTCGGTGGATGGTTTGGGCAGGTGACAAGGACAAGTCGATTAAATTTTGGTTAACGTCAGGGTCCAGATCCGGTACATCAGTGGGATACAAAACGTAAACTATTCAGCCTGGCAGAGTGGAGGTATCTGCTCTACCAAGTGCCATTCCAGTTTACTCTTGTATTATTACTTTATCACAATTCTTTTTCTTTGTAAAACTTCTTAAAGTTACCTTCCGTTAGTTTATTTATCTAATGTCCTTTTGTGACTTTTTGTTGCCAAACGCCAAAATACCAAATGCATTGTCATGCAATAAATGCTCTTTCTGCCTTTGACTGGGTGCATCATCAATTGGGAGCATTATTAGCAGAATAGTTTACACGAAGGAAACAAAAGGGAGATCGAGGAAGACAGGGGAGTGAAGAGAGAAGATAAATAAGTTTGAAGAGATTCGAGTAAAGAAAGGGGAGGAAAAGGGTTTGTGTGGAGCTTACTATTGCTGTGGGAGAGTTTCACGTTCAAAATCTTACTGATTCTCATTGCTGCTGAAGTCTCAGAGATGGAACGACTCAAGAAATTGAGATTTTGTGTCGAGCATTTAAGACTTGCTCGAAAGATTTTTTTTCTTGAAAAATACCGCACCGACTGCGGAGCGAAATGTGACTCCCTTAGATGTGATGTCCACCAGGAAATTACTTCCTCCAAGATCAACAGCTGTGCTTGTCTTGTGTTAAGAGTCAAGTCGTGTGTTCATTGTTGTCTTTGTTCGCATGT
Source organism: Eptatretus burgeri (assembly GCF_056783735.1). Lineage (NCBI taxonomy): Eukaryota > Metazoa > Chordata > Myxini > Myxiniformes > Myxinidae > Eptatretus > Eptatretus burgeri. The sequence continues at coordinate 86,675,860 of NC_140964.1, read as the reverse complement.
GTGTGCTGATTCGTGTGTATGATAGTTAATCAATGAACTTCAGATGCTGGAGAAAGAAAAAAACAACATGTGGACTTCGCACCTGATATTAAGGTTGTTATCAAGGTTCGTCTGTGTATTTACGAAGTTACCTGCTTTTTTTATCTTTTGTGTGACATTTGTTCATACTTAACACTGATAATAATCAATGTTGCAATGTTTTTGTGAAAGATATCTCACACAAAATATACTGAATATGATAGAAAATAAAAATAAATTAAACACAAATGTGGTAAGCAGGTCTGCAATGGGTTTGTTTATAGGGACATGGATGCCAAATCCCATACTTTTAGTTATTTTCTAAACTTTATTCTTGTTTAAGTGTATCCTGTGTAACATTTACTTACATTCCTAAATATCAGGAAGCCGGTACTCTATCTCGGGAGAGCCTGGATTAGTCGGGATGTGGGCGACTAAACCGTACCCCCGCCCCCCCAACCAGGTTTCCTGGTGAGAAGGGTGTGTGGATATGGACACCCAGCAGTATTAAAAACAAAATCTGTCAAAGGGCGGAAGAGCTCCTTGTGAGCCAACGGCCATCCATATCTGGTGCCCAACTGTATCTGTGGACGTCCTCCTGCAGTTGGGTTACCTCTTTCTGCAGTAGGAGGTCAGTGGCAGGATTTGCATTCTGGCCACTGTAAAACACTTCTTTCCACAACACACACAAATAAAGCAAGTAAACCTGAAAACCCACTCTGTGGGAGTACTTCATGTGCAGCTTCCGTTCACAGGGAAGCTCACCGGCTGACGAGATGGGCGAAAAGCCACAGGGCAATCTTCCTGGGTGGGTGTGGTGGAGTGTGTCGGGGTGGTGCTGAGGTGTCGTCCACCAGACGGCGGTTTCCTCCCTTCAGGTGGGTGCTTGGAATGTTCTCACTCTAAGATTTGATGATCACCTGTCTCTGTTATCATCTGAGCTCTAGCATTTGAACATCAGTATTGCAGCACACTGTGAGGTTCGGAGATCAGATTTCTGCGCGACCATTGTGGGTGGTTACACCTACTATTGGTCTGGTCGCTCTGATGGTTACCGTGCCAAATGAGTTGCTGCAGCTGTGATCAAAAACTGACTCCCAATATAATGGAAATAACACCGGTAAACGATCATATCATGAGAATAAGGATTCTTCACTCCTTTGGTGTCATTTCCCTGGTCTCTCAATATGCTCCGACTGAGGCGAGTGATCTCACCATAAAGGACGCATTCTATGCCACGCTCGAATGTGTGGTTCATTGACGCCCCAGGCAAGATACTTTTCTCGACTTGGGGGATTTTAATGCATCAACTGGCACTGATAGGGATGGTCCCCACGGGTCTGGAACTGTGAACCAGAATAGCACTAAGTTCCTTGACTTTGCGAGAAGTCATGGCTTTCGGATGGCTGGTTCATGGTTTCAGCGCCCACAAGCTCATCGCTGGACTTGGTATTCCAACGCTGATGGTGTGACAAAGGAAATTGACCATGTCCTCACTGATGGTCGCTGGGGGATGATCCAGAACTGCAGGGTATACCGGAGTGCTCAGTTTCTCAATACCAACCACAGGCTTGTTGGAGCAACTCTTAAGTTTCAGCTTAAATCCAGGAGAATGGTACCATCCTAGCCTTGGCTGGATGTTTGCAAGTTTAACGAAGAGAGGGTGGCTGAGGAGTTTGCAAACAGTCTGACTGGGGATTTGGGGGGTCTGGGTGTTGACGAAATGCCCTGAAACTTGAACTTGTTCTGTAACTTTTCATCATAAAGCCATGTACCAAGTTTCACTTGAATATGTTAAGGGGTATTGGGAAAAAGTCTGAAAACCCACAGGTGAGACGGACAGATGGACTGACAGACAGAGAGAAAACTGATACTCCCCTCCGCTGAAACTGGAAGGGGACGAATAAATGCATTATTGTCACATACTCTTCGCAGAACACTTCATGACCAGAAATGACCATTACATCAATTTAGTCACTAATTAGTTTCAGCAAAGATTTCACTCCACTTCAAATTCCCCTTCTGGACCCATATAATTCCAGCCAAAAGGGGGAGGAGAGAGGGAAGGTGGGGCCTGCTCGTGTTTAATACAACACAAATCAGAAGAATGATAATAAAAAAACTCTGTGCAATGACAATGAAATTCTCCAGAATGGATACACATTTCTAAAAAAAAAGGTAAATAAACAAGTAATAATAATAACAATAATAACTAGAACTGCCACTTTATAACTGCTGGCAGTGATGACCGGGTACCCAGACGTCGGCCTTTGATACAACATGAGACTTTCTGGAGATGATAGTTGCAAAGTTTTCCTTCGATAGGATCAGTGGTTCCAGAGAAAACATTATTTAATATCGATACAAATACAGCCCTGCTTCGATACAGCGTGGGACTGACGAGTTACGAACCGGGTCGCACAAAGTGTTCCATCTATGTATTCCATATGCAGTCAGCCCTTTTTCCTGGGAACATTGGCGGTATCAATCGAATTGCTGTTCCTGTACCCTCAGGTTCGGGAAACGAGTAGACGTATATGTGAGTGGAGTCCTGCGACCTCCAGTGTTGGAATCTCGGAGGAATTACAAGGAATACCATTACAATCGGTTAGCTCTGGAGCGGCAGGTGGATGATTCCATTGAAAGATTTGATGACGAGATTCATGACATGCTGATCAATGACTGCCGTAGTTCCACAGCAGGTTTTGAGTTCATAAGGGACTACATTATTTGGCACATTGAAGTAGTCAGAAATTTTTCAGGACTACTGGCAATGAATACTTTCACAAGACAGATTTTGGAACACGACCTTTCTCTGGATCCACTACTACCACAAATGTCCGTACACCTTTTAATCACAGAGGGTTACTCCTCGCCATGCTTTCAAAGCCCATCCGACACACTCTCAGGGTTTGACGAGTTCCTGATAATTTGCCTTCCTGCTGGTCTCTCGAGGGTAGCACACCTGGCATCATGAAGTTCTGAGTAATGACGGGTGCTGTCGCACTAAGAACAATCCAATTTTACTGACACTCCTTGGTGAATGGTTAGTTGACTAAGTATATCTGGTATATATTTCCATTGGTGAAGAAGGATGAGTCTGGATTGCAATGTTTTTGCTTTGAATGTTCTGGAATGCGCAAGACGATGTTTAGTCCTGTGAATCGGGCAGAATTGTTGCTGATCTTCCATTCGATGATGAGTGATGATTTTCAGAAGGTGACGTGACTGCTGCAGGCAGTTGCTTGACAATCTGTCGCAGGAATTCACCCGTGACCTCGGTCTTCCTTACTCTGACCTTTGGGCGAATGTCAGTAGTGAAGACAGACATTCTGTTCTTCGTGGTGAGTGGATGCAAGCGGTCCGCCTCTGATCATGTTCTGGAAGGCTGCACGCCATGTCCTGAATTTCTCAGGCTCATCGGCAAACACAGAAACCCTGTTTGAAACCAAGTCTTGACAAGACAGATAGTTTACACAGTCCTGCATGGCAGGCATCACTGTTGGCATGATTGGTAAAACATCACACGAAATACTTTATTTGAAACTAGTTGAGGTGAAAACCTCACAGTGAATACCTTATTTGTGACTAGTTGAGGTGTAAAACCTCACACTTAATACCTTATTTGTGACTAGTTGAGGTGTTAAACCTCACACTTAATACCTTATTTGTGACTAGTTGAGGTGTAAAACCTCACAGTAAATACCTTATGTGTCACTAGTTGAGGTGTAAAACCTCACAGTAAATACCTAATTTGTGACTCGTTGAGGTGTAAAACCTCACAGTAAATACCTTATTTGCAACTAGTTGAGGTGTAAAACCTCACACTAAATACCTTATTTGTGACTAGTTAAGGTGAAAACCTCACATTAAATACCTTCGTTCTCTCACTCACTAGAAAACCTCACTTCGTTCTCAAAATAGAATAATGGAAGTTTCTTTTTTCGCCGCGTTGTGTTGAGAACGCTGGCTCCAAGAGAGCTCCGCATTCTTCATCTTTGTCGTCTTCTTCTTCTTCTTATTGTTCTTCTTCTTCTGGAGAAGACAAAACCCTTCTGGCGCGGCTCTTGGACACATTTGTCCTTGTTTTCATTATGCTTTCATCAGAGAGAGTTTGGACTGTTCTCTTCCACTGCAACTGCAGCAACGACTTGTTCTTCTTGTCTCCATGGTAACACAATGGAATGAGTGGACAAGGTAAACTCGACATGTTGTCTCCACGCTGTCCATCTCCTTCCATGTTTTCCATCTGTAATTCCAGGAACGATTCCATCGATTTCATCGATAATTCCATCGATTCCATCGAAAATTCCATCGATTCCAGAAACAATACAAACACAAGATAGTCAACACCATCACTTGGTGAAGCAACGTGTCCGTTTTGTTTGCCTTTATATGGAGTAAACGAGGACGTCGTTGGAAACACCTGTTCCTGATCCCAGTCGATGTGTTTCCTTCTCACTTTATAACCCTCATTCCAGCAGTTTCTCGTCCCGTCGAGCCGAAGCGAGTTTACTGAATTGCAGGATTTGCTCATGATATCCACTACAGGAAATCTTTGAACAACATCATCATTTTAATTCCCTTTAAACAGTTTGAACAGCTTGGAGAAGGATCCTTCTCGAGCACAAATAAGCATTTTTAAGATCTCGAACCTCTTCCAACCAGGTAATTTCCTCAAAATCAAACAACCACGCATTCCCAATTTAATATTGGGTTTTCATAATGTCGGACACCTCAACCTTTAAACGTGCAGACGTTTTATATCAACCGAGTCATCGTTTTCAAGAACATTTAAAAACACAAAATGGCAGAGGTGTGGCGAGAATATTTCCCGGCATGCCTCGCTCCTCCAACGTTCGACGATTGTTCTTTTGAATCAACAGACGTTTGGGGTTTGTTCGTTTTTCAATTAAATTTTCAATTTCCAATCAATTGTTTTTATCGAATTATTGCGATGATGTTAACGACGTAAACTACTACCTTCGGCGTGTTTGTGTTGGTAGTTGACGGTGATTAGAGGCAAGGGAAGCATTCCAGGGTGTTTCAATAAAACGTATACAGATGTTAAAGATCGAATAAACGATCAGAGCCTGTGGTTTTGTATTTCCTCATGGGTCACACCTTCTGACTGATGACGTCATTTCACTACACAAACTCAAAGGGTGGATCTGGGGAGGGGGTAAAGGGGGTGCACACCCCTCTCCACACCCTCATCCCCCCTTCGGTTTCTGCACATATTTTGGTTTCACTTTTACACAAACTGATATTTTCAGGTTGTTGTGAGTAATCTGCAAGTTCTCTCAGGCTCTCTGCACATTCAGTTGGACCAGTCCACCAATGAGCTCGATGGGGGGGTTTGTGTTGACAATGTCACGTGCATTGCAACACCCCTTGTCAATCGTGGACCCGGCACACCCAAAAGACCCCGAGGATCCAAATGACCCATGGGATCCAAATGACCCAGGGCATCCATAAGACCACGAGGACCTAAAATACCTGGAGAACCCAAAATACCTCGACGATCCAAAAGACACAATGACACTATCATGGACCCATCGGAATTCGGCATCATGTAAAATGTGATTTCAGGTCCCAAACCTTAACCCACAACACCCACACAAAATCCCATGTCCTTAACCTCCTCCCAACCCTGACATCTCTCTGCCCCCTTTACCACCTCACCCAAGCTCAGTGCTCCCCGCACAATTCAATGTCCTCAACCCCCCCCCCCCATAAAAAATCTTCAAACCCCTGTATCCCAACTCTGTCCCCTCTCTCCTCTCCCTCCCACAAGCCAACTGTGTCATCCCCTCCCCCTTTCTTCTTCAAGTCCCCACTGCCCCAATTACTCAATCTCCCTCCCAACCCCAAGTCCTCAACCCCTCCCCCCTTATTCCCAACATCTTTGTCTCCCTCTTCCAACTCCATGTTCCCTCACACCCAACTCTGTGTCGTCCCTCCCCATTTCTTCCTGTGCTTGACAAAGTTATACAAAGATACACAGGGAACTTTGGTGCATGAGAACGTTTCCCACCATGTATACTTGACCTTCTGTCACCGTCCGGTGGGATTACAACCGACAACCAATCAGCTTGTTTCTCACAAAATCCAATGTCCACCCATGCTGTGCCCGCGTATGCTGCGAGGACATATAACACCTATCTGGAAACAACATTACCAGTGTCTCGCCATTCCCCATTGGATCGTGACATCAAGCCATCAATCATGCCAACAGTGATGCCTGCCCTGCAGGACTGTGTGAACTATCTGTCTTGTCAAGACTTGGTTTCAAACAGGGTTTCTGTGTTTGCCGATGAGCCTGAGAAATTCAGGACATGGCGTGCAGCCTTCCAGAACATGATCAGAGGCGGACCGCTTGCATCCACTCACCACGAAGAACAGAATGTCTGTCTTCACGAGTGACATTCGCCCAAAGGTCACAGTAAGTAAGACCGAGGTCACGGGTGAATTCCTGCCACAGATTGTCAAGCAACTGCCTGCAGCAGTCAGGTCACCTTCTGAAAATCATCACTCGTCATCGAATGGAAGATCAGCAACAATTCTGCCCTATTCACAGGACTAAACATCATCTTGCGCATTCCAGAACATTCAAAGCAAAAACATTGCAATCCAGACTCATCCTTCTTCACCAATGGAAATATATACCGGATATACTTAGTCAACTAACCATTCACCCAAGGAGTGTCAGTATAATTGGATTGTTCTTAGTGCGACAGCACCCGTCATGACTCAGAACTTCTTGATGCCAGGTGTGCTACCCTCGAGAGACCAGCAGGAAGGCAAATTATCTTCAAACTCTGAGAGTGTGTCGGATGGGCTTTGAAAGCATGGCGAGGAGTAACCCTCTGTGATTAACAGGTGTATGGACATTTGTGGTAGTAGTGGATCCAGAGAAAAGTCTTGTTCCAAAATCTGTCTTGTGAAAGTATTCATCGCCAGGAGTCCTGAAAATTTTCTGAAAATGTATGCTGTGTAGATGACCAGTCAAATCATTCTCTCGTCTGCAGCAAACTCTTTGACTACTTCAATGTGCCAAATAATGTAGTCCCTTGTGAACTCAAAACCTGCTGTGGAACTACGGCAGTCATTGATCAGCATGTCATGAATCTCGTCATCAAATCTTTCAATGGAATCATCCACCTGCCGCTCCGGAGCTAACCGATTGTAATGGTATTCCTTGTAATTCCTCCGAGATTCCAACACTGGAGGTCGCAGGACTCCACTCACATATACGTCTTCTCGTTTTCCGAACCTGAGGGTACAGGAACAGCAATTCGATTGATACCGCCAATGCCCCCAGGAAAAAGGGCTGACTGCATCTGGAATACATAGATGGAACACTTTGTGCTACCCGGTTCGTAACTCTCAGTCCCACGCTGTATCAAAGCAGGGCTGTATTTGTATCGATATTAAATAATGTTTTCTCTGGAAACACTGATCCTATCGAAGGAAAACTTTGCAACTATCATCTCCAGAAAGTCTCATGTTGTATCAAAGGCGGACGTCTAGGTACCCGGTCATCACTGCCAGCAGTTATAAAGTGGCAGTTCTAGTTATTATTGTTATTATTATAACTTGTTTCTTTACCTTTTTTAGAAATGTGTATCCATACTGGAGAATTTCATTGTCATTGCACAGAGTTTTTTTTTAAATTATCATTCTTCTGATTTGTTTTGTATAAAACACGAGCAGGCCCCACCTTCCCTCTCTCCTCCCCCTTTTGGCTGGAATTATATGGGTCCAGAAGGGGAATTTCAATTGGAGTGAAATCTTTGCTGAAACTAATTAGTGACTTAATTGATGTCATGGTCATTTCTGGTCATGAAGTGTTCTGCCAAGAGTATGTGACAAGAATGCATTTATTAGTCCCCTTCCAGTTTCAGCAGAGGGAACTATCGGTTTTCTCTCTGTCTCTCAGTCCATCTGTCCGTCTCACCTGTGGGTTTTCAGACTTTTTCCCAATACCCCTTAACATATTCAAGTGAAACTTGGTACATGGCTTTATGATGCAAAGTGACAGAACAAGTTCAAGTTTCAGGGCATTTCGTCAACACCCAGACCCCCCAAATCCCCAGTCAGACTGTTTGCAAACTCCTCAGCCACCCTCTCTTCGTTAAACTTGCAAACATCCAGCCTAGGCTAGGATGGTACCATTCTCCTGGATTTAAGCTGAAACTTAAGAGTTGCTCCAACAAACCTGTGTTGGTATTGAGAAACTGAGCACTCCGGTATACCCTGCAGTTCTGGATCATCCCCCAGCGACCATCAGTGAGGACATGGTCAATTTCCTTTGTCACACCATCAGCGTTGGAATACCAAGTCCAGCGATGAGCTTGTGGGCGCTGAAACCATGGACCAGCCACCCGAAAGCCATGACTTCTCGCAAAGTCAAGGAACTTAGTGCTATTCTGGTTCACAGTTCCAGACCCGTGGGGACCATCCCTATCAGTGCCAGTAATGGTTGATGCATTAAAATCCCCCAAGTCGAGAAAAGTATCTTGCCTGGGGCGCCGATGAACCACACATTCGAGCGTGGCATAGAATGCGTCCTTCATGGTGAGATCACTCGCCTCAGTTGGAGCATATACAGAGACCAGGGAAATGACACCAAAGGAGTGACGAATCCTTAGTCTCATGATATGATCGTTTTCCGGTGTTATTTCCATTATAATGGGAGTCAGCTTGTTGATCACAGCTACAGCAACTCATTTGGCACAGTAACCATCAGAGCAACCAGACCAATAGTAGGTGTAACCACCCACCATGGTCGCGCAGCAATCTGATCTCCGAACCTCACAGTGTGCTGCAATACTGATGTTCAAATGCTAGAGCTCAGATGATAACAGAGACAGGTGATCATCAAATCTTAGAGTGAGAACATTCCAAGCACCCACCTGAAGGGAGGAGACCGCCGTCTGGTGGACAACACCTCAGCACCACCCCGACACACCCCACCACACCCACCTAGGAAGATTGCCCTGTGGCTTTTCGCCAATCTCGTCAGCCGGTGAGCTTCCCTGTGAACGGAAGCTGCACATGAAGTACTCCCACAGAGTGGGTTTTCAGGTTTATTTGCTTTATTTGTGTGTGTTGTGGAATGAAGTGTTTTACAGTGGCCAGAATGCAAATCCTGCCACTGACCTCCTCCTGCAGAAAGAGGTAACCCAATTGCAGGAGGACGTCCACTGATACAGTTGGGCACCAGATATGGATGGCCGTTGGCTCACAAGGAGCTCTTCCGCCCTTTGACAGGTTTTGTTTTTAATTCTGCTGGGTGTCCATATCCACACACCCTTCTCACCAGGAAACCTGGTTGGGGGGGGGGGGGTACGGTTTAGTCGCCCACATCCCGACTAATCCAGGCTTTCCCGAGATAGAGTACCGGCTTCCTGATATTTTGGAATGTAAGTAAATGTTACGCAGGATACACTTAAACAAGAATCAAGTTTAGAAAATAACTAAAAGTATGGGATTTGGCATCCATGTCCCTATAAACAAACCCATTGCAGACCTGCTGACCACATTTGTGTTTTATTAATTTTTATTTTCTATCATATTCAGTATATTTTGTGTGAGATATCTTTCACAAAAACATTGCAACATTGATTATTATCAGTGTCAAGTATGAACAAATGTCACACAAAAGATAAAAAAGCAGGTAACTTAGTAAATACACAGACAAACCTTGATAACAACCTTAATATCAGGTGCGAAGTCCACATGTTGTTTTTTTCTTTCTCCAGCGTCTGAAGTTCATCGATTAGCTATCATACACACGAATCAGCACACACATGCAAACAAAGACAACAATGAACACCCGACTTGACTCTTAACACAAGACAAGCACAGCTGTTGATCTTGGAGGAAGTAATTTCCTGGTGGACATCACATCTACTGGAGTCACTATTCTCTCCGCAGTCGGTGTGGTATTTTTCAAGAAAAAAAATCTTTCGAGCAAGTCTTAAAAGCTCGACACAAAATCTCAATTTCTTGAGTCGTTCCATCTCTGAGACTTCAGCAGCAATGAGAATCAGGAAGATATTGAACGTGAAACTCTCCCACAGCAATAGTAAGCTCCACACAAACCCTTTTCCTCCCCTTTCTTTACTCGAATCTCTTCAAACTTATTTATCTTCTCTCTTCACTCCCCTGTCTTCCTCGATCTCCCTTTTGTTTCCTTCGTGTAAACTATTCTGTTCTGCTCATGATGCTCCCAATTGATGATGCACCCAGCCCAAAGGCAGAAAGAGCATTTATTGCATGACAATGCATTTGGACCTTTGGCGTTTGGCAACAAAAAGTGACAGAAGGACATTAGATAAATAAACTAACGGAAGGTAACTTTAAGAAGTTTTACAAATAAAAAGAATTGTGATAAAGTAATAATACAAGAGTAAACTCGAATGGCACTTGGTAGAGCAGATACCTCCACTTTGCCAGTCTGAATAGTTTACGTTTTGTATCCCACTGATGTACCGGATCTGGATCCTGACCTTAACCAAAATTTAATCGACTTGTCCTTGTCACCTGCCCAAACCATCCACCGAGTTTTGTCATAATCCGTCCACGACTTTTTGAAATATCATGCGATATATCATTTTTGAAGCCTGGTGTTGGCTTCGCAGTTAAGGTGGCTGGCTTGGGACCCTAGTCAGGACCTTAGGGTCCTGAGTTCAAGCCCCTGTTAACTGTTGAATTCACACCTGGTGTAGTTGACTCAGCCAGTCATCCTTCCGAGGTCAAACATCAGGTGGGGTTGATTCAAGAAGTTGACTCATCCTTCCTCGGTCAGCAAAATGAGTACCAGTGTACTGAGGTAACAACCATTTGGGGGTAACTGTGTCAGAGTGGTGACTTGTCCAGGACTGTACTCCTTGCCAATGAAACTCACTCGACAGCCCTATGTGCCTTTACGGTGTGAAAGGAATGACATTATTATTATATCGTCTTTGGCCCATCAATATTGAAGAATCACATCAGAATTTTTTTTTTGAAATCGTCATATCCGCATCTGGATCTTCAAAAAAAATCAACTCAATTCATCCTTAGTAGACACCCAAACTGTCCACCAAATTTTGTCTGAATCCGTCCATAACTTTTTGAGATATCATGCTCTATGCTTGTTGTTTTTTTGCCCTCTCTCTCAATGGTAAAACATCATTTAAAAAATTCTCCTATCCAGCTGTGGATCTTCAACAAAATCAAATCAATTCGTCCTTGTCATACACCTAACCTGTCCACCAGAATTCGTCTGAATCCGTCTGCAACGTTTTGAGATATTCTGCTTAAAGACAAACAGACAAACAAACAGGGGTGAAAGACAGCCTGCAGACAGCCAGATAGACCAACAAAGTGAACCGATTGCTTAACTCTGCTTTTTGCTTCACATTCTTTGAATAATAAAATGGGGAAAACAGAGAAAGGAAAAGGATTGAAAGTTGTCAAAGAGAGGAAGTCAAAGTGAATGAAAAGTGCCAATATATCCCATGGGGAGCCAACATGCGGATCCTATAGATAAGGCTTTGCTCTTTACGTTTACAACTGTCTGTGGTGCTGAAATGAAGAGAAATAACAGAGTGTCATGTGACGAAATTCATATCCACAAAGGTTGAAGTGTTGACCAATTGGCTTGAAAATGTCTGCAGTTACTTGGTACATCGAGCAAGTGTTCATGGGACGAATGGAACCAATCGCCCAGCCTTTGCCCAGTTACACCATTGTGGATCATCTTACAGAAAGTGCACATGATTCCGCAGATGATATTGCAGAGGTGCAGTCAAAGTGGTACATGATTTTAATACTGATTTTAGGTCCTGAGAAGCCTGGTGTTGGCTTCGTGGTTTGGGTGGCGGCTTGGGATCCTTGGGTCCTGAGTTCAAGCCCCGTTGGCCGCTGAATTAAAAATACACCAGGAGGTTGACTCAGCCTGTCATCCTTCCGAGGTCGGCAAAATGAGCACCAGTGCACTGGTAAAGGGGACACTGCATCAGTGGCATAGCCGCGTCTCAACCAATGATGCAACCAATGATGCCACAGGCTAAACTCGATAGAGAGAGAGAGAGAGAGACAGAGAGAGAGAGAGAGAGACAGAGAGAGACAGAGAGAGAGAGAGAGAGAGAGAGAGAGAGAGAGAGAGAGAGAGAGAGAGAGAGAGAGAGAGAGAGAGAGAGAGAGAGAGAGAGAGAGAGACAGAGAGAGAGAGAGAGAGAGACAGAGAGAGACAGAGAGAGAGAGAGACAGAGAGAGAGAGACAGAGAGAGAGACACAGAGAGAGACAGAGAGAGAGACAGAGACAGAGACAGAGAGAGAGAGACAGAGAGAGAGAGAGAGACAGAGAGAGAGACAGAGAGAGACAGAGAGAGAGACAGACAGAGAGAGACAGAGTGAGCCAGAGAGAGAGAGAGAGAGAGAGAGAGAGAGAGAGAGAGAGAGAGAGAGAGAGAGAGAGAGAGAGAGAGAGAGAGAGAGAGAGAGAGAGAGAGAGAGAGAGAGAGAGAGAGAGAGAGAGAGAGAGAGAGAGAGAGGTCCTGAGAGTGAAGTGGTTATCTTGATGAAAGGGCAGATGTTGGTGACTCCATCAACACTTGAATGTTCCTGGTGGAAGGTCAGAAGGTATTCCTCTTCTTCATTAATGGCCACGATATGAGACTTTCAAAATGATCTGTAAATTATTAATGAATGAGGACCTTTGCACATGTGCATTGTATGTGTGTTTACACTGACTCAGTTCGGTTTGCCGGGCACCTTTAACGTGCTGCTACTCGAGCTAAAACTGTGATGCAAAGTCTTTTAAACACAAGTTTCATCATTTAGACAAAAGAGTGGCAATGTCAAAAATGGTTACCACAATTGTTCTGTTTCTGAATAAAAATTGGAATCACAGAAATATGAGAAATATCCATCGATGAGATTTCCTGTTAATTTCTTTAGCCAGATGTTAAGGTGCTGATTTCCTGTTAATATCTTTCGTGACCCCAGTGAATATATATATATATATATATATATATATATATATATATATATATATATATATATATATATATATATATATATATGTGACCAAACTACTGTTTCACCGCATTTTTCAGCCGGTTTGATGACATCCTCCAGTTTCCAGAGAGATTTGAGTGCATGCCATTCTTCTTCTTTGCTATGGTTTGAATAGTTCATCGTGTGGTTGAAATTCTGTTTTTGTCGAGGCAAAATTATTTTACAAAAGGGTCTATGGAAGTAAACTGTCCACCTGGGTAGGGAACAGCGATGAGGAGGATTAATCGGACAAGCGGTTCCCAAGTAACGGCCATTTATTTATCAACCAATGACAGGACACGGTGCTTTGACGTCACAAGTTCCCACCCCCCCATTTCCATTTTCCATTTTTCCAATTTCCATGCACGTACTGGCACACACCTATGCAAACACACCTACGGGCCCGCACGTATGGCCACGCACACACAGGGGCACGCACCTACAGGCACGCACTGGAATTTTAAACTGGATGAAGTGGGCTCCACACTTAGTATTGCCCCCGGGCCCATTTTGGCTCTTGACAGTCCTGCCAACAGCGAATTGTTAGTGTCTGAGTATACTTTATTTTATTCTTGGATCGACGACTCAAAGAGCTGTCCTGTCAGATGTGGTAATCTGAGCGGCCAAGGTGGGCGGGTGATGTTTGAGGAACATTTCTCGCCAGTTTCCCTGACTAGGAAGAGCAGCGTGGATCTTCAGAAAGCCTGATATAAAGAAGGAAAACCTCACACTAAATAACTTATGTGTAACAATTGGAGGTGGAACACCTCAGACGAAATACATAATTTGTAACTCGTTGAGGTGGAAAACCTCACATTAAGTACATTATTTATGACGAGATGAGGTGTAAAACCTCACCGTAAATACCTTATTTGTAGCGAGTTGAGGTGAAAACCTCACACTAAATACCTTTTTTCCAAAAAGTTGAGGTGAAAACCTCACAATAAATACCTTATTTATAAATATTTGAGGTTGAAAACCTCACATTAAATATCTTACTTGTAACTCGGTGAGGTGGAAAACCTCTCATTCACAACTTTATTTGTGACGATGTGAGGTGTGAAACCTCACAGTCAATACCTGATTTAAAACTAGTTGAGGTGTAAAACCTCACATTAAATAGCTTATTTGTAACTAGTTGAGGTGAAAACCTCACAGTAAATACTTTATTTGAAACAAGGCGTGGTGTAAAACCTCACATTAAATACCTCATTTAAAACTCGATGAGGTGTAAAACCTCACATTAAATACCTAACTTGTAACTCGTGGAGGTGAAAACCTGACATTAAATACTTTATTTGTAACTAGTTGAGGGAAAACCTCACACTAAATACCTTATTTGTAACTAGTTGAGGTGTTAAACCTCACAGTAAATACTTTATTTGTCACGAGTTGAGGGGAAAACCTCACAGTAAATACCTTATTTGCAACTCATGGAGGTGAAAACCTGACATTAAATACCTTATTTGCAACTCGTGGAAGTGAAAACCTCACATTAACAACTTTATTTGTGACGAGGTGAGGTGTAAAACCTCACGTTAAATCCCTTATTTGTAACTAGTTGATGTGAAAACCTCAGACTAAATATCTTATTTGTAACCAGTTGAGGTTGAAAACCTCACAATAACTACCTTATTTGTAACTGCTTGAGGTGAAAACCTCACACAAAATACCTTATTTGTAACTAGTTGAGGTGTAAAATCTCACAGTAAATACCTTATTTATAACTAGTTGAGGTGAAAACCTCACATTAAATACCTTATTTGTGACGAGTTGAGGTCTGTTATGTGTAAAGTCACACTGTAAAACCTCACACTTAATACCTTATTTGTGACGACTTGAGGTGTAAAACCTCACAGTAAATACCTTATTTGTGACTAGTTGAGGTGTAAAACCTCACACTAAATACCTTGTTTATGACTAGTTGAGGTGTAAAACCTCACAGTAAATACCTTATTTGTCACTAGTTGAGGTGTAAAACCTCACAGTAAATACCTTATTTGTGACTAGTTGAGGGGTAAAACCTCACAGTAAATACCTTATTTGTGACTAGTTGAGGTGTAAAACCTCACATTAAATACCTTATTTGTGACTAGTCGAGGTGTAAAACCTCACAGTAAATACCTTATTTGTGACTAGTCGAGGTGTAAAATCTCAGACTAAATACCTTATTTGTGACGAGTTGAGGTGTAAAACCTCACACTAAATACCTTATTTGTGACTAGTAAAGGTGAAAACCTCACATTAAATACCTTCGTTCTCTCACTCACGAGGAAACCTCACTTCGTTCTCAAAATAGAATAATGGAAGTTTCATTTTTAGCCGCGTCGTGTTGAGAACGCTGGCTCCAACAGAGCTCCGCGTTTTTCTTCTACTTCGACTTCTTCTTCTTCTTTGTCTTCTTCTTCATCTTCTTCTTCTTGTTCTTCTTCTTCTGGTGAAGAGAAAACCCTTCTGGCGCGGCTCTTGGACACATTTGTCCTTGTTTTCATTATGCTTTCATCAGAGAAAGTTTGGACTGTTCTCTTCCACTGCAACTGCAGCAACGACTTGTTCTTCTTGTCTCCATGGTAACACAATGGAATGAGTGGACAAGGTACTCTCGACATGTTGTCTCCACGCTGTCCATCTCCCTCCATGTTGTCCATCTGTAATTCTAGTAACGATTCCATCGATTTCATCGATAATTCCATCGATTCCATCGAAAATTCCATCGATTCCAGAAACAAGACAAACACAAGATAGTCAACACCATCACTTGGTGAATCAACGTGTCCATTTTGTTTGCCTTTTCTGGAGTAAACGAGGACGTCGTTGGAAACACCTGTTCCTGATCCCAGTCGATGTGTTTCCTTCTCACTTTATAACCCTCATTCCAGCAGTTTCTCGTCCCGTCGAGCCGAAGCGAGTTTACTGAATTGCAGGATTTGCTCATGATATCCACCACGGGAAATCTTTGAACAACATCATCATTTTAATTCCCTTTAAACAGTTTGAACAGCTTGAAGAAGGATCCTTCTCGAGCACAAATGAGCATTTTTAAGATCTCGAACCTCTTCCAACCAGGTAATTTCCTCAAAATCAAACAACCAGCATTCCCAATTTAATATTGGGTTTTCATAACATCGGACACCTCAACCTTTAAACGTGCAGACGTTTAATTTCAACCGAGTCATCGTTTTCAAGAACATTGAAAAGCACAAAATGGCAGAGGGGTTGTGGCTGGAATATTTCCCGGCATGCCTCGCTCCTCCAACGTTCGACGATTGTTCTTTTGAATCAACAGACGTTTGGGGTTTGTTTGTTTTTCAATTAAATTTTCAATTTCCAATCAATTGTTTTTATCGAATTATTGCGATGATGTTAACGACGTAAACTACTAACTTCGGCGTGTTTGTGTTGGTAGTTGATGGTGATTTGAGGCAAGGGAAGCATTCCAGGGTGTTTCACTAAAACGTATACAGATGTTAAACATCGAATAAACGATCAGAGCCTGTGGTTTTGTATTTCGTCATGGGTCACACCTTCCGACTGATGACGTCATTCCACTAACTAACTAACTGATAACACAAACTCTCAGGGTGGATCCGGGGGGGGGGTAAAGAGGGTGCACACCCCTCCCCCCCTTCGGTGTCTGAACATGTTTTGGTTTCACTTTTACACAAACTGATATTTTCAGGTTGTTGTGAGTAATCTGCAAGTTCTCTCAGGCACTCTGAACATTCAGTTGGACCAGTCCACCAATTAGCTCGATGGGGGGGATTTGTGTTGACAATGTCACGTGCATTGCAACACCCCTTGTCAATCGTGGACCCGGCACACCCAAAAGACCCCGAGGATCCAAATGACCCATGGGATCCAAATGACCCAGGGCATCCATAAGACCACGAGGACCTAAAATGTCTAGAGAACCCAAAATACCTCGAGGATCCAAAAGACACAATGACACTATCATGGACCCATCGGAATTCTGCATCATGTAAAATGTGATTTCAGGTCCCAAACCTTAACCCACAACACCCACACAAAATCCCATGTCCTTAACCTCCTCCCAACTCTGACATCTCTCTTCCCCCTTTACCACCTCACCCAAGCTCAGTGCTCCCCTTACAATTCAATGTCCTCAACTCCCCCCCATGAAAAATCTTCAAACCCCTGTATCCCAGCTCTGTCCCCTCTCTCCTCTCCCTCCCACAAGCCAACTGTGTCATCCCCTTCCCCTTTCTTCTTCAAGGCCCCACTGCCCCAATTACTCAATCTCCCTTCCAACCCCAAGTCCTCAACCCCTCCCCCCTTATTCCCAACATCTTTGTCTCCCTCTTCCAACTCCATGTACCCTCACACCCAACTCTGTGTCGTCCCTCCCCATTTCTTCCTGTGCTTGACAAAGTTACACAAAGATACACAGGGAACTTTGGTGCATGAGAACGTTTCCCACCATGTATACTTGACCTTATGTCGCCGTCCGGTGGGATTACAACCGACAACCAATCAGCTTGTTTCTCACAAAATCCAATGTCCACCCATGCTGTGCCCGCGTATGCTGCGAGGACATATAACACCTATCTGGAAACAACATTACCAGTGTCTCGCCATTCCCCATTGGATCGTGACATCAAGCCATCAATCATGCCAACAGTGATGCCTGCCCTGCAGGACTGTGTAAACTATCTGTCTTGTCAAGACTTGGTTTCAAACAGAGGTTTCTGTGTTTGCTGATAAGCCTGAGAAATTCACGACATGGCGTGCAGCCTTCCAGAACATGATCAGAGGCGGACCGCTTGCATCCACTCACCACGAAGAACAGAATGTCTGTCTTCACTAGTGACATTCGCCCAAAGGTTACAGTCAGTAACACCGAGGTCACGGGTGAATTCCTGCCACAGATTGTCAAGCAACTGCCTGCAGCAGTCACGTCACCTTCTGAAAATCATCACTCGTCATCGAATGGAAGATCAGCAACAATTCTGCCCTATTCACAGGACTAAACATCATCTTGCGCATTCCAGAACATTCAAAGCAAAAACATTGCAATCCAGACTCATCCTTCTTCACCAATGGAAATATATACCGGATATACTTAGTCAACTCACCATTCACCCAAGGAGTGTCAGTAAAATTGGATTGTTCTTTGTGCGACAGCACCCGTCATGACTCAGAACTTCTTGATGCCAGGTGTGCTACCCTCGAGAGACCAGCAGGAAGGCAAATTATCTTCAAACCCTGAGAGTGTGTCCGATGGGCTTTGAAAGCATGGCGAGGAGTAACCCTCTGTGATTAACAGGTGTATGGACATTTGTGGTAGTAGTGGATCCAGAGAAAGGTCTTGTTTCAAAATCTGTCTTGTGAAAGTATTCATCGCCAGTAGTCCTGAAAATTTTCTGAAAATGTATGCTGTGTAGATGACCAGTGAAATAAATCTCTCGTCTGCAGCAAACTCTTTGACGACTTCAATGTTCCAAATAATGTAGTCCCTTTTGAACTCAAAACCTGCTGTGGAACTACGGCAGTCATTGATCAGCATGTCATGAATCTCGTCATCAAATCTTTCAATGGAATCATCCACCTGTCGCTCCAGAGCTAACCGATTGTAATGGTATTCCTTGTAATTCCTCCGAGATTCCAACACTGGAGGTCGCAGGACTCCACTCACATATACGTCTTCTCGTTTCCCGAACCTGAGGGTACAGGAACAGCAATTCGATTGATACCGCCAATGTTCCCAGGAAAAAGGGCTGACTGCATATGGAATACATAGGTGGAACACTTTGTGCGACCCGGTTCGTAACTCGTCAGTCCCACGCTGTATCGAAGCAGGGCTGTATTTGTGTCGATATTAAATAATGTTTTCTCTGGAACCACTGATCCTATCGAAGGAAAACTTTGCAACTATCATCTACAGAAAGTCTCATGTTGTATCAAAGGCGGACGTCTGGGTACCCGGTCATCACTGCCAGCAGTTATAAAGTGGCAGTTCTAGTTATTATTGTTATTATTATTACTTGTTTATTTACCTTTTTTTGAAATGTGTATCCATTCTGGAGAATTTCATTGTCATTGCACAGAGTTTTTTTTTATTATCATTCTTCTGATTTGTGTTGTATTAAACACGAGCAGGCCCCACCTTCCCTCTCTCATCCCCCTTTTGGCTGGAATTATATGGGTCCAGAAGGGGGAATTTGAAGTGGAGTGAAATCTTTGCTGAAACTAATTAGTGACTAAATTGATGTAATGGTCATTTCTGGTCATGAAGTGTTCTGCCAAGAGTATGTGACAAGAATGCATTTATTAGTCCCCTTCCAGTTTCAGCGGAGAGGACTATCGGTTTTCTCTCTGTCTGTCAGTCCATCTGTCCGTCTCACCTGTGGGTTTTCAGACTTTTTCCCAATACCCCTTAACATATTCAAGTGAAACTTGGTACATGGCTTTATGATGAAAAGTTACAGAACAAGTTCAAGTTTCAGGGCATTTCTTCAACACCCAAATCCCCAGTCAGACTGTTTGCAAACTCCTCAGCCACCCTCTCTTCGTTAAACTTGCAAACATCCAGCCTAGGCTAGGATGGTACCATTCTCCTGGATTTAAGCTGAAACTTAAGAGTTGCTCTAACAAGCCTGTGGTTGGTATTGAGAAACTGAGCACTCCGGTATACCCTGCAGTTCTGGATCATCCCCAAGCGACCATCAGTGAGGACATGGTCAATTTCCTTTGTCACACCATCAGCGTTGGAATACCAAGTCCAGCGATGAGCTTGTGGGCACTGAAACCATGAACCAGCCACCCGAAAGCCATGACTTCTCGCAAAGTCAAGGAACTTAGTGCTATTCTGGTTCACAGTTCCAGACCCGTGAGGACCATCCCTATCAGTGCCAGTTGATGCATAAAATCCCCCAAGTCGAGAAAAGTATCTTGCCTGGGGCGCCGATGAACCACACACTCGAGCGTGGCATAGAATGCGTCCTTCATGGTGATATCACTCGCCTCAGTTGGAGCATATACAGAGACCAGGGAAATGACACCAAAGGAGTGACGAATCCTTAGTCTCATTATATGATCGTTTACCGGTGTTATTTACATTATAATGGAAGACAGCTTATTGATCACAGCTACAGCAACTCATTTTGCATGGTAACCATCAGAGCAACCAGACCAATAGTAGGTGTAACCACCCACCATGGTCGCGCAGCAATCTGATCTCCGAACCTCACAGTGTGCTGCAATACTGATGTTCAAATGCTCGAGCTCAGATGATAACAGAGACAGGTGATCATCAAATCTTAGAGTGAGAACATTCCAAGCACCCACCTGAAGGTAGGAGACCGCCGTCTGGTGGACGAGACCTCAGCACCACCCCGACACACCCCACCACACCCACCCAGGAAGATTGCCCTGTGGCTTTTCGCCAATCTCGTCAGCCGGTGAGCTTCCCTGTCAACGGAAGCTGCACATGAAGTACTCCCACAGAGTGGGTTTTCAGGTTTATTTGCTTTATTTGTGTGTGTTGTGGAATGAAGTGTTTTACAGTGGCCAGAATGCAAATCCTGCCACTGACCTCCTCCTGCAGAAAGAGGTAACCCAATTGCAGGAGGACGTCCACTGATACAGTTGGGCACCAGATATGGATGGCCGTTGGCTCACAAGGAGCTCTTCCGCCCTTTGACAGGTTTTGTTTTTAATTCTGCTGGGTGTCCATATCCACACACCCTTCTCACCAGGAAACCTGGTTGGGGGGAGGGGGTACGGTTTAGTCGGACACATCCCGACTAATCCAGGCTCTCCCGAGATAGAGTACCGGCTTCCTGATATTTAGGAATGTCAGTAAATGTTACGCAGGATACACTTAAACAAGAATCAAGTTTAGAAAATAACTAAAAGTATGGGATTTGGCATCCATGTCCCTATTAACAAACCCATTGCAGACCTGCTTACCACATTTGTGTTTGATTAATTTTTATTTTCTATCATATTCAGGATATTTTGTGTGAGATATCTTTCACAAAAACATTGCAACATTGATTATTATCAGTGTTAAGTATGAACAAATGTCACACAAAAGATAAAAAAGCAGGTAACTTAGTAAATACACAGACGAACCTTGATAACAACCTTAATATCAGGTGCGAAGTCCACATGTTGTTTTTTTCTTTCTACAGCGTCTGAAGTTCATCGATTAGCTATCATACACACGAATCAGCACACACATGCAAACAAAGACAACAATGAACACACGACTTGACTCTTAACACAAGACAAGCACAGCTGTTGATCTTGGACGAAGTAATTTCCTGGTGGACATCACATCTACTGGAGTCACTATTCTCTCCGCAGTCGGTGGGGTATTTTTCAGGAAAAAAAATCTTTCGAGCAAGTCTTAAAAGCTCGACACAAAATCTCAATTTCTTGAGTCGTTCCATCTCTGAGCCTTCAGCAGCAATGAGAATCAGGAAGATTTTGAACGTGAAACTCTCCCACAGCAATAGTAAGCTCCACACAAACTCTCAGGGTGGATATGGGGAGGGGGGTAAAGGTGGTGCGCACTCCTCCCCACACCCTCACCCCCCCTTCGGTTTCTGCACATGTTTTGGTTTCACTTTTACACAAACTGATATTTTCAGGTTGTTGTGAGAAATCTGCAAATTCTCTCAGGCACTCTGCACATTCAGGTGGACCAGTCCACCAATGACCTCGATGGGGGGTGTTGTGTTGACAATGTCACGTGCATATCCTGGACAGGATATGTGCGTGCATTGCAACACCCCTCGTCAATCGTGGACCCCGCACACCCAAAAGACCCCGAGGATCCAAATGACCCATGGGATCCAAATGAACTGAGGACGCAAAAGACACTGAAGACCCAAAGGACCCAGGGCATCCATAAGACCACGAGGACCTGAAATACCTAGAGAACCCAATATACCTCGAGGATCCTAAAGAGACAATGAGACTATCATGGACCCATCGGAATTCTGCATCATGTAAAATGTGATTCTGCATCAATGTCCCAAACCTTAACCCACGACACCCACACAAAATCTCATGTCCTTAACCTCCTCCAAACTCTGACATCTCTCTGCCCCCTTTCCCACCACACCCAAGCTCTGTGCTCCCCTCACAACCCAATGTCCTCAACTCCACCCCACCCCTCCCCCCCATAAAAATCTTCAAACCCCTGGATCCCAACTCTGTCCCCTTTCTCCTCTCCCTCCCCAAAGCCAACTGTGTCATCCCCTCCCTCTTTCTTCTTCAAGTCCTCACTGCCCCAATGACTCAATCTCCCTTGCATTTCAATCGCCTGTAACAGTGCCATCTTGTCCGTTTTGCATTTCCTCTGGTCGTCTGAGCGCATCAATAAATCGTCGACATACTGAATCATCACTGAACCTTCCGGAAGCTCAATGTCCTCTTCAAGGCCTGCAAAAAGAGTGTCGGACTATCGCGAAATCCTTGCGGAAGTATAGTCCAGGTGTATTGTTGTCCCGCGTAGCAAAAGGCGAAGAAGTATTGTGATTCCTTTGCCAGGGGAATGGAAAAATATGCCGAACATAAATCGACCACAGAGAAATATGTTGCGCTCGATGGCACCCCTGCCAGCACCGTGACAGGGTGCGGCACTACAGGAAAAAATGATTTCACGCATTTATACACCGCCCGCAAAACTTGCACGAATCTCCACTTATTTCCACTGGGCTTCTTTACCGGGAGAATAGGCATATGACATGGACTCTTCGTAGGTATTATCGCTCCTTGCTCCCGTAATGATGCTAGCACCGGTGCGATTCCCTCGATTGCCTCCTTTCGCAATGGATATTGGCCCACTCGAGGCAGGGGTATCACCTCTTTGACCTGAACTCGTGCGGGCCCATAGGGGCGGGCCCGTGGGTGCGTGCCAGTAGGTGCAGCTTCGTGCCTGCAGTATCAGGTCCGCAGCATCAATTGTGACGTCATATCAAACGAAGAAGAAGAATTGTGATGCCCCCTCTCTCTCGCCCCCCTCTCTCCCTCCCCTCTCTTGCCCCCCCTCTCACACCCCCTCTCGCCCTTCTCTCTCCCCCCTCCTCTCTCCCTTCTCTTGCCCCTCTATCTCACCCCGTCTCTTGCCCTTCTCTCTCCCCCCTCCTCTCTCCCGTCTCTTGCCCTTCTCTCTCCCCTCCTCTCTCCCTTCTCTCCCCTCCTCTCGCCCTTCTCTCTCCCCCCTCCTCTCTCCCTTCTCTCTCTCGCCCCCTCTCTCCCCCTCCTCTCTCCCCCTCCTCTCTCCCCCTCCTCTCTCGTCCTTCTCTCTGTAAATGTATTCACAAATGTCTACCAAGCACAACGATTAATTCCAACATTGGAAAAAAACAGCTTTCAAACC
The DNA here is from genome assembly GCF_056783735.1 of Eptatretus burgeri. Classification (NCBI taxonomy): domain Eukaryota; kingdom Metazoa; phylum Chordata; class Myxini; order Myxiniformes; family Myxinidae; genus Eptatretus; species Eptatretus burgeri. Next base: position 86,652,438 of record NC_140964.1, on the reverse strand, counting down.
CTTGGGAAACTATTGTTTCCCACGGGAAAATTCAAACCTTGGGATTAATTAATAATTTGAAAAATAATCAAACCTTGGTAGTTTGGCACATACCCAGGTATGGCACATACCCAGAGAAAGGAACATACCCAGGTCCCCAGTGTCGATTGTGACGTCATGCCAAATGAAGAAGAAGAATTGTGACGTCAATCCTTCAAAAAAAAATATTATTTAAATAAACATTAATTGCGATGTCATTCGTGATGTCATAGCACCGTGTCCTGTCATTGGTTCACAGATACATGGCCGTAACTTGGGAACCGCTCGTCCGATCGATATCAAACCCCGAAAAGGCACATCCGCGGGTCCCCGGCAATATTCCTGGCAAGTTTCAATCCGATCGGACCGGTGGTCGTCCGGTTATTAATAATTTGGAAAAAATTGGCATGATAAGGTGAGAAGGTAGAACCACACCTTCAGCTGCCTTATATACACCTTTTCAACACTGAAAAAGCAGTAAAATGGCCGTAACTTGGGAACCGCTCGTCCGATTGACATCACACCTCGAAAAGGAACATCTGCGGGTCCCCGGCAATATTCCTGGCAAGTTTCAATCGGATCGGTCCGGCGGTCATCGAGAAACGGCGGTCGCAGACAAACAAACAGACAGACAGGCACACAGAGATTGCTGGAATTATAGATAGATTGACACAGGTGTCGCGGCCAGCACCCTCCCTACATCATTTGGATGTTCTGTCCAGAGTCTGTCTGGTACTTCCTGTAATCTTTCCTCGGTCCCCGCTCGCCTGTCTGTCTGGCGGCGGGGTTTCTCGCTGTTCATCTCATGCCTTTCCAACACGCATGTCAAAATTTTATCAGGTAAGCATACTTTCCATCCATCCCCGCTCCTAATCGCGTGTAAGCTGTTTCGAGCCTCGCTACCCCTTTCTTTTGGTTCCGGGGCACATCTCAATCGGGTTATCATTTTTCCCAATTCTCCCGCACTGTGTTCTTTACTTACTGCCATTGAGACATGTGGTGTAAGTCCTTCGCTATGCTTCATTCCTTCGTGCTCTTCGGCGGCTCGTTCCACCTCCACCGCTGCTCCTTCCTTTCCGATCCATAAATTGGTTGTCATCATTGTGCGCTTCGCGGTGTAATCTCTATGCACTTTGGCTGAGTATTCAAAATCCTGCCCTGTTTCATCGTCGTATCCAGTACAGTGCAAAGTCAATCCCACTTCTTCCAAATCAATGTCGTTGCTAAGCAACCATTCCTCTACATCTCGCAATCTTTTTGCACTTTCCAAATCCCTACTCAGCTGGTTACTACCCTCCTGAGATACAATTCGTAACCAATAAACCACTGGTCCGAGTTCATTCATCATGAGGGTCATTACTTCTTTTTGTAATGCAAGCGTGGCATCCAATAAAACTCCATCTTCTTTACATGTCATAGTACACCCCATTCTACACAACAAATCTCTACCCAACAGATTCATCGGAGTGTGTTTCGTGACCAAAAGTGCATGTTCTCCTTTCAAGGGGCCTACTTCAATTCTTAATTAATCTGGAATCGGGAAATCTTCTCTCCGTCCTGAGACCCCCATCACTCTGACTGAGTCGCCTGAAAGAGGCAGGTTCTTTATCTCTCCTTGTTTTAGTGTTGACCGTGTGGCTCCCGTGTCTACACGAAATGTTACCGGTTTTCCTTGTACGTTTACCATTGTGGTCAATTCTCTCATGTTCCATGTTTCCCTTTGTGGAGCCACTACGGTATCCTAATGTCAATATTTCTTCTCCCGTCTCTGCTCTCCCCCAGGAGGCGCTGTTGGTCTTTCCCAATGTTGTGGCAGCTGGTGGTCCCAGCTCCATTGCCTGGGTGCAGCTTGGCACTCCCGGCTCCAGTGTCCTGCTTTTCCACACTTGTAACATTCTCCTGTCCTCTGTGAACCATTATTTCTGTTCCACAGTCTTCGTTGACCCTGTCCCCTCTCCTGCCTTGGTTCCCAATCTGGGTTATCCCTGCGGGGTCTCTCTTCTCGTTCTTCATCCTGGCGGTCCTTTCTCTCTGGATTCCTCATTATAAGGGCGCTCTCGGTTCTATTCCCCCTCCTGTCTTCCTCTTTTAAGGTCTGCCATGCTTGTCTTGCTCTTTCATGTAAAGTGGCGGGCTCAGCGTTTTTCCAATCTGAAGTTGTCTTTACTTCTCTCCTTATTTCGTCGCACAACCCTTCCACAAACGAAATGCTTAGGAATTGTCTGGGCACTACTCCCATCTCCTCATATCCTGAATGTAGTTCAATCTGTTCAGACAGTCGTGCTTTGTCTGCGCTAGGTGGTTCCTTTATATCCTGTACAACCTCTGCGATTGCCAACCAATCCATCACTCTCGGGGCCATGTCGCTTGCGAATTGATCCATTAATTTAGTTCCTCTTGTCCTATATGCTGTCTGTGCTACTCGCTCATCGTCGTTGAGGCCAGGTCGATTCAAAGTATTATCCACCTCGTCCTCTGGTATTACTCCCCATGTCGCTGCGTGGGAACCCCAAACCGAGCTGGGTGGCACAGCCGTGCATATGAATCCGATATCTGTTCTCGTTGTCCCATGCATTTTATCTGGTCATGCAGTATTTTTATTGCTTTCCTTGGATTAGTTTTTAAACATTCTTCCATACTTGCTTTTACTCCCCAAATGTCTTGGGGTGTCCACAATCTCCAGACCCAATCATTGTGTGCCATTTGCATCATGGGGAACTGCTGAATGTCAGCCCTCCCATTGCTCCTTCCTCCTCCAGGACGGGGTAAATTCCTTTTGTTATCCCAGGTCGTGTGGTTATTTTCCCGTCTATGTTATCGTTCTTTTCCGCTGGCTGCGCTCGCGCTTGTTTCAATTGCTCTTGTCTCGCTTCCTCTTTTGTCATTCGTTGGTTCAAAATTCCTTCGAGACCTGAACGCTTATTTTCTGTCTCAGCTTGTGACGCCGTTAACCAAGCGGCTCGCACCCTCCAATGTTTCTCTCTCTGTCTCAAGCCTCCCGCTTTGCCCTCTGTCAGCACTGTGCTGACTGTGTGCAATACTTTTGGATTGAAGGATCCGGCCAACGGGAAAGGTCTTTTCTTCCTGCCGTCCATTTCACCCAATCTTGCACTCCCTCTACTTTATCCCTTCCATGTTTTTCCCCCACGATTTTCAATGGTGTTCCTCTTGGTAACTCTTGAGATTTAACAGAGTTATTCCCCATATTTATGTTCTTTGCTTTTCAACATCCTTATAGCTTTAAAACGTTTCTCCTTTTATTACACGTAACCGGGGTTCCACTCTTATCAACAGCCTTTAAGCCTTCTTACAGGACTTTAACCTATTAGTCTTTCTTCACACAACACCTTTAGAAAAGAAGATTTTACCCTGCTTCTCTTTATTTCACGTGGATATCCTTTTCTTCTTAATACAACAATACAGATCTCAAATGGCCGTACCCACTACCACAGAATACAAGACAAACTCGTTACCTTCGCATTCTGCGAAAGGTTATGTTTTGGTCGCTGTGTATTTATTTATTTGTGAATATGTGTGTTTGTTTGTTATTCGCATAACTCAGAAAGTATGAAACCAAATTGCATGAAAATTGGTGGGATGATTCGTGATTATCCAAGGACGATTAGCTTAGATTTTGGGAGCGATCGGGTCAAAGATCAAGGTTAAGGTCATGAAAAGGTTAAAAACAAACTTTTGAGCATAACGTCCTTCATAAGACAGCTATCGACATGCAACCAACGCCATATTGTTCCATGACGAAATATCTTTTGGGCACGTGGTGTCAGATTTGACGTGACGTCATCAGAAGTGCGTCAAAATGACGTCACAAGATGACGTAAATTTTCAATTTTCGACCTCATCAGTTTTGACCATACCGCTTTGTAAGAATTACCTTAAGGACGCCACACACCAAATTTGACGTCGTTCGGACTGACCGTTATGACGTCATTGACGTTTGAACATAACGTTTTTCAATTGTGGCTAAAATGTCCTGATATTTTAAATTCAAATATCTCTGTAATTTGTCAAGGAAATTGTATCAGTACGAAAATATCTGCTTATTTATGAACAGGTTTTGCAAATTAACTCTATGGTCAAGGTCAAGGTCACACTCAAGGTCAAAATATACTTGTAGGCATAACTTCAGATCTAATAGAGCTATTGACATGAAACCAACGTTAAAATGTTCCGTGACATAAGAGCTTTCAGGATAGTAGTCCGCGATTGGTAGTGACGTCATTGGAAGTGCGTCAAAATGACGTCACAAGATGACGTCATTTTTAAACTTTCGATTTTTTTCAGTGTTTATCATTCCATTTTGTTGGACTGCCCTCAATGACGTCTAACACCAAATTTGACGTCCATCGGACTGATGGTTGTGACGTCATGGATGTTTTTAAATGACGTTTTTCAAATGTGCCCGGAAAAAAGTAGCGGCGGCGAAGGTATGCGCTCTACCGAGTGCCCATTCTAGTTTATCCTTATTTCACTTGGATATCCTTATCCTCTACCCTTCCCAGTCCCAAAATACAGCCTTACAGCCCCTTCTGGTCAATCAATAAAACTGCATTTGACTCTCCTCATATGTTTACCTTTATTAGTTTGTCACCTCAGCAGAACCTGAAGCTGCGTTCAAAGGAACTCTCTCCGCTGGGTGTACAGTGCTTTCCTCAAAAGGGCTATCCTTTTGCAGATGCCCGACGTGTTTCGCACCACGTACCGTTTAGCTGAGACCCTTGTAAATGCTGTCCACCAAGCGGCGCTCCTCCGGTCCACAGTATCAGAGTCCGGGAGTTCCCGTTCTGGGGTGCCAACTGTGAAGACTCCGTTCTTCAGCCAGGTATAAAGAGAGTCTTTCGAAGAGGATTCACCATGATGCAGCTTTATTGAAGGACCACACGCGAGCCAGCGGAGGTGATGTTAGCAGCTCAACCAGCACAGTGGAGAGCTACCAAAACCACACTCAGTCTTACATTCAAAAACTCTCCCTTATATACAATCTATCTCTAATTCCAATCTATCTCTGGTTATAATTTAACCCTAGTTCGTGTGACAAGATCTCCAAATGTGTCCTCAGGTATGAGCTAAGAGTTTTCCCTTCCCTCCCTCAAGGGAGGGTGGAACAATCGAACAGCTTATCTTCGGGGCAAGCAATCATCGTTGGCAATCCCTCTCCCCTGCCCCAGACTTCTTATCACTGTGGAGTGTTTGAAGGACAAACAAAACCCCCCTATTAAGTTCACAAATATGGTAAGAGTAGGGACATATCTAGCTTCAAACTAAACAAGAGCCCAGGAGTGGAATGCTTGAGAAAAACAACATAAAGTTTGGCTTTCCATGAGAAAGGACATGTCTCGGTTTGTTATCACTTAAACAACACAGCCAGTGCCTTCAGCGGGCATCTGGTGGACTGACTCACTGGTGAACAGTTCCACTAAAACGAGAGAGACTTCTTAAAATGCATTACAGAGTATATACAAATGGGTTCAAATCCCTGCATCAAACTAATATGTATGTATTAATTATGGATTGGATGTGACCATAAAATAGCACTCCTCACAGTCATTGTATCACATTATTCTTTTTATTACTGCCAATTATTTTGCTATCATTATTATTATTATTATTATTATTAGTATGCTGTTTTCATTATTCTGAGATATCTTTGGGAAAAAATGGCATGATAAGGTGGAACGACACTTCAGTTGCGATATATACACCTTTCCAACACTGAAAAAGCAATAAAATGGCCGGAACTTAGGAAGCGGTTATCCGATTTATATCAAACCTTGAAAAGGCACATCCGCGGGTCCCCGGCAATATTCCTGGCAAGTTTCAATCAGATCGGACTGGCGGTTGTCGAGAAACGGCGGTCGCAGACAGACACATGGACAGACACACATACACACACACACACACACACACACACACACACACACACACACACACACACACACACACACACACACACACACACACACACACACACACACACACACACACACACACAGACACACACACACACACACACACACACACAAACACACACACACACACACACACACACACACACACACACACACACACACACACACACACACATTGCTGGACTTATAGATTGACTAGTGCGGGCCCGTAGGTGCGTGCCCGGAGGTGCATAAACGACGACTGGATTGGGGCATTTTTTCAATTCGATCGGACCAACCATATCATAAATGGCCATAACTTGGGAAACACCTGGGAAACATACTCAGGTCCCCAGCGTCAATTGTGACGTCATATCAAACGATGAAGAATTGTGACGCCCCCTCTCTCTCTCCCCCCTCGCTCCCCCCTAGACTCGCCCCTCCTCTCTCGCCCCTCTCTCTCGCTCCTCTCTCTCGCCCCTCTCTCTCACCCCCACTCTCACCCCTATCTCTCGCCCCTCTCTCTCGCCCCTCTCTCTCCTGAAACCTGATGTTGGACACATCCTCAACCATCTCTCGAACATGCAATTATCGATGTTGTTCAAACTTGGCAGACAGATCAAGAACAATGATTAATTTACATAACAATGCCATTTTATTTCGATATGAGATACAAGATGGCCATCTCACTGCCAATTTAATTGTAAAAAAACCCAATGTTGTGCACATCATAACCATTTCTCGGACACGCATTTTGCCAATGTTGTTCAAACTTGGTGCACAGATAATGAAAGATGGCTTACATAAACACCTCGTTTTTTTCGAGATCATATCCCAGATGGCCGACTGGTGGCCATTTTCTAACTGATATGTGTCCCCAACCATTTCTCAGACATGCATGGTCCGATTTTGTTCAAACTTGGTGCAAGCACAGTGCATACTGACATACGCATGCACCTCACTTTATTTTGTGATCTGATCAATGATGGGCGATTGGTCGGTTTGCGGCCATTTTAATTGAACATAAATGTGGCCGAGCAATTTAACACAAACATAACCTTTCTAGCCATCTTTTTTTTACTTGTTTTAATGCTGCATTATCTTTATTTTTAATTCCAGCTGTGTGTGTGTGTGTGTGTGTGTGTGTGTGTGTGTGTGTGTGTGTGTGTGTGTGTGTGTGTGTGTGTATGTGTGTCTGTATGTGTCTGTATGTGTGTCTGCAACCGCCGTTTCTCGACAACCACTGGTCCGATCTGATTGAAACTTGCCAGGAATATTGCTGGGGCCCTGTGGATGTGCCTTTTCAAGGTTTGATATTAATCGGACAAGCGGTTCCCAAGTTACTGCCATTTATCTGTCAACCAATGACAGGACACGGTGCTATGACGTCACGAATGAGATCACAATGCTTCCTCTTTTTTTTTTTGATCGATCGAGAATTCCAGCAATCTCTGTGTGTGTGTGTCTGTATGTGCGTCTGCGACCGCCGTTTCTCGACAACCACTGGTCGGATCTGATTGAAACTTGCCAGGAATATTGCTGGGGCCCTGCGGATGTGCCTTTTCAAGGTTTGATATTAATCGAACAAGCGGTTCCCAAGTTACGGCCATTTATCTGTCAACCAATGACAGGACACGGTGCTATTACATCACCAAAAACGTCACAATGCTTCCTGTTTTTTTTTTGTTTTTTTTTATATGATGTCACAATTGATGCGGGGACCTGAGTATGTGCCTTTTCAAAGTTTGATATCGTTCTTCTTCATCCGTTTCAGCTGCGTCCCAAGTGTTTCCCAAGTTATGGCCATTTATGATACGGTTCGTCCGATATAACTGAAACAATGCCCCAATGCAGTTTTTTTTTTTTTGCGCATATGGCCACGCACGTACGGCCTTGCACGTACGGGTACGCACCTACGGGCATGCACATACGTGCACGCACCTACCGGAACGCGAGAACGAAGGAACGACCTGTGTGATTGTTTCTGGCAGGAGGTTTGAAAGTTTTTTTTTCACACTGACGGGCCACACACGTACGGGCACGCACGTACGGCCATGCACGTACAGGCACAAACCTACGGACACGCACCTCCAGGCATGCACGTACGGGCCCGCACATACGGGCACGTGACAGCGAAGGAACGGTCTGTGCGGTTGTTGTTTCTGGCACGTGGTTTGAAATGTTTTTTGTTTTTTTTTGCACGTACGGGCACACATGTATGGGCACGCACCTACGGGCCTGCACTAGTCTTCTTCTATCTCTAATTGCAGCAATCTCTGTGTGTGTCTGTCTGTCTTTCTGTTTGTGTCTTTGTCTGTGACCGTCGTTTCTCGATGACCACTGGTCCGTTCTCATTGAAACTTGCCAGGAATATTGCTGGGGACCCAAGGATGTGCCTTTTCAAGGTTTGATATTAATCGGACAAGTGACTCCAAAGTAACGGCCATTTATTTATCAACCAATGACAGGACACGGTGCTTTGACGTGACAAGTTCCCCCCCCCACCCCATTTCCATTTTCCATTTTTTCCATTTCCATGCACGTACGGGCACACACCTATGCAAACGCACCTACGGGCCCGCACGTACGGCCACGCACACACGGGCACGCACCTTCAGGCACGCACTGGTATTTTAAACTGGATGAAGTGGGCGATACACTTAGTATTGCCCCCGGGCCCATTTTGGCTCTTGACAGTCCTGCCAACAGCAAATTGTTAGTGTCTGAGTATACTTTATTTTATTCTTGGATCGACGACTCAAAGAGCTGTCCTGTCAGATGTGGTAATCTGAGCGGCCAAGGTGGGCCGGTGATGTTTGAGGAACATTTCAAGCCAGTTTCCCTGACTGGGAAGAGCAGCGTGGATCTTCAGAAAGCCTGATATAAAGAAGGAAAACCTCACACTAAATAACTTATGTGTAACAAGTGGAGGTGGAACACCTCAGCAGAAATACATTATTTGTAACTAGTTGAGGTGTAAAACCTCACATTAAGTACATTATTTATGACGAGATGAGGTGTAAAACCTCACCGTAAATACCTTATTTGTAGCGAGTTGAGGTGTAAAACCTCACATTAATGACTTTATTTGTGATGATGCGAGGTGTAAAACCTCACATTAAATACCTTATTTGTAACGAGTTGAGGTGAAAACCTTACACTGAATACCTTTTTTGCAAAAAGTTGAGGTGAAAACCTCACAGTAAATACCTTATTTGTAAATAGTTGAGGTTGAAAACCCCACATTAACTATTTATTTGTGACGATGTGAGGTGTAAAACCTCACATTAAATACCTTATTTGTAACGAGTTGAGGTTGAAAACCCCACAATAACTACTTTATTTGTGACGATGTGAGGTGTAAAACCTCACATTAAATACCTTATTTGTAACGAGTTGAGGTTGAAAACCCCACATTAACTATGTATTTGTGACGATGTGAGGTGTAAAACCTCACATTAAATACCTTATTTGTAAATAGTTGAGGTTGAAAACCCCACATTAACTATGTATTTGTGACGATGTGAGGTGTAAAACCTCACATGAAATATCTTCTTTGTAACTAGTTGAGGTTGAAAACCCCACATTAACTTCTTTATTTGTGACGATGTGAGGTGTGAAACCTCACACTTAATACCTGATTTGTGACTAGTTGAGGTGTAAAACCTCACACTTAATACCTTATTTGTGACTAGTTGAGGTGTAAAACCTCACAGTAAATACCTTATTCGTAAGTAGGTGAGGTGAAAACCCCACATTACCTACTTTATTTGTGACGATGTGAGGTGTAAAACCTCACATTACATACCTTATTTGGCACGAGTTGAGGTTGAAAACCCAACATTAACTTCTTTATTTGTGACGATGTGAGGTTTAAAACCTCACAGTAAATACCTTATTCGTAAGTAGTTGAGGTGAAAACCCCACATTAACGACTTTATTTGTGACGATGTGAGGTGTAAAACCTCACATTACATACCTTATTTGTCACGAGTTGAGGTTGAAAACCCCACATTAACTACTTTATTTGTGACGATGTGAGGTGTAAAACCTCACATGAAATACCATATTCGTAAGTAGGTGAGGTGAAAACCCCACATTAACTACTTTATTTGTGACGATGTGAGGTGTAAAACCTCTCATTACATACCTTATTTGTCACGAGTTGAGGTTGAAAACCCCACATTAACTACTTTATTTGTGACGATGTGAGGTGTAAAACATCACATTAAATACCTTATTTGTAACTCGTTGAGGTTGAAAACCCCACATTAACTACTTTATTTGTGACGATGTGAGGTGTAAAACCTCACATTAAATACCTTATTTGTAACTTGTAGAGGTTGAAAACCCCACATTAACTACTTTATTTGTGACGATGTGAGGTGTAAAACCTCACATTAAATACCTTATTTGTAACTCGTTGAGGTTGAAGTTATAATGGGAGACCTCAACTTAAGATCAAAGAGCTTATTGATCACAGCTTCAGCAACTTATTTGGCACCGTAACCATCAGAGCAACCAGACCAATAGTAGGTGTAACCACCCACCATGGTCGCGCAGCAATCTGATCTCCGAACCTCACAGTGTGCTGCAATACTGATGTTCAAATGCTAGAGCTCAGATGATAACAGAGACAGGTGATCATCAAATCTTAGAGTGAGAACATTCCAAGCACCCACCTGAAGGTAGGAGACCGCCGTCTGGTGGACGACACCTCAGCACCACCCCGACACACCCCACCACACCCACCCAGGAAGATTGCCCTGTGGCTTTTCACCAATCTCGTCAGCCGGTAACAGTCCCTGTCAACGGAAGCTGCACCTGAAGTACTCCCACAGAGTGGGTTTTCAGGTTTATTTGCTTTATTTGTGTGTGTTGTGGAATGAAGTGTTTTACAGTGGCCAGAATGCAAATCCTGCCACTGACCTCCTCCTGCAGAAAGAGGTAACCCAATTGCAGGAGGACGTCCACTGATACAGTTGGGCACCAGATATGGATGGCCGTTGGCTCACAAGGAGCTCTTCCGCCCTTTGACAGGTTTTGTTTTTAATACTGCTGGGTGTCCATATCCACACACCCTTCTCACCAGGAAACCTGGATGGGGTCGGGGGTGGGGGGGTACGGTTTCGTCGCCCACATCCCGACTAATCCAGGCTCTCCCGAGATAGAGTACCGGCTTCCTGATATTTAGGAATGTAAGTCAATGTTACGCAGGATACACTTAAACAAGAATCAAGTTTAGAAAATAACGAAAAGTATGGAATTTGGCATCCATGTCCCTATAAACAAACCCATTGCAGACCTGCTTACCACATTTGTGTTTAATTAATTTTTATTTTCTATCATATTCAGGATATTTTGTGTGAGATATCTTTCACAAAAACATTGCAACATTGATTATTATCAGTGTTAAGTATGAACAAATGTCACACAAAAGATAAAAAAGCAGGTAACTTAGAAAATACACAGACGAACCTTGAAAACAACCTTAATATCAGGTGCGAAGTCCACATGTTGTTTGTTTCTTTCTACAGCGTCTGAAGTTCATCGATTAGCTATCATACACACGAATCAGCACACACATGCAAACAAAGACAACAATGAACACACGACTTGACTCTTAACACAAGACAAGCACAGCTGTTGATCTTGGAGGAAGTAATTTCCTGGTGGACATCACATCTACTAGAGTCACTCTGCTCTCCGCAGTCGGTGGGGTATTTTTCAGGAAAAAAAATCTTTCGAGCAAGTCTTAAAAGCTCGACACAAAATCTCAATTTCTTGAGTCGTTCCATCTCTGAGACTTCAGCAGCAATGAGAATCAGGAAGATTTTGAACGTGAAACTCTCCCACAGCAATAGTAAGCTCCACACAAACCCTTTTCCTCCCCTTTCTTTACTCGAATCTCTTCAAACTTATTTATCTTCTCTCTTCACTCCCCTGTCTTCCTCGATCTCCCTTTTGTTTCCTTCGTGTAAACTATTCTGTTCTGCTCATGATGCTCCCAATTGATGATGCACCCAGCCCAAAGGCAGAAAGAGCATTTATTGCATGACAATGCATTTGGTACTTTGGCGTTTGGCAACAAAAACTGACAGAAGGACATTAGATAAATAAACTAACGGAAGGTAACTTTGAGAAGTTTTACAAATAAAAAGAATTGTGATAAAGTAATAATACAAGAGTAAACTCGAATGGCACTTGGTAGAGCAGATACCTCCACTCTGCCAGGCTGAATAGTTTATGTTTTGTATCCCACTGATGTACCGGATCTGGATCCTGACCTTAACCAAAATTTAATCGACTTGTCCTTGTCACCTGCCCAAACCATCCACCGAGTTTTGTCATAATCCGTCCACGACTTTTTGAAATATCATGCGATATATCATTTTTGAAGCCTGGTGTTGGCTTCGCAGTTAAGGTGGCTGGCTTGGGACCCTAGTCAGGACCTTAGGGTCCTGAGTTCAAGCCCCTGTTAACTGTTGAATTCACACCTGGTGTAGTTGACTCAGCCAGTCATCCTTCCGAGGTCAAACATCAGGTGGGGTTGATTCAAGAAGTTGACTCATCCTTCCTCGGTCAGCAAAATGAGTACCAGTGTACTGAGGTAACAACCATTTGGGGGTAACTGTGTCAGAGTGGTGACTTGTCCAGGACTGTACTCCTTGCCAATGAAACTCACTCGACAGCCCTATGTGCCTTTACGGTGTGAAAGGAATGACATTATTATTATATCGTCTTTGGCCCATCAATATTGAAGAATCACATCAGAATTTTTTTTTTGAAATCGTCATATCCGCATCTGGATCTTCAAAAAAATCAACTCAATTCATCCTTAGTAGACACCCAAACTGTCCACCAAATTTTGTCTGAATCCGTCCATAACTTTTTGAGATATCATGCTCTATGCTTGTTGTTTTTTTGCCCTCTCTCTCAATGGTAAAACATCATTTAAAAAATTCTCCTATCCAGCTGTGGATCTTCAACAAAATCAAATCAATTCGTCCTTGTCATACACCTAACCTGTCCACCAGAATTCGTCTGAATCCGTCTGCAACGTTTTGAGATATTCTGCTTAAAGACAAACAGACAAACAAACAGGGGTGAAAGACAGCCTGCAGACAGCCAGATAGACCAACAAAGTGAACCGATTGCTTAACTCTGCTTTTTGCTTCACATTCTTTGAATAATAAAATGGGGAAAACAGAGAAAGGAAAAGGATTGAAAGTTGTCAAAGAGAGGAAGTCAAAGTGAATGAAAAGTGCCAATATATCCCATGGGGAGCCAACATGCGGATCCTATAGATAAGGCTTTGCTCTTTACGTTTACAACTGTCTGTGGTGCTGAAATGAAGAGAAATAACAGAGTGTCATGTGACGAAATTCATATCCACAAAGGTTGAAGTGTTGACCAATTGGCTTGAAAATGTCTGCAGTTACTTGGTACATCGAGCAAGTGTTCATGGGACGAATGGGACCAATCGCCCAGCCTTTGCCCAGTTACACCATTGTGGATCATCTTACAGAAAGTGCACATGATTCCGCAGATGATATTGCAGAGGTGCAGTCAAAGTGGTACATGATTTTAATACTGATTTTAGGTCCTGAGAAGCCTGGTGTTGGCTTCGTGGTTTGGGTGGCGGCTTGGGATCCTTGGGTCCTGAGTTCAAGCCCCGTTGGCCGCTGAATTAAAAATACACCAGGAGGTTGACTCAGCCTGTCATCCTTCCGAGGTCGGCAAAATGAGCACCAGTGCACTGGTAAAGGGGACACTGCATCAGTGGCATAGCCGCGTCTCAACCAATGATGCAACCAATGATGCCACAGGCTAAACTCGATAGAGAGAGAGAGAGAGAGGAGAGAGAGAGAGAGAGAGACAGAGAGAGAGAGAGAGAGAGAGAGAGAGAGAGAGAGAGAGAGAGAGAGAGAGAGAGAGAGAGAGAGAGAGAGAGAGAGAGAGAGAGAGAGAGAGAGAGAGAGAGAGAGAGAGAGAGAGAGAGAGAGAGAGAGAGAGAGACAGAGAGAGAGACAGAGAGAGAGACAGAGAGAGAGACAGAGAGAGAGAGAGAGAAACAGCGAGACAGACAGAGAGAGAGAGAGAGAGAGAGAGAGAGAGAGAGAGAGAGAGAGAGAGAGAGAGAGAGAGAGAGAGAGAGAGAGAGAGAGAGAGAGAGAGAGAGAGAGAGAGAGAGAGAGAGAGAGAGAGAGAGAGAGAGAGAGAGAGAGAGAGAGAGAGGCGGAGAGAGAGAGAGAGAGAGAGAGAGAGAGAGAGAGAGAGAGAGGTCCTGAGAGTGAAGTGGTTATCTTGATGAAAGGGCAGATGTTGGTGACTCCATCAACACTTGAATGTTCCTGGTGGAAGGTCAGAAGGTATTCCTCTTCTTCATTAATGGCCACGATATGAGACTTTCAAAATGATCTGTAAATTATTAATGAATGAGGACCTTTGCACATGTGCATTGTATGTGTGTTTACACTGACTCAGTTCGGTTTGCCGGGCACCTTTAACGTGCTGCTACTCGAGCTAAAACTGTGATGCAAAGTCTTTTAAACACAAGTTTCATCATTTAGACAAAAGAGTGGCAATGTCAAAAATGGTTACCACAATTGTTCTGTTTCTGAATAAAAATTGGAATCACAGAAATATGAGAAATATCCATCGATGAGATTTCCTGTTAATTTCTTTAGCCAGATGTTAAGGTGCTGATTTCCTGTTAATATCTTTCGTGACCCCAGTGAATATATATATATATATATATATATGTGACCAAACTACTGTTTCACCGCATTTTTCAGCCGGTTTGATGACATCCTCCAGTTTCCAGAGAGATTTGAGTGCATGCCATTCTTCTTCTTTGCTATGGTTTGAATAGTTCATCGTGTGGTTGAAATTCTGTTTTTGTCGAGGCAAAATTATTTAACAAAAGGGTCTATGGAAGTAAACTGTCCACCTGGGTAGGGAACAGCGATGAGGAGGATTAATCGGACAAGCGGTTCCCAAGTAACGGCCATTTATTTATCAACCAATGACAGGACACGGTGCTTTGACGTCACAAGTTCCCACCCCCCCATTTCCATTTTCCATTTTTCCAATTTCCATGCACGTACTGGCACACACCTATGCAAACGCACCTACGGGCCCGCACGTACGGCCACGCACACACAGGGGCACGCACCTACAGGCACGCACTGGAATTTTAAACTGGATGAAGTGGGCTCCACACTTAGTATTGCCCCCGGGCCCATTTTGGCTCTTGACAGTCCTGCCAACAGCGAATTGTTAGTGTCTGAGTATACTTTATTTTATTCTTGGATCGACGACTCAAAGAGCTGTCCTGTCAGATGTGGTAATCTGAGCGGCCAAGGTGGGCGGGTGATGTTTGAGGAACATTTCTCGCCAGTTTCCCTGACTAGGAAGAGCAGCGTGGATCTTCAGAAAGCCTGATATAAAGAAGGAAAACCTCACACTAAATAACTTATGTGTAACAATTGGAGGTGGAACACCTCAGACGAAATACATAATTTGTAACTCGTTGAGGTGGAAAACCTCACATTAAGTACATTATTTACGACGAGATGAGGTGTAAAACCTCACCGTAAATACCTTATTTGTAGCGAGTTGAGGTGAAAACCTCACACTAAATACCTTTTTTCCAAAAAGTTGAGGTGAAAACCTCACAATAAATACCTTATTTATAAATATTTGAGGTTGAAAACCTCACATTAAATATCTTACTTGTAACTCGGTGAGGTGGAAAACCTCTCATTCACAACTTTATTTGTGACGATGTGAGGTGTGAAACCTCACAGTCAATACCTGATTTAAAACTAGTTGAGGTGTAAAACCTCACATTAAATAGCTTATTTGTAACTAGTTGAGGTGAAAACCTCACAGTAAATACTTTATTTGAAACAAGGCGTGGTGTAAAACCTCACATTAAATACCTCATTTAAAACTCGATGAGGTGTAAAACCTCACATTAAATACCTAACTTGTAACTCGTGGAGGTGAAAACCTGACATTAAATACCTTATTTGTAACTAGTTGAGGGAAAACCTCACACTAAATACCTTATTTGTAACTAGTTGAGGTGTTAAACCTCACAGTAAATACTTTATTTGTCACGAGTTGAGGGGAAAACCTCACAGTAAATACCTTATTTGCAACTCATGGAGGTGAAAACCTGACATTAAATACCTTATTTGCAACTCGTGGAAGTGAAAACCTCACATTAACAACTTTATTTGTGACGAGGTGAGGTGTAAAACCTCACGTTAAATCCCTTATTTGTAACTAGTTGATGTGAAAACCTCAGACTAAATATCTTATTTGTAACCAGTTGAGGTTGAAAACCTCACAATAACTACCTTATTTGTAACTGCTTGAGGTGAAAACCTCACACAAAATACCTTATTTGTAACTAGTTGAGGTGTAAAATCTCACAGTAAATACCTTATTTATAACTAGTTGAGGTGAAAACCTCACATTAAATACCTTATTTGTGACTAGTCGAGGTGTAAAACCTCACAGTAAATACCTTATTTGTGACTAGTCGAGGTGTAAAATCTCAGACTAAATACCTTATTTGTGACGAGTTGAGGTGTAAAACCTCACACTAAATACCTTATTTGTGACTAGTAAAGGTGAAAACCTCACATTAAATACCTTCGTTCTCTCACTCACGAGGAAACCTCACTTCGTTCTCAAAATAGAATAATGGAAGTTTCATTTTTAGCCGCGTCGTGTTGAGAACGCTGGCTCCAACAGAGCTCCGCGTTCTTTTTCTACTTCGACTTCTTCTTCTTCTTTGTCTTCTTCTTCATCTTCTTCTTCTTGTTCTTCTTCTTCTGGTGAAGAGAAAACCCTTCTGGCGCGGCTCTTGGACACATTTGTCCTTGTTTTCATTATGCTTTCATCAGAGAAAGTTTGGACTGTTCTCTTCCACTGCAACTGCAGCAACGACTTGTTCTTCTTGTCTCCATGGTAACACAATGGAATGAGTGGACAAGGTACTCTCGACATGTTGTCTCCACGCTGTCCATCTCCCTCCATGTTGTCCATCTGTAATTCTAGTAACGATTCCATCGATTTCATCGATAATTCCATCGATTCCATCGAAAATTCCATCGATTCCAGAAACAAGACAAACACAAGATAGTCAACACCATCACTTGGTGAATCAACGTGTCCATTTTGTTTGCCTTTTCTGGAGTAAACGAGGACGTCGTTGGAAACACCTGTTCCTGATCCCAGTCGATGTGTTTCCTTCTCACTTTATAACCCTCATTCCAGCAGTTTCTCGTCCCGTCGAGCCGAAGCGAGTTTACTGAATTGCAGGATTTGCTCATGATATCCACCACGGGAAATCTTTGAACAACATCATCATTTTAATTCCCTTTAAACAGTTTGAACAGCTTGAAGAAGGATCCTTCTCGAGCACAAATGAGCATTTTTAAGATCTCGAACCTCTTCCAACCAGGTAATTTCCTCAAAATCAAACAACCAGCATTCCCAATTTAATATTGGGTTTTCATAACATCGGACACCTCAACCTTTAAACGTGCAGACGTTTAATTTCAACCGAGTCATCGTTTTCAAGAACATTGAAAAGCACAAAATGGCAGAGGGGTTGTGGCTGGAATATTTCCCGGCATGCCTCGCTCCTCCAACGTTCGACGATTGTTCTTTTGAATCAACAGACGTTTGGGGTTTGTTTGTTTTTCAATTAAATTTTCAATTTCCAATCAATTGTTTTTATCGAATTATTGCGATGATGTTAACGACGTAAACTACTACATTCGGCGTGTTTGTGTTGGTAGTTGATGGTGATTTGAGGCAAGGGAAGCATTCCAGGGTGTTTCACTAAAACGTATACAGATGTTAAACATCGAATAAACGATCAGAGCCTGTGGTTTTGTATTTCGTCATGGGTCACACCTTCCGACTGATGACGTCATTCCACTAACTAACTAACTGATAACACAAACTCTCAGGGTGGATCCGGGGGGGGGGTAAAGAGGGTGCACACCCCTCCCCCCCTTCGGTGTCTGAACATGTTTTGGTTTCACTTTTACACAAACTGATATTTTCAGGTTGTTGTGAGTAATCTGCAAGTTCTCTCAGGCACTCTGAACATTCAGTTGGACCAGTCCACCAATTAGCTCGATGGGGGGATTTGTGTTGACAATGTCACGTGCATTGCAACACCCCTTGTCAATCGTGGACCCGGCACACCCAAAAGACCCCGAGGATCCAAATGACCCATGGGATCCAAATGACCCAGGGCATCCATAAGACCACGAGGACCTAAAATGTCTAGAGAACCCAAAATACCTCGAGGATCCAAAAGACACAATGACACTATCATGGACCCATCGGAATTCTGCATCATGTAAAATGTGATTTCAGGTCCCAAACCTTAACCCACAACACCCACACAAAATCCCATGTCCTTAACCTCCTCCCAACTCTGACATCTCTCTTCCCCCTTTACCACCACACCCAAGCTCAGTGCTCCCCTTACAATTCAATGTCCTCAACTCCCCCCCCCCATGAAAAATCTTCAAACCCCTGTATCCCAGCTCTGTCCCCTCTCTCCTCTCCCTCCCACAAGCCAACTGTGTCATCCCCTTCCCCTTTCTTCTTCAAGGCCCCACTGCCCCAATTACTCAATCTCCCTTCCAACCCCAAGTCCTCAACCCCTCCCCCCTTATTCCCAACATCTTTGTCTCCCTCTTCCAACTCCATGTACCCTCACACCCAACTCTGTGTCGTCCCTCCCCATTTCTTCCTGTGCTTGACAAAGTTACACAAAGATACACAGGGAACTTTGGTGCATGAGAACGTTTCCCACCATGTTTACTTGACCTTATGTCGCCGTCCGGTGGGATTACAACCGACAACCAATCAGCTTGTTTCTCACAAAATCCAATGTACACCCATGCTGTGCCCGCGTATGCTGCGAGGACATATAACAACTATCTGGAAACAACATTACCAGTGTCTCGCCTTTCCCCATTGGATCGTGACATCAAGCCGTCAATCATGCCAACAGTGATGCCTGCCCTGCAGGACTGTGTAAACTATCTGTCTTGTCAAGACTTGGTTTCAAACAGAGGTTTCTGTGTTTGCTGATAAGCCTGAGAAATTCACGACATGGCGTGCAGCCTTCCAGAACATGATCAGAGGCGGACCGCTTGCATCCACTCACCACGAAGAACAGAATGTCTGTCTTCACTAGTGACATTCGCCCAAAGGTTACAGTCAGTAAGACCGAGGTCACGGGTGAATTCCTGCCACAGATTGTCAAGCAACTGCCTGCAGCAGTCACGTCACCTTCTGAAAATCATCACTCGTCATCGAATGGAAGATCAGCAACAATTCTGCCCTATTCACAGGACTAAACATCATCTTGCACATTCCAGAACATTCAAAGCAAAAACATTGCAATCCAGACTCATCCTTCTTCACCAATGGAAATATATACCGGATATACTTAGTCAACTAACCATTCACCCAAGGAGTGTCAGTAAAATTGGATTGTTCTTAGTGCGACAGCACCCGTCATGACTCAGAACTTCTTGATGCCAGGTGTGCTACCCTCGAGAGACCAGCAGGAAGGCAAATTATCTTCAAACCCTGAGAGTGTGTCCGATGGGCTTTGAAAGCATGGCGAGGAGTAACCCTCTGTGATTAACAGGTGTATGGACATTTGTGGTAGTAGTGGATCCAGAGAAAGGTCTTGTTTCAAAATCTGTCTTGTGAAAGTATTCATCGCCAGTAGTCCTGAAAATTTTCTGAAAATGTATGCTGTGTAGATGACCAGTGAAATAAATCTCTCGTCTGCAGCAAACTCTTTGACGACTTCAATGTTCCAAATAATGTAGTCCCTTTTGAACTCAAAACCTGCTGTGGAACTACGGCAGTCATTGATCAGTATGTCATGAATCTCGTCATCAAATCTTTCAATGGAATCATCCACCTGTCGCTCCAGAGCTAACCGATTGTAATGGTATTCCTTGTAATTCCTCCGAGATTCCAACACTGGAGGTCGCAGGACTCCACTCACATATACGTCTTCTCGTTTCCCGAACCTGAGGGTACAGGAACAGCAATTCGATTGATACCGCCAATGTTCCCAGGAAAAAGGGCTGACTGCAGATGGAATACATAGGTGGAACACTTTGTGCGACCCGGTTCGTAACTCGTCAGTCCCACGCTGTGTCGAAGCAGGGCTGTATTTGTGTCGATATTAAATAATGTTTTCTCTGGAACCACTGATCCTATCGAAGGAAAACTTTGCAACTATCATCTACAGAAAGTCTCATGTTGTATCAAAGGCGGACGTCTGGGTACCCGGTCATCACTGCCAGCAGTTATAAAGTGGCAGTTCTAGTTTTTATTGTTATTATTATTACTTGTTTATTTACCTTTTTTTGAAATGTGTATCCATTCTGGAGAATTTCATTGTCATTGCACAGAGTTTTTTTTTAATTATCATTCTTCTGATTTGTGTTGTATTAAACACGAGCAGGCCCCACCTTCCCTCTCTCATCCCCCTTTTGGCTGGAATTATATGGGTCCAGAAGGGGGAATTTGAAGTGGAGTGAAATCTTTGCTGAAACTAATTAGTGACTAAATTGATGTAATGGTCATTTCTGATCATGAAGTGTTCTGCCAAGAGTATGTGACAAGAATGCATTTATTAGTCCCCTTCCAGTTTCAGCGGAGAGGACTATCGGTTTTCTCTCTGTCTGTCAGTCCATCTGTCCGTCTCACCTGTGGGTTTTCAGACTTTTTCCCTATACCCCTTAACATATTCAAGTGAAACTTGGTACATGGCTTTATGATGAAAAGTTACAGAACAAGTTCAAGTTTCAGGGCATTTCTTCAACACCCAGACCCCCCAAATCCCCAGTCAGACTGTTTGCAAACTCCTCAGCCACCCTCTCTTCGTTAAACTTGCAAACATCCAGCCTAGGCTAGGATGGTACCATTCTCCTGGATTTAAGCTGAAACTTAAGAGTTGCTTTAACAAGCCTGTGGTTGGTATTGAGTAACTGAGCACTCCGGTATACCCTGCAGTTCTGGATCATCCCCAAGCGACCATCAGTGAGGACATGGTCAATTTCCTTTGTCACACCATCAGCGTTGGAATACCAAGTCCAGCGATGAGCTTGTGGGCACTGAAACCATGAACCAGCCACCCGAAAGCCATGACTTCTCGCAAAGTCAAGGAACTTCGTGCTATTCTGGTTCACAGTTCCAGACCCGTGAGGACCATCCCTATCAGTGCCAGTTGATGCATAAAATCCCCCAAGTCGAGAAAAGTATCTTGCCTGGGGCGCCGATGAACCACACACTCGAGCGTGGCATAGAATGCGTCCTTCATGGTGATATCACTCGCCTCAGTTGGAGCATATACAGATACCAGGGAAATGACACCAAAGGAGTGACGAATCCTTAGTCTCATGATATGATCGTTTACCGGTGTTATTTACATTATAATGGAAGACAGCTTATTGATCACAGCTACAGCAACTCATTTTGCACGGTAACCATCAGAGCAACCAGACCAATAGTAGGTGTAACCACCCACCATGGTCGCGCAGCAATCTGATCTCCGAACCTCACAGTGTGCTGCAATACTGATGTTCAAATGCTCGAGCTCAGATGATAACAGAGACAGGTGATCATCAAATCTTAGAGTGAGAACATTCCAAGCACTCACCTGAAGGTAGGAGACCGCCGTCTGGTGGACGAGACCTCAGCACCACCCCGACACACCCCACCACACCCACCCAGGAAGATTGCCCTGTGGCTTTTCGCCAATCTCGTCAGCCGGTGAGCTTCCCTGTCAACGGAAGCTGCACATGAAGTACTCCCACAGAGTGGGTTTTCAGGTTTATTTGCTTTATTTGTGTGTGTTGTGGAATGAAGTGTTTTACAGTGGCCAGAATGCAAATCCTGCCACTGACCTCCGACTGCAGAAAGAGGTAACTCAACTGCAGGAGGACGTCCACAGATACAGTTGGGCACCAGATATGGATGGCCGTTGGCTCACAAGGAGCTCTTCCGCCCTTTGACAGGTTTTGTTTTTAATTCTGCTGGGTGTCCATATCCACACACCCTTCTCACCAGGAAACCTGGTTGGGGGGGGGGGGTACGGTTTAGTCGGCCACATCCCGACTAATCCAGGCTCTCCCGAGATAGAGTACCGGCTTCCTGATATTTAGGAATGTCAGTAAATGTTACGCAGGATACACTTAAACAAGAATCAAGTTTAGAAAATAACTAAAAGTATGGGATTTGGCATCCATGTCCCTATTAACAAACCCATTGCAGACCTGCTTACCACATTTGTGTTTGATTAATTTTTATTTTCTATCACATTCAGGATATTTTGTGTGAGATATCTTTCACAAAAACATTGCAACATTGATTATTATCAGTGTTAAGTATGAACAAATGTCACACAAAAGATAAAAAAGCAGGTAACTTAGTAAATACACAGACGAACCTTGATAACAACCTTAATATCAGGTGCGAAGTCCACATGTTGTTTTTTTCTTTCTACAGCGTCTGAAGTTCATCGATTAGCTATCATACACACGAATCAGCACACACATGCAAACAAAGACAACAATGAACACACGACTTGACTCTTAACACAAGACAAGCACAGCTGTTGATCTTGGACGAAGTAATTTCCTGGTGGACATCACATCTACTGGAATCACTATTCTCTCCGCAGTCGGTGGGGTATTTTTCAGGAAAAAAAATCTTTCGAGCAAGTCTTAAAAGCTCGACACAAAATCTCAATTTCTTGAGTCGTTCCATCTCTGAGCCTTCAGCAGCAATGAGAATCAGGAAGATTTTGAACGTGAAACTCTCCCACAGCAATAGTAAGCTCCACACAAACTCTCAGGGTGGATATGGGGAGGGGGGTAAAGGTGGTGCGCACTCCTCCCCACACCCTCACCCCCCCCTTCGGTTTCTGCACATGTTTTGGTTTCACTTTTACACAAACTGATATTTTCAGGTTGTGAGAAATCTGCAAATTCTCTCAGGCACTCTGCACATTCAGGTGGACCAGTCCACCAATGACCTCGATGGGGGGTGTTGTGTTGACAATGTCACGTGCATATCCTGGACAGGATATGTGCGTGCATTGCAACACCCCTCGTCAATCGTGGACCCCGCACACCCAAAAGACCCCGAGGATCCAAATGACCCATGGGATCCAAATGAACTGAGGACGCAAAAGACACTGAAGACCCAAAGGACCCAGGGCATCCATAAGACCACGAGGACCTGAAATACCTAGAGAACCCAATATACCTCGAGGATCCTAAAGACACAATGAGACTATCATGGACCCATCGGAATTCTGCATCATGTAAAATGTGATTCTGCATCAATGTCCCAAACCTTAACCCACGACACCCACACAAAATCTCATGTCCTTAACCTCCTCCAAACTCTGACATCTCTCTGCCCCCTTTCCCACCACACCCAAGCTCTGTGCTCCCCTCACAACCCAATGTCCTCAACTCCACCCCACCCCTCCCCCCCATAAAAATCTTCAAACCCCTGGATCCCAACTCTGTCCCCTCTCTCCTCTCCCTCCCCAAAGCCAACTGTGTCATCCCCTCCCTCTTTCTTCTTCAAGTCCCGACTGCCCCAATGACTCAATCTCCCTTGCATTTCAATCGCCTGTAACAGTTCCATCTTGTCCGTTTTGCATTTCCTCTGGTCGTCTGAGCGCATCAATAAATCGTCGACAAACTGAATCATCACTGAACCTTCCGGAAGCTCAATGTCCTCCAAGTCTTTCCTCAAGGCCTGCGAAAAGAGTGTCGGACTATCGTGAAATCCTTGCGGAAGTACCGTCCAGGTGTATTGTTGTCCCGCGTAGCTAAAGGCGAAGAAGTATTGTGATTCCTTTGCCAGGGGAATGGAAAAATATGCCGAACATAAATCGACCACAGAGAAATATGTTGCGCTCGATGGCACCCCTGCCAGCACCGTGACAGGGTGCGGCACTGCAGGAAAAAATGATTTCACGCATTTAGACACCGCCCGCAAAACTTGCACGAATCTCCACTTATTTCCACTGGGCTTCTTTACCGGGAGAATAGGCATATGACATGGACTCTTCGTAGGTATTATCACTCCTTGCTCCCGTAATGATGCTAGCACCGGTGCGATTCCCTCGATTGCCTCCTTTCGCAATGGATATTGGCCCACTCGAGGCAGGGGTATCACCTCTTTGACCTGAACTCGTGCGGGCCCATAGGGGCGGGCCCGTGGGTGCGTGCCAGTATGTGCAGCTTCGTGCCTGCAGTATCAGGTCCGCAGCATCAATTGTGACGTCATATCAAACGAAGAAGAAGAATTGTGATGCCCCCTCTCTCTCGCGCCCCTCTCTCCCCCCTCTCTCCCCCTCCTCTCTCGCCCCACCTCTCTCGCCCCCCTCTCTCCCTCCCCTCTCTTGCCCCCCCTCTCACACCCCCTCTCGCCCTTCTCTCTCCCCCCTCCTCTCTCCCTTCTCTTGCCCCTCTATCTCACCCCGTCTCTTGCCCTTCTCTCTCCCCCTCCTCTCTCCCCTCTCTTGCCCTTCTCTCTCCCCCTCCTCTCTCCCTTCTCTCCCCTCCTCTCGCCCTTCTCTCTCCCCCCTCCTCTCTCCCTTCTCTCTCTCGCCCCCTCTCTCCCCCTCCTCTCTCCCCCTCCTCTCTCGTCCTTCTCTCTGTAAATGTATTCACAAATGTCTACCAAGCACAACGATTAATTCCAACATTGGAAAAAAACAGCTTTCAAACCCTTGGGAAACTATTGTTTCCCACGGGAAAATTCAAACCTTGGGATTAATTAATAATTTGAAAAATAATCAAACCTTGGTAGTTTGGCACATACCCAGGTATGGCACATACCCAGAGAAAGGAACATACCCAGGTCCCCAGTGTCGATTGTGACGTCATGCCAAATGAAGAAGAAGAATTGTGACGTCAATCCTTCAAAAAAAAATATTATTTAAATAAACATTAATTGCGATGTCATTCGTGATGTCATAGCACCGTGTCCTGTCATTGGTTCACAGATACATGGCCGTAACTTGGGAACCGCTCGTCCGATCGATATCAAACCTCGAAAAGGCACATCCGCGGGTCCCCGGCAATATTCCTGGCAAGTTTCAATCCGATCGGACCGGTGGTCGTCCGGTTATTAATAATTTGGAAAAAATTGGCATGATAAGGTGAGAAGGTAGAACCACACCTTCAGCTGCCTTATATACACCTTTTCAACACTGAAAAAGCAGTAAAATGGCCGTAACTTGGGAACCGCTCGTCCGATTGACATCAAACCTCGAAAAGGAACATCTGCGGGTCCCCGGCAATATTCCTGGCAAGTTTCAATCGGATCGG
Organism: Eptatretus burgeri; assembly: GCF_056783735.1. Taxonomy (NCBI): domain Eukaryota; kingdom Metazoa; phylum Chordata; class Myxini; order Myxiniformes; family Myxinidae; genus Eptatretus; species Eptatretus burgeri. The sequence continues at coordinate 86,627,087 of NC_140964.1, read as the reverse complement.
ACCGGCGGTCATCGAGAAACGGCGGTCGCAGACAAACAAACAGACAGACAGGCACACAGAGATTGCTGGAATTATAGAAAGATTGACACAGGTGTCGCGGCCAGCACCCTCCCTACATCATTTGGATGTTCTGTCCAGAGTCTGTCTGGTACTTCCTGTAATCTTTCCTCGGTCCCCGCTCGCCTGTCTGTCTGGCGGCGGGGTTTCTCGCTGTTCATCTCATGCCTTTCCAACACGCATGTCAAAATTTTATCAGGTAAGCATACTTTCCATCCATCCCCGCTCCTAATCGCGTGTAAGCTGTTTCGAGCCTCGCTACCCCTTTCTTTTGGTTCCGGGGCACATCTCAATCGGGTTATCATTTTTCCCAATTCTCCCGCACTGTGTTCTTTACTTACTGCCATTGAGACATGTGGTGTAAGTCCTTCGCTATGCTTCATTAGTTCGTGCTCTTCGGCGGCTCGTTCCACCTCCACCGCTGCTCCTTCCTTTCCGATCCATAAATTGGTTGTCATCATTGTGCGCTTCGCGGTGTAATCTCTATGCACTTTGGCTGAGTATTCAAAATCCTGCCCTGTTTCATCGTCGTATCCAGTACAGTGCAAAGTCAATCCCACTTCTTCCAAATCAATGTCGTTGCTAAGCAACCATTCCTCTACATCTCGCAATCTTTTTGCACTTTCCAAATCCCTACTCAGCTGGTTACTACCCTCCTGAGATACAATTCGTAACCAATAAACCACTGGTCCGAGTTCATTCATCATGAGGGTCATTACTTCTTTTTGTAATGCAAGCGTGGCATCCAATAAAACTCCATCTTCTTTACATGTCATAGTACACCCCATTCTACACAACAAATCTCTACCCAACAGATTCATCGGAGTGTGTTTCGTGACCAAAAGTGCATGTTCTCCTTTCAAGGGGCCTACTTCAATTCTTAATTAATCTGGAATCGGGAAATCTTCTCTCCGTCCCGAGACCCCCATCACTCTGACTGAGTCGCCTGAAAGAGGCAGGTTCTTTATCTCTCCTTGTTTTAGTGTTGACCGTGTGGCTCCCGTGTCTACACGAAATGTTACCGGTTTTCCTTGTACGTTTACCATTGTGGTCAATTCTCTCACGTTCCATGTTTCCCTTTGTGGAGCCACTACGGTATCCTTATGTCAATATTTCTTCTCCCATCTCTGCTCTCCCCCAGGAGGCGCTGTTGGTCTTTCCCACTGTTGTGGCAGCTGGTGGTCCCAGCTCCATTGCCTGGGTGCAGCTTGGAACTCCCGGCTCCAGTGTCCTGCTTTTCCACACTTGTAACATTCTCCTGTCCTCTGTGAACCATTATTTCTGTTCCACAGTCTTCGTTGACCCTGTCCCCTCTCCTGCCTTGGTTCCCAATCTGGGTTATCCCTGCGGGGTCTCTCTTCTCGTTCTTCATCCTGGCGGTCCTTTCTCTCTGGATTCCTCATTATAAGGGCGCTCTCGGTTCTATTCCCCCTCCTGTCTTCTTCTTTTAAGGTCTGCCATGCTTGTCTTGCTCTTTCATGTAAAGTGGCGGGCTCAGCGTTTTTCCAATCTGAAGTTGTCTTTACTTCTCTCCTTATTTCGTCGCACAACCCTTCCACAAACGAAATGCTTAGGAATTGTCTGGGCACTACTCCCATCTCCTCATATCCTGAATGTAGTTCAATCTGTTCAGACAGTCGTGCTTTGTATGCGCAAGGTGGTTCCTTTATATCCTGTACAACCTCTGCGATTGCCAACCAATCCATCACTCTCGGGGCCATGTCGCTTGCGAATTGATCCATTAATTTAGTTCCTCTTGTCCTATATGCTGTCTGTGCTACTCGCTCATCGTCGTTGAGGCCAGGTCGATTCAAAGTATTATCCACCTCGTCCTCTGGTTTTACTCCCCATGCCGCTGCGTGGGAACCCCAAACCGAGCTGGGTGGCACAGCCGTGCATATGAATCCGATATCTGTTCTCGTTGTCCCATGCATTTTATCTGGTCATGCAGTATTTTTATTGCTTTCCTTGGATTAGTTTTTAAACATTCTTCCATACTTGCTTTTACTCCCCAAATGTCTTGGGGTGTCCACAATCTCCAGACCCAATCATTGTGTGCCATTTGCATCATGGGGAACTGCTGAATGTCAGCCCTCCCATTGCTCCTTCCTCCTCCAGGACGGGGTAAATTCCTTTTGTTATCCCAGGTCGTGTGGTTATTTTCCCGTCTATGTTATCGTTCTTTTCCGCTGGCTGCGCTCGCGCTTGTTTCAATTGCTCCTGTCTCGCTTCCTCTTTTGTCATTCATTGGTTCAAAATTCCTTCGAGACCTGAACGCTTATTTTCTGTCTCAGCTTGTGACGCCGTTAACCAAGCGGCTCGCACCCTCCAATGTTTCTCTCTCTGTCTCAAGCCTCCCGCTTTGCCCTCTGTCAGCACTGTGCTAACTGTGTGCAATACTTTTGGATTGAAGGATCCGGCCAACGGGAAAGGTCTTTTCTTCCTGCCGTCCATTTCACCCAATCTTGCACTCCCTCTACTTTATCCCTTCCATGTTTTTCCCCCACGATTTTCAATGGTGCTCCTCTTGGTAACTCTTGAGATTTAACAGAGTTATTCCCCATATTTATGTTCTTTGCTTTTCAACAGCCTTATAGCTTTAAAGCGTTTCTCCTTTTATTACACGTAACCGGGGTTCCGCTCTTATCAACAGCCTTTAAGCCTTCTTACAGGACTTTAACCTATTAGTCTTTCTTCACACAACACCTTTAGAAAAGAAGATTTTACCCTGCTTCTCTTTATTTCACGTGGATATCCTTATCCTCTTAATACAACAATACAGATCTCAAATGGCCGTACCCACTACCACAGAATACAAGACAAACTCGTTACCTTCGCATTCTGCGAAAGGTTATGTTTTGGTCGCTGTGTATTTATTTATTTGTGAATATGTGTGTTTGTTTGTTATTCGCATAACTCAGAAAGTATGAAACCAAATTGCATGAAAATTGGTGGGATGATTCGTGATTATCCAAGGACGATTAGCTTAGATTTTGGGAGCGATCGGGTCAAAGATCAAGGTCAAGGTCATGAAAAGGTTAAAAACAAACTTTTGAGCATAACGTCCTTCGTAAGACAGCTATCGACATGCAACCAACGCCATATTGTTCCATGACGAAATATCTTTTGGGCACGTGGTGTCAGATTTGACGTGACGTCATCAGAAGTGCGTCAAAATGACGTCACAAGATGACGTAAATTTTCAATTTTCGACCTCATCAGTTTTGACCATACCGCTTTGTAAGAATTACCTTAAGGACGCCACACACCAAATTTGACGTCGTTCGGACTGACCGTTATGACGTCATTGACGTTTGAACATAACGTTTTTCAATTGTGGCTAAAATGTCCTGATATTTTAAATTCAAATATCTCTGTAATTTGTCAAGGAAATTGTCCCAAATCCAGGCATTATGATCAGTACGAAAATATCTGCTTATTTATGAACAGGTTTTGCAAATTAACTCTATGGTCAAGGTCAAGGTCACACTCAAGGTCAAATATACTTGTAGGCATAACTTCAGATCTAATAGAGCTATTGACATGAAACCAACGTTAAAATGTTCCGTGACATAAGAGCTTTCAGGATAGTAGTCCGCGATTGGTGGTGACGTCATTGGAAGTGCGTCAAAATGACGTCACAAGATGACGTCATTTTTAAACTTTCGATTTTTTTCAGTGTTTATCATTCCATTTTGTTGGACTGCCCTCAATGACGTCTAACACCAAATTTGACGTCCATCGGACTGATGGTTGTGACGTCATGGATGTTTTTAAATGACGTTTTTCAAATGTGCCCGGAAAAAAGTAGCGGCGGCGAAGGTATGCGCTCTACCGAGTGCCCATTCTAGTTTATCCTTATTTCACTTGGATATCCTTATCCTCTACCCTTCCCAGTCCCAAAATACAGCCTTACAGCCCCTTCTGGTCAATCAATAAAACTGCATTTGACTCTCCTCATATGTTTACCTTTATTAGTTTGTCACCTCAGCAGAACCTGAAGCTGCGTTCAAAGGAACTCTCTCCGCTGGGTGTACAGTGCTTTCCTCAAAAGGGCTATCCTTTTGCAGATGCCGGACGTGTTTCGCACCACGTACCGTTTAGCTGAGACCCTTGTAAATGCTGTCCACCAAGCGGCGCTCCTCCGGTCCACAGTATCAGAGTCCGGGAGTTCCCGTTCTGGGGTGCCAACTGTGAAGACTCCGTTCTTCAGCCAGGTATAAAGAGAGTCTTTCGAAGAGGATTCACCATGATGCAGCTTTATTGAAGGACCACACGCGAGCCAGCGGATGTGATGTTAGCAGCTCAACCAGCACAGTGGAGAGCTACCAAAACCACACTCAGTCTTACATTCAAAAACTCTCCCTTATATGCAATCTATCTCTAATTCCAATCTATCTCTGGTTATAATTTAACCCTAGTTCGTGTGACAAGATCTCCAAATGTGTACTCAGGTATGAGCTAAGAGTTTTCCCTTCCCTCCCTCAAGGGAGGGTGGAACAATCGAACAGCTTATCTTCGGGCCCAGCAATCATCGTTGACAATCCCTCTCCCCTGCCCCAGACTTCTTATCACTGTGGAGTGTTTGAAGGACAAACAAAACCCCCCTATTAAGTTCACAAAGATGGTAAGAGTAGGGACATATCTAGCTTCAAACTAAACAAGAGCCCAGGAGTGGAATGCTTGAGAAAAACAACATAAAGTTTGGCTTTCCATGAGAAAGGACATGTCTCGGTTTGTTATCACTTAAACAACACAGCCAGTGCCTTCAGCGGGCATCTGGTGGACTGAATCACTGGTGAACAGTTCCACTAAAACGAGAGAGACTTCTTAAAATGCATTACAGAGTATATACAAATGGGTTCAAATCCCTGCATCTAACTAATATGTATGTATTAATTATGGATTGGATGTGACCATAAAATAGCACTCCTCACAGTCATTGTATCACATTATTCTTTTTATTACTGCCAATTATTTTGCTATCATTATTATTATTATTATTCTTATTAGTATGCTGTTTTCATTATTCTGAGATATCTTTGGGAAAAAATGGCATGATAAGGTGGAACGACACTTCAGTTGCGATATATACACCTTTCCAACACTGAAAAAGCAATAAAATGGCCGGAATTTAGGAAGCGGTTATCCGATTTATATCAAACCTTGAAAAGGCACATCCGTGGGTCCCCGGCAATATTCGTGGCAAGTTTCAATCAGATCGGACTGGCGGTTGTCGAGAAACGGCGGTCGCAGACAGACACATGGACACACACACACACACACACACACACACACACACACACACACACACACACACACACACACACACACACACACACACACACACACACACACACACACACACACACACACAGACACACACACACACATTGCTGGACTTATAGATTGACTAGTGCGGGCCCGTAGGTGCGTGCCCGGAGGTGCACAAACGACGACTGGATTGGGGCATTTTTTCAATTCGATCGGACCAACCATATCATAAATGGCCATAACTTGGGAAACACCTGGGAAACATACTCAGGTCCCCAGCGTCAATTGTGACGTCATATCAAACGATGAAGAATTGTGACGCCCCCTCTCTCTCTCCCCCCTCGCTCCCCCCTAGACTCGCCCCTCCTCTCTCGCCCCTCTCTCTCGCCCCTCTCTCTCGCCCCTCTCTCTCACCCCCACTCTCACCCCTATCTCTCGCCCCTCTCTCTCGCCCCTCTCTCTCCTGAAACCTGATGTTGGACACATCCTCAACCATCTCTCGAACATGCAATTATCGATGTTGTTCAAACTTGGCAGACAGATCAAGAACAATGATTAATTTACATAACAATGCCATTTTATTTCGATATGAGATACAAGATGGCCATCTCACTGCCAATTTAATTGTAAAAAAACCCAATGTTGTGCACATCATAACCATTTCTCGGACACGCATTTTGCCAATGTTGTTCAAACTTGGTGCATAGATAATGAAAGATGGCTTACATAAACACCTCGTTTTTTTCGAGATCATATCCCAGATGGCCGACTGGTGGCCATTTTCTAACTGATATGTGTCCCCAACCATTTCTCAGACATGCATGGTCCGATTTAGTTCAAACTTGGTGCAAGCACAGTGCATACTGACATACGCATGCACCTCACTTTATTTTGTGATCTGATCAATGATGGGCGATTGGTCGGTTTGCGGCCATTTTAATTGAACATAAATGTGGCCGAGCAATTTAACACAAACATAACCTTTCTAGCCATCTTTTTTTACTTGTTTTAATGCTGCATTATCTTTATTTTTAATTCCAGCTGTGTGTGTGTGTGTGTGTGTGTGTGTGTGTGTGTGTGTGTGTGTGTGTGTGTGTGTGTGTGTGTGTGTGTGTGTGTGTGTGTGTGTGTATGTGTGTCTGTATGTGTCTGTATGTGTGTCTGCAACCGCCGTTTCTCGACAACCACTGGTCCGATCTGATTGAAACTTGCCAGGAATATTGCTGGGGCCCTGTGGATGTGCCTTTTCAAGGTTTGATATTAATCGGACAAGCGGTTCCCAAGTTACTGCCATTTATCTGTCAACCAATGACAGGACACGGTGCTATGACGTCACGAATGAGATCACAATGCTTCCTCTTTTTTTTTTTGATCGATCGAGAATTCCAGCAATCTCTGTGTGTGTGTGTGTCTGTATGTGCGTCTGCGACCGCCGTTTCTCGACAACCACTGGTCGGATCTGATTGAAACTTGCCAGGAATATTGCTGGGGCCCTGTGGATGTGCCTTTTCAAGGTTTGATATTAATCGAACGAGCGGTTCCCAAGTTACGGCCATTTATCTGTCAACCAATGACAGGACACGGTGCTATTACATCACCAAAAACGTCACAATGCTTCCTGTTTTTTTTTTGTTTTTTTTTATATGATGTCACAATTGATGCGGGGACCTGAGTATGTGCCTTTTCAAAGTTTGATATCGTTCTTCTTCATCCGTTTCAGCTGCGTCCCAAGTGTTTCCCAAGTTATGGCCATTTATGATACGGTTCGTCCGATATAACTGAAACAATGCCCCAATGCAGTTTTTTTTTTTTGCGCATATGGCCACGCACGTACGGCCTTGCACGCACGGGTACGCACCTACGGGCATGCACATACGTGCACGCACCTACCGGAACGCGAGAACGAAGGAACGACCTGTGTGATTGTTTCTGGCACGAGGTTTGAAAGTTTTTTTCACACTGACGGGCCACACACGTACGGGCACGCACGTACGGCCATGCACGTACAGGCACAAACCTACGGACACGCACCTCCAGGCATGCACGTACGGGCCCGCACATACGGGCACGTGACAGCGAAGGAACGGTCTGTGTGGTTGTTGTTTCTGGCACGTGGTTTGAAATGTTTTTTGTTTTTTTTTGCACGTAAGGGCACACATGTATGGGCACGCACCTACGGGCCTGCACTAGTCTTCTTCTATCTCTAATTGCAGCAATCTCTGTGTGTGTCTGTCTGTCTTTCTGTTTGTGTCTTTGTCTGTGACCGTCGTTTCTCGATGACCACTGGTCCGTTCTCATTGAAACTTGCCAGGAATATTGCTGGGGACCCAAGGATGTGCCTTTTCAAGGTTTGATATTAATCGGACAAGTGACTCCAAAGTAACGGCCATTTATTTATCAACCAATGACAGGACACGGTGCTTTGACGTGACAAGTTCCCCCCCCCCACCCCATTTCCATTTTCCATTCTTTCCATTTCCATGCACGTACGGGCACACACCTATGCAAACGCACCTACGGGCCCGCACGTACGGCCACGCACACACGGGCACGCACCTTCAGGCACGCACTGGTATTTTAAACTGGATGAAGTGGGCGATACACTTAGTATTGCCCCCGGGCCCATTTTGGCTCTTGACAGTCCTGCCAACAGCAAATTGTTCGTGTCTGAGTATACTTTATTTTATTCTTGGATCGACGACTCAAAGAGCTGTCCTGTCAGATGTGGTAATCTGAGCGGCCAAGGTGGGCGGGTGATGTTTGAGGAACATTTCAAGCCAGTTTCCCTGACTGGGAAGAGCAGCGTGGATCTTCAGAAAGCCTGATATAAAGAAGGAAAACCTCACACTAAATAACTTATGTGTAACAAGTGGAGGTGGAACACCTCAGCAGAAATACATTATTTGTAACTAGTTGAGGTGTAAAACCTCACATTAAGTACATTATTTATGACGAGATGAGGTGTAAAACCTCACCGTAAATACCTTATTTGTAGCGAGTTGAGGTGTAAAACCTCACATTAATGACTTTATTTGTGATGATGCGAGGTGTAAAACCTCACATTAAATACCTTATTTGTAACGAGTTGAGGTGAAAACCTTACACTGAATACCTTTTTTGCAAAAAGTTGAGGTGAAAACCTCACAGTAAATACCTTATTTGTAAATAGTTGAGGTTGAAAACCCCACATTAACTATTTATTTGTGACGATGTGAGGTGTAAAACCTCACATTAAATACCTTATTTGTAACTAGTTGAGGTTGAAAACCCCACAATAACTACTTTATTTGTGACGATGTGAGGTGTAAAACCTCACATTAAATACCTTATTTGTAACGAGTTGAGGTTGAAAACCCCACATTAACTATGTATTTGTGACGATGTGAGGTGTAAAACCTCACATTAAATACCTTATTTGTAAATAGTTGAGGTTGAAAACCCCACATTAACTATGTATTTGTGACGATGTGAGGTGTAAAACCTCACATGAAATATCTTCTTTGTAACTAGTTGAGGTTGAAAACCCCACATTAACTTCTTTATTTGTGACGATGTGAGGTGTGAAACCTCACACTTAATACCTGATTTGTGACTAGTTGAGGTGTAAAACCTCACACTTAATACCTTATTTGTGACTAGTTGAGGTGTAAAACCTCACAGTAAATACCTTATTCGTAAGTAGGTGAGGTGAAAACCCCACATTACCTACTTTATTTGTGACGATGTGAGGTGTAAAACCTCACATTACATACCTTATTTGTCACGAGTTGAGGTTGAAAACCCAACATTAACTTCTTTATTTGTGACGATGTGAGGTTTAAAACCTCACAGTAAATACCTTATTCGTAAGTAGTTGAGGTGAAAACCCCACATTAACGACTTTATTTGTGACGATGTGAGGTGTAAAACCTCACATTACATACCTTATTTATCACGAGTTGAGGTTGAAAACCCCACATTAACTACTTTATTTGTGACGATGTGAGGTGTAAAACCTCACATGAAATACCTTATTTGGAACTCGTAGAGGTTGAAAACCCCACATTAACTACTTTATTTGTGACGATGTGAGGTGTAAAACCTCACATGAAATACCTTATTTGTAACTCGTAGAGGTTGAAAACCCCACATTAACTACTTTATTTGTGACGATGTGAGGTGTAAAACCTCACAGTAAATACCTTATTTGTAACTCGTAGAGGTTGAAAACCCCACATTAACTACTTTATTTGTGACGATGTGAGGTGTAAAACATCAAATTAAATACCTTATTTGTAACTCGTTGAGGTTGAAAACCTCACATTAACTACTTTATTTGTGACGATGTGAGGTGTAAAACCTCACATGAAATACCTTATTTGTAACTCGTAGAGGTTGAAAACCCCACATTAACTACTTTATTTGTGACGATGTGAGGTGTAAAACCTCACATTAAATACCTTATTTGTAACTCGTTGAGGTTGAAAACCCCACATTAACTACTTTATTTGTGACGATGTGAGGTGTAAAACCTCACATGAAATACCTTATTTGTAACTCGTAGAGGTTGAAAACCCCAGAATAACTACTTTATTTGTGACGATGTGAGGTGTAAAAACCTCACAGTAAATACCTTCATCGTAACTGGGTGAGGTGAAAACCCCACATTAACTCCTTTATTTTGTGACGATGTGAGGTGTAAAACCTCACATTAAATACCTTATTTGTAACGAGTTGAGGTTGAAAACCTCACATTAACTTCTTTATTTGTGACGATGTGAGGTGTAAAACCTCACATTAAATACCTTATTTGTAACTTGTTGAGGTTGAAAACCTCACACGAAATACCTGACTTGTAACTAGGTGAGGTGGAAAACCTCTCTTTCACTACTTTATTTGTGACAATGTGAGGTGTGAAACCTCACAGTCAATACCTGATTTAAAACTAGTTGAGGTGTAAAACCTCACATTAAATACCTTATTTGTAACTAGTTGAGGTGAAAACCTCACAGTAAATACCTTATTTGTAACTAGTTGAGGTGTAAAACATCATAGTAAATACCTTACTTGCAACTAGTTGAGGTGAAAACCTCACACAAAATACTATATTTGTAACTACTTGAGGTGTAAAACCTCACAGTAAATTCCTTATTTGTAACTAGTTGAGGTGAAAACCTCACACTAAATACCTTATTTGTCGCTAGTTGAGGTGAAAACTTCACAGTAAATACCTTATTTGTAACAAGTTGAGGTGAAAACCTCACATTAAATACCTTATTTGTAATTTGTGGAGGTTTAAACCTCACACTAAATACCTTATTTGTAACTAGTTGAGGTGAAAACCTCACACTGAATACCATATTTGTGACAAGTTGAGGTATAAAACCACAGAGTAAATACCTTATTTGTGACTAGTTGAGGTGTAAAACATCACACGAAATACTTTATTTGTAACTAGTTGAGGTGAAAACCTTACAGTGAATACGTTATTTGTGACTAGTTGAGGTGTAAAACCTCACACTTAATACCTGATTTGTGACTAGTTGAGGTGTAAAACCTCACACTTAATCCCTCATTTGTGACTAGTTGAGGTGTAAAACCTCACATTAAATACCTTATGTGTCTCTAGTTGAGGTGTAAAACCTCACAGTAAACACCTAATTTGTGACTCGTTGAGGTGTAAAACCTCACAGTAAATACCTTATTTGTAACTAGTTGAGGTGTAAAACCTCAGACTAAATACCTTATTTGTGACTAGTTGAGGTGTAAAACCTCACACTAAATACCTTATTTGTGACTAGTTAAGGTGAAAACCTCACATTAAATACCTTCGTTGTCTCACTAGTAAACCTCACTTCGTTCTCAAAAGAGAATAATGGAAGTTTCTTTTTTAGCCGCGTCGTGTTGAGAACGCTGGCTCCATGAGAGCTCCACGTTCTTCTTCTTTGTCGTCTTCTTCTTCTTCTTCTTCTTCTTCTTCTTCTTCTTCTTCTTGTTCTTCTTCTTCTGGTGAAGAGAAAACCCTTCTGGCGCGGCTCTTGGACACATTTGTCCTTGTTTTCATTATGCTTTCATCAGAGAAAGTTTGGACTGTTCTCTTCCACTGCAACTGCAGCAACGACTTGTTCTTCTTGTCTCCATGGTAACACAATGGAATGAGTGGACAAGGTAATCTCGACATGTTGTCTCCACGCTGTCCATCTCCCTCCATGTTGTCCATCTGTAATTCCAGGAACGATTCCATCGATTTCATCGATAATTCCATCGATTCCATCGAAAATTCCATCGATTCCAGAAACAATACAAACACAAGATAGTCAACACCATCACTTGGTGAAGCAACGTGTCCATTTTGTTTGCCTTTATATGGAGTAAACGAGGACGTCGTTGGAAACACCTGTTCCTGATCCCAGTCGATGTGTTTCCTTCTCACTTTATAACCCTCATTCCAGCAGTTTCTCGTCCCGTCGAGCCGAAGCGAGTTTACTGAATTGCAGGATTTCCTCATGATATCCACTACGCGAAATCTTTGAACAACATCATCATTTTAATTCCCTTTAAACAGTTTGAACAGGTTGGAGAAGGATCCTTCTCGAGCACAAATAAGCATTTTTAAGATCTCGAACCTCTTCCAACCAGGTAATTTCCTCAAAATCAAACAACCAGCATTCCCAATTTAATATTGGGTTTTCATAACATTGGACACCTCAACCTTTAAACGTGCAGACGTTTAATTTCAACAGTCATCGTTTTCAAGAACATTTAAAAGCACAAAATGCCAGAGGAGGTGTGGCTGTAATATTTCCCGGCATGCTTCGCTCCTCCAACGTTCGACGATTGTTCTTTTGAATCAACAGACGTTTGGGGTTTGTTTGTTTTTCAATTAAATTTTCAATTTCCAATCAATTGTTTTTATCGAATTATTGCGATGATGTAAACGACGTAAACTACTACCTTCGGCGTGTTTGTGTTGGTAGTTGACGGTGATTAGAGGCAAGGGAAACATTCCAGGGTGTTTCAATAAAACGTATACAGATGTTAAACTTCGAATAAACGATCAGAGCCTGTGGTTTTGTATTGCGTCATTGGTCACACCTTCCGACTGATGACGTCATTCCACTACACAAACTCTCAGGGTGGATCCGGGGGGGGGGGTAAAGAGGGTGCACACCCCTCCCCCCCTTCGGTCTCTGAACATGTTTTGGTTTCACTTTTACACAAACTGATATTTTCAGGTTGTTGTGAGTAATCTGCAAGTTCTCTCAGGCACTCTGAACATTCAGTTGGACCAGTCCACTAATGAGCTCGATGGGGGGGTTTGTGTAGACAATGTCACGTGCATTGCAACACCCCTTGTCAATCGTGGACCCGGCGCACCCAAAAGACCCCGAGGATCCAAATGACCCATGGGATCCAAATGACCCAGGGCATCCATAAGACCACGAGGACCTAAAATACCTAGAGAACCCAAAATACCTCGAGGATCCAAAAGACACAATGACACTATCATGGACCCATCGGAATTCTGCATCATGTAAAATGTGATTTCAGGTCCCAAACCTTAACCCACAACACTCACACAAATCCCATGTCCTTAACCTCCTCCCAACTCTGACATCTCTCTGCCCCCTTTACCACCACACCCAAGCTCAGTGCTCCCCTCACAATTCAATGTCCTCAACTCCCCCCCCCCCCCATAAAAAATCTTCAAACCCCTGTATCCCAACTCTGTCCCCTCTCTCCCCTCACTCCCACAAGCCAACTGTGTCATCCCCTCCCCCTTTCTTCTTCAAATCCCCACTGCCCCAATTGCTCAATCTCCCTTCCAACCCCAAGTCCTCAACCCCACCCCCCTTATTCGCAACATCTTTGTCTCCCTCTTCCAACTCCATGTTCCCTCACACCCAACTCTGTGTCGTCCCTCCCCATTTCTTCCTGTGCTTGACAAAGTTACACAAAGATACACAGGGAACTTTGGTGCATGAGAACGTTTCCCACCATGTATACTTGACCTTATGTCGCCGTCCGGTGAGATTACAACCGACAACCAATCAGCTAGTTTCTCACAAAATGCAATGTGCACCCATGCTGTGCCCGCGTATGCTGCGAGGACATATAACACATATCTGGAAACAACATTACCAGTGTCTCGCCATTCCCCATTGGATCGTGACATCAAGCCATCAATCATGCCAACAGTGATGCCTGCCATGCAGGACTGTGTGAACTATCTGTCTTGTCAAGACTTGGTTTCAAACAGGGTTTCTGTTTTTGCCGATGAGCCTGAGAAATTCAGGACATGGCGTGCAGCCTTCCAGAACATGATCAGAGGCGGACCGCTTGCATCCACTCACCACGAAGAACAGAATGTCTGTCTTCACTAGTGACATTCGCCCAAAGGTCACAGTAAGTAAGATCGAGGTCACGGGTGAATTCCTGCCACAGATTGTCAAGCAACTGCCTGCAGCAGTCACGTCACCTTCTGAAAATCATCACTCGTCATCGAATGGAAGATCAGCAACAATTCTGCCCAATTCACAGGACTAAACATCATCTTGCGCATTCCAGAACATTCAAAGAAAAAACATTGCAATCCAGACTCATCCTTCTTCACCAATGGAAATATATACCGGATATACTTCGTCAACTAACCATTCACCCAAGGAGTGTCAATATAATTGGATTGTTCTTAGTGCGACAGCACCCGTCATTACTCAGAACTTCTTGATGCCAGGTGTGCTACCCTCGAGAGATCAGCAGGAAGTCAAATTATCAGGAACTCTTCAAACCCTGAGAGTGTGTCGGATGGGCTTTGAAAGCATGGCGAGGAGTAACCCTCTGTGATTAACAGGTGTACGGACATTTGTGGTCGGAGTGGATCCAGAGAAAGGTCTTGTTCCAAAATCTGTCTTGTGAAAGTATTCATTGCCAGGAGTCCTGAAAATTTTCTGAAAATTATAAGCTGTGTAGATGACCAGTCAAATCAATCTCTCGTCTGCAGCAAACTCTTTGACTACTTCAATGTTCCAAATAATGCAGTCCCTTGTGAACTCAAAACCTGCTGTGGAACTACGGCAGTCATTGATCAGCATGTCATGAATCTCGTCATCAAATCTTTCAATGGAATCATCCACCTGCCGTTCCGGAGCTAACCGATTGTAATGGTATTCCTTGTAATTCCTCCGAGATTCCAACACTGAAGGTCGCAGGACTCCACTCACATATACGTCTTCTCGTTTTCCGAACCTGAGGGTGCAGGAACAGCAATTCGATTGATACCGCCAATGTCCCCAGGAAAAAGGGCTGACTGCATATGGAATACATAGATGGAACACTTTGTGCGACCCGGTTCTTAACTCTCAGTCCCACGCTGTATCGAAGCAGGGCTGTATTTGTATCGATATTAAATAATGTTTTCTCTGGAACCACTGATCCTATCGAAGGAAAACTTTGCAACTATCATCTGCAGAAAGTCTCATGTTGTATCAAAGGTGGACGTCTGGGTACCCGGTCATCACTGCCAGCAGTTATAAAGTGGCAGTTCTAGTTATTATTGTTATTATTATTACTTGTTTATTTACCTTTTTTTAGAAATGTGTTTCCATACTGGAGAATTTCATTGTCATTGCACAGTTTTTTTTAAATTATCATTCTTCTGATTTGTGTCGTATTAAACACGAGCAGGCCCCACCTTCCCTCTCTCATCCCCCTTTTTGCTGGAATTATATGGGTCCAGAAGGGGAATTTCAAGTGGAGTGAAATCTTTGCTGAAACTAATTAGTGACTTAATTGATGTAATGGTCATTTCTGGTCATGAAGTGTTCTGCCAAGAGCATGTGACAAGAATGTATTTATTCGTCCCCTTCCAGTTTCAGCGGAGGGGACTATCGGTTTTCTCTCTGTCTGTCAGTCAATTTGTCCGTCTCACCTGTGGGTTTTCAGACTTTTTCCCAATACCCCTTAACATATTCAAGTGAAACTTGGTACATGGCTTTATGATGAAAAGTTACAGAACAAGTTCAAGTTCCAGGGCATTTCGTCAACACCCAGACCCCCCAAATCCCCAGTCAGACTGTTTGCAAACTCCTCAGCCACCCTCTCTTCGTTAAACTTGCAAACATCCAGCCAAGGCTAGGATGGTACCATTCTCCTGGATTTAAGCTGAAACTTAAGAGTTGCTCTAACAAGCCTGTGGTTGGTATTGAGAAACTGAGCACTCCGGTATACCCTGCAGTTCTGGATCATCCTCCAGCGACCATCAGTGAGGACATGGTCAATTTCCTTTGTCACACCATCAGCGTTGGAATACCAAGTCCAGCGATGAGCTTGTGGGCGCTGAAACCATGAACCAGCCACCCGAAAGCCATGACTTCTCGCAAAGTCAAGGAACTTAGTGCTATTCTGGTTCACAGTTCCAGACCCGTGCGGACCATCCCTATCAGTGCCAGTTGATGCATTAAAATCCCCCAAGTCGAGAAAAGTATCTTGCCTGGGGCGCCAATGAACCACACACTCGAGCGTGGCACAGAATGCGTCCTTCATGGTGAGATCACTCGCCTCAGTTGGAGCATATACAGAGACCAGGGAAATGACACCAAAGGAGTGAAGAATCCTTAGTCTCATGATATGATCGTTTTCCGGTGTTATTTCCATTATAATGGGAGACAGCTTATTGATCACAGCTTCAGCAACTCATTTGGCACCGTAACCATCAGAGCAACCAGACCAATAGTAGGTGTAACCACCCACCATGGTCGCGCAGCAATCTGATCTCCGAACTTCACAGTGTGCTGCAATACTGATGTTCAAATGCTAGAGCTCAGATGATAACAGAGACAGGTGATCATCAAATCTTAGAGTGAGAACATTCCAAGCACCCACCTGAAGGGAGGAGACCGCCGTCTGGTGGACGACACCTCAGCACCACCCCGACACACCCCACCACACCCACCCAGGAAGATTGCCCTGTGGCTTTTCACCAATCTCGTCAGCCGGTGAGCTTCCCTGTGAACGGAAGCTGCACATGAAGTACTCCCACAGAGTGGGTTTTCAGGTTTATTTGCTTTATTTGTGTGTGTTGTGGAATGAAGTGTTTTACAGTGGCCAGAATGCAAATCCTGCCACTGACCTCCTACTGCAGAAAGAGGTAACCCAATTGCAGGAGGACGTCCACTGATACAGTTGGGCACCAGATATGGATGGCCGTTGGCTCACAAGGAGCTCTTCCGCCCTTTGACAGGTTTTGTTTTTAATACTGCTGGGTGTCCATATCCACACACCCTTCTCACCAGGAAACCTGGTTGGGGTGGGGGGGGGGTACGGTTTCGTCGCCCACATCCCGACTAATCCAGGCTCTCCCGAGATAGAGTACCGGCTTCCTGATATTTAGGAATGTAAGTCAATGTTACGCAGGATACACTTAAACAAGAATCAAGTTTAGAAAATAACGAAAAGTATGGGATTTTGCATCCATGTCCCTATTAACAAACCCATTGCAGACCTGCTTACCACATTTGTGTTTAATTAATTTTTATTTTCTATCATATTCAGTATATTTTGTGTGAGATATCTTTCACAAAAACATTGCAACATTGATTATTATCAGTGTTAAGTATGAACAAATGTCACACAAAAGATAAAAAAGCAGGTAACTTAGAAAATACACAGACGAACCTTGATAACAACCTTAATATCAGGTGCGAAGTCCACATGTTGTTTGTTTCTTTCTACAGCGTCTGAAGTTCATCGATTAGCTATCATACACATGAATCAGCACACACATGCAAACAAAGACAACAATGAACACACGACTTGACTCTTAACACAAGACAAGCACAGCTGTTGATCTTGGAGGAAGTAATTTCCTGGTGGACATCACATCTACTAGAGTCACTCTGCTCTCCGCAGTCGGTGTGGTATTTTTCAGGAAAAAAAATCTTTCGAGCAAGTCTTAAAAGCTCGACACAAAATCTCAATTTCTTGAGTCGTTCCATCTCTGAGACTTCAGCAGCAATGAGAATCAGTAAGATTTTGAACGTGAAACTCTCCCACAGCAATAGTAAGCTCCACACAAACCCTTTTCCTCCCCTTTCTTTACTCGAATCTCTTCAAACTTATTTATCTTCTCTCTTCACTCCCCTGTCTTCCTCGATCTCCCTTTTGTTTCCTTCGTGGAAACTATTCTGTTCTGCTCATGATGCTCCCAATTGATGATGCACCCAGCCCAAAGGCAGAAAGAGCATTTATTGCATGACAATGCATTTGGTACTTTGGCGTTTGGCAACAAAAACTGACAGAAGGACATCAGATAAATAAACTAACGGAAGGTAACTTTGAGAAGTTTTACAAATAAAAAGAATTGTGATAAAGTAATAATACAAGAGTAAACTCGAATGGCACTTGGTAGAGCAGATACCTCCACTCTGCCAGGCTGAATAGTTTATGTTTTGTATCCCACTGATGTACCGGATCTGGATCCTGACCTTAACCAAAATTTAATCGACTTGTCCTTGTCACCTGCCCAAACCATCCACCGAGTTTTGTCATAATCCGTCCACAACTTTTTGAAATATCATGCGATATATCATTTTTGAAGACTGGTGTTGGCTTCGCAGTTAAGGTGGCTGGCTTGGGACCCTAGTCAGGACCTTAGGGTCCTGAGTTCTAGCCCCTGTTAACTGATGAATTCACACCTGGTGTAGTTGACTCAGCCAGTCATCCTTCCGAGGTCAAACACCAGGTGGGGTTGATTCAAGAAGTTGACTCATCCTTCCTCGGTCTGCAAAATGAGTACCAGTGAACTGAGGTAACAACCATTTGGGGGTAACTGTGTCAGAGTGGTGACTTGTCCAGGACTGTATTCCTTGCCAATGAAACTCACTCGACAGCCCTATGAGCCTTTACGGTGTGAGAGGAATGACATTATTATTATATCGTCTTTGGCCCATCAATATTGAAGAATCACATAAGAATTTTTTTTTTGAAATCGTCATATCCGCATCTGGATCTTCAAAAAAAATCAACTCAATTCATCCTTAGTGGACACCCAACCTGTCCACCAAATTTTGCCTGAATCCGTCCATAACTTTTTGAGATATCATGCTCTATGCCTGTTCTTTTTTTGCCCTCTCTCTCAATGGTAAAACATCATTTAAAAAATTCTCCTATCCAGCTGTGGATCTTCAACAAAATCAAATCAATTCGTCCTTGTCATACACCTAACCTGTCCACCAGAATTCGTCTGAATCCGTCTGCAACTTTTTGAGATATTCTGCTAATAGACAAACAGACAAACAAACAGGGGTGAAAGACAGCCTGCAGACAGCCAGATTGACCGACAAAGTGAACCACTTGCTAAACTCTGCTTTTTGCTTCACATGCTTTGAATAATAAAATGGGGAAAACAGAGAAAGGAAAAGGATTGAAAGTTGTCAAAGACAGGAATTCAAAGTGAATAAAAAGTGCCAATTGATCCCATGGGGAGCCAACATGTGGATCCTATAGATAAGGCTTTGCTCTTTACGTTTACAACTGCCTGTGGTGCTGAAATGAAGAGAAATAACAGAGTGTCATGTGACGAAATTCATATCCACAAAGGTTGAAGTGTTGACCAATTGGCTTGCAAATGTCTGCAGTTACTTGGTACATCGAGCAAGTGTTCATGGGACGAATGGGACCATACGCCCAGCCTTTGCCCAGTTACACCATTGTGGATCATATTCCAGAAAGTGCACAAGATTCCGCAGATGATATTGCAGAGGTGCAGTCAAAGTGGTCCATGATTTTAATACTGCTTTTAGGTCCTGAGAAGCCTGGTGTTGGCTTAGTGGTTAGGGTGGCGGCTTGGGATCCTTGGGTCCTGAGTTCAAGCCCCGTTGGCCGCTGAATTAAAAATACACCAGGAGGTTGACTCAGCCTGTCATCCTTCCGAGGTCGGCAAAATGAGCACCAGTGCACTGGTAAAGGGGACACTGCATCAGCGGCAGAGCCGCGGCCCAACCAATGATGCAACCAATGATGCCACAGGCTGCACTCGATGGAGAGAGAGAGAGAGAGAGAGAGAGAGAGAGAGAGAGAGAGAGAGAGAGAGAGAGAGAGAGAGAGAGAGAGAGAGAGAGAGAGAGAGAGAGAGAGAGAGAGAGAGAGAGAGAGAGAGAGAGAGAGAGAGAGAGAGAGAGAGAGAGAGAGAGAGAGAGAGAGAGAGAGAGAGAGAGAGAGAGAGAGAGAGAGAGAGAGAGAGAGAGAGAGAGAGAGATATCCTGAGAGTGAAGTGGTTGCATTGATGAAAGGGCAGATGTTGATGACTCCATCAACACTTGAATGTTCCTGGTGGAAGGTCAGAAGGTATTCCTCTTCTTCATTAAGGGCCACAATATGAGACTTTCAAAATGATGTGTAAATTATTAATGAATGAGGACCTTTGCACATGTGCATTGTATGTGTGTTTACACTGACTCAGTTCGGTTTGCCGGGCACCTTTCACGTACCGCCACTCGAGATAAATCTGTGATGCAAAGTCTTTTAAACACAAGTTTCAGCATTTAGAAAAAAGAGTGGCAATGTCAAAAATGGTTACCATAATTGTTCTGTTTCTGAATAAAAATTGGAATCACAGAAATATGAGAAATATCCATGGATGAGACCTCTGAGAGGTGCTGATTTCCTGTTAATACCTTGAGTGACCGCAGTGAATATACATATATATATATATATATATATATATATATATATATATATATATATATATATATATATATATATATATATATATATATATATTTATAAATATATACATATATATTTATATATATATATATATATACATATATATATATATATATATACATATATACATATATATATATATATATATATATATATATATATATATATATATATATATATATATATATATATATATAGAAACATATATGTGACCAAACTACTGTTTCACCGCATTTTTCAGCCGGTTTGATGACATCCTCCAGTTTCCAGAGAGATTTGAGTGCATGCCATTCTTCTTCTTTGCTAAGGTTTGAATAGTTCATAGTGTGGTTGAAATTCAGTTTTTGTCGAGGCAAAATTATTTAACAAAAGGGTCTATGGAAGTAAACTGTCTACCTGGGTAGGGAACAGCTATGAGGAGGATTAATCGGACAAGCAGTTCCCAAGTAACGGCCATTTATTTATCATCCAATGACAGGACACGGTGCTTTGACGTCACAAGTTACCCAACCCCCCCATTTCCATTTTCCATTTATTCCATTTCCATGCACGTACGGGCACACACCTACGCGAACGCACCTACGGGCCCGCACGTACGGCCACGCACACACGGGCACGCACCTTCAGGCACGCACTGGTATTTTAAACTGGATGAAGTGGGCTCTACAGTTAGTATTGCCCCCGGGCCCATTTTGGCTCTTGACAGTCCTGCCAACAGCAAATTGTTGGTGTGTGAGTTTACTTTATTTTATTCTTGGATCGACGACTCAAAGAGCTGTCCTGTCAGATGTGGGAATCTGAGCGGCCAAGGTGGGCGGGTGATGTTTGAGGAACATTTCTAGCCAGTTTCCCTGACTGGGAAGAGCAGCGTGGATCTTCAGAAAGCCTGATATAAAGAAGGAAAACCTCACACTAAATAACTTATGTGTAACAAGTGGAAGTGGAACACCTCAGACGAAATACATCATTTGTAACTAGTTGAGGTTTAAAACCTTACATTAAGTAGATTATTTATGACGAGATGAGGTGTAAGACCTCACCGTAAATACCTTATTTGTAGCGAGTTGAGGTGTAAAACCTCACATTAATGACTTTATTTGTGACGATGTGAGGTGTAAAACCTCACATGAAATACCTTATTTGTAACTCGTAGAGGTTGAAAACCCCACATTAACTTCTTTATTTATGACGAGATGAGGTGTAAGACCTCACCGTAAATACCTTATTTATAGCGAGTTGAGGTGTAAAACCTCACATTAATGACTTTATTTGTGACGATGTGAGGTGTAAAACCTCACATGAAATACCTTATTTGTAACTCGTAGAGGTTGAAAACCCCACATTAACTACTTTATTTGTGACGATGTGAGGTGTAAAACCTCACAGTAAATACCTTATTTGTAACTCGTAGAGGTTGAAAACCCCACATTAACTCCTTTATTTGTGACGATGTGAGGTGTAAAACCTCACATTAAATACCTTATTTGTAATGAGTTGAGGTTGAAAACCTCACATTAACTTCTTTATTTGTGACGATGTGAGGTGTAAAACCTCACATTAAATACCTTATTTGTAACTTGTTGAGGTTGAAAACCTCACACGAAATACCTGACTTGTAACTAGGTGAGGTGGAAAACCTCTCTTTCACCACTTTATTTGTGACAATGTGAGGTGTGAAACCTCACAGTCAATACCTGATTTAAAACTAGTAGAGGTGTCAATCCTCACATTAAATACCTTATTTGTAACTAGTTGAGGTGAAAACCTCACAGTAAATACCTTATTAGTAACTAGTTGAGGTGTAAAACCTCACAGTAAATACCTTACCTGCAACTAGTTGAGGTGAAAACCTCACACAAAATACTATATTTGTAACTACTTAAGGTGTAAAACCTCACAGTAAATACCTTATTCGTAACTAGTTGAGGTGAAAACCTCACACTAAATACCTTATTTGTAGCTAGTTGAGGTGAAAACCTCACATTAAATACCTTATTTGTAACAAGTTGAGGTGAAAACCTCACATTAAATACCTTATTTGTAATTTGTGGAGGTTTAAACCTCACACTAAATACCTTATTTGTAACTAGTTGAGGTGAAAACCTCACACTGAATACCATATATGTGACAAGTTGAGGTGTAAAACCTCACACTAAATACCTTATTTGTGACTAGTTTAGGTGTAAAACCTCACAGTAAATACCTTATTTGTGACTAGTTGAGGTGTAAAACATCACACGAAATACTTTCTTTGTAACTAGTTGAGGTGAAAACCTCACAGTGAATACCTTATTTGTGACTAGTTGAGGTGTAAAACCTCACACTTAATACCTTATTCGTGACTAGTTGAGGTGTAAAACCTCACACTTAATACCTTATTTGTGACTAGTTGAGGTGTAAAACCTCACAGTAAATACCTAATTTGTGACTCGTTGAGGTGTAAAACCTCACACTTAATACCTTATTTGTGACTAGTTGAGGTGTAAAACCTCACAGTAAATACCTTATCTGTAACTAGTTGAGGTGTAAAACCTCACATTAAATACCTTCGTTCTCTCACTCACGAGTAAACCTCACTTCGTTCTCAAAATAGAATCATGGAAGTTTCTTTTTTCGCCGCGTTGTGTTGAGAACGCTGGCTCCAACAGAGCTCCACATTCTTCATCTTTTTCGTCTTCTTCTTCTTCTTATTGTTCTTCTTCTTCTGGAGAAGACAAAACCCTTCTGGCGCGGCTCTTGGACACATTTGTCGTTGTTTTCATTATGCTTTCATCAGAGAAAGTTTGGACTGTTCTCTTCCACTGCAACTGCAGCAACGACTTGTTCTTCTTGTCTCCATGGTAACACAATGGAATGAGTGGACAAGGTAATCTCGACATGTTGTCTCCACGCTGTCCATCTCCTTCCATGTTTTCCATCTGTAATTCCAGGAACGATTCCATCGATTTCATCGATAATTCCATCGATTCCATCGAAAATTCCATCGATTCCAGAAACAATACAAACACAAGATAGTCAACACCATCACTTGGTGAAGCAACGTGTCCGTTTTGTTTGCCTTTATATGGAGTAAACGAGGACGTCGTTGGAAACACCTGTTCCTGATCCCAGTCGATGTGTTTCCTTCTCACTTTATAACCCTCATTCCAGCAGTTTCTCGTCCCGTCGAGCCGAAGCGAGTTTACTGAATTGCAGGATTTGCTCATGATATCCACTACAGGAAATTTTTGAACAACATCATCATTTTAATTCCCTTTAAACAGTTTGAACAGCTTGAAGAAGGATCCTTCTCGAGCACAAATAAGCATTTTTAAGATCTCGAACCTCTTCCAACCAGGTAATTTCCTCAAAATCAAACAACCACGCATTCCCAATTTAATATTGGGTTTTCATAACATCGGACACCTCAACCTTTAAACGTGCAGACGTTTTATATCAACCGAGTCATCGTTTTCAAGAACATTTAAAAACACAAAATAACAGAGGAGGTGTGGCGAGAATATTTCCCGGCATGCCTCGCTCCTCCAACGTTCGACAATTGTTCTTTTGAATCAACAGACGTTTGGGGTTTGTTTGTTTTTCAATTAAATTTTCAATTTCCAATCAATTCTTTTTCTCGAATTATTGCGATGATGTTAACGACGTAAACTACTAACTTCGGCGTGTTTGTGTTGGTAGGTGACGGTGATTAGAGGCAAGGGAAGCATTCCAGGGCGTTTCAATAAAACGTATACAGATGTTAAACATCGAATAAACGATCAGAGCCTGTGGTTTTGTATTTCCTCATGGGTAACACCTTCTGACTGATGACGTCATTTCACTACACAAACTCAAAGGGTGGATCTGGGGAGGGGGTAAAGGGGGTGCACACCCCCTGGGGACCAATCGCCCAGCCTTTGCCCAGTTACACCATTGTGGATCATCTTCCAGAAAGTGCACAAGATTCCGCAGATGATATTGCAGAGGTGCAGTCAAAGTGGTCCATGATTTTAATACTGCTTTTAGGTCCTGAGAAGCCTGGTGTTGGCTTAGTGGTTAGGGTGGCGGCTTGGGATCCTTGGGTCCTGTGTTCAAGCCCCGTTGGCCGCTGAATTAAAAATACACCAGGAGGTTGACTCAGCCTGTCATCCTTCCGAGGTCGGCAAAATGAGCACCAGTGCACTGGTAAAGGGGACACTGCATCAGCGGCAGAGCCGCGGCCCAACCAATGATGCAACCAATGATGCCACAGGCTGCACTCGATGGAGAGAGAGAGAGAGAGAGAGAGAGAGAGAGAGAGAGAGAGAGAGAGAGAGAGAGAGAGAGAGAGAGAGAGAGAGAGAGAGAGAGAGAGAGAGAGAGAGAGAGAGAGAGAGAGAGAGAGAGAGAGAGAGAGAGAGAGAGAGAGAGAGAGAGAGAGAGAGAGAGAGAGAGAGAGAGAGAGAGAGAGAGAGAGAGAGAGAGAGAGAGAGAGAGAGAGAGAGAGAGAGAGAGAGAGAGAGAGAGAGAGAGAGAGAGAGAGAGAGAGAGAGAGAGAGAGAGAGAGAGAGAGAGAGAGAGAGAGAGAGAGAGAGAGAGAGAGAGGGAGGGGGGGGGTCCTGAGAGTGAAGTGGTTGCCTTGATGAAAGGGCAGATGTTGGTGACTCCATCAACACTTGAATGTTCCTGGTGGAAGGTCAGAAGGTATTCCTCTTCTTCATTAAGGGCCACAATATGAGACTTTCAAAATGATGTGTAAATTATTAATGAATGAGGACCTTTGCACATGTGCATTGTATGTGTGTTTACACTGACTCAGTTCGGTTTGCCGGGCACCTTTCACGTACCGCTACTCGAGCTAAATCTGTGATGCAAAGTCTTTTAAACACAAGTTTCAGCATTTAGAAAAAAGAGTGGCAATGTCAAAAATGGTTACCATAATTGTTCTGTTTCTGAATAAAAATTGGAATCACAGAAACATGAGAAATATCCATGGATGAGACCTCTGAGAGGTGCTGATTTCCTGTTAATACCTTTAATGACCGCAGTTAATATATATATATATATATATATATATATATATATATATATATATATATATATATATATATATATATATATATATATATGTATATATGTGTGACCAAACTCCTGTTTCACCGCATTTGTCAGCCAGTTTGATGACATCCTCCAGTTTCCATAGAGATTTGAGATTCCATAGAGATTCACCTCACCCATGCCATTCTTCTTCTTTGCTAAGGTTTGAATAGTTCATAGTGTGGTTGAAATTCAGTATTTGTCGAGGCAAAATTATTTTACAAAAGGGTCTATGGAAGTAAACTGTCCACTTGGGTAGGGAACAGCGATGAGGAGGATTAATCGGACAAGCGTTTCCCAAGTAACGGCCATTTATTTATCAACCAATGACTGGACACGGTGCCTTGACGTCACAAGTTCCCCCACCCCATTTCCATTTGTTCCATTTCCATGCACGTACGGGCACACACCTACGAAAACGCACCTACGGGCCCGCACGTACGGCCACGCACACACGGGCATGCACCTACAGGCACGCACTGGAATTTTAAACTGGATGATTGGATGATGTGGGCTCTACACTTAGTATTGCCCTCGGGCCCATTTTGGCTCTTGACAGTCCTGCCAACAGCGAATTGTTAGTGTCTGAGTGTACTTTATTTTATTCTTGGATCGACGACTCAAAGAGCTGTCCTGTCAGATGTGGTAATCTGAGCGGCCAAGGTGGGCGGGTGATGTTTGAGGAACATTTTCAGCCAGTTTCCCTGACTGGGAAGAGCAGCGTGGATCTTCAGAAAGCCTGATATAAAGAAGGAAAACCTCACACTAAATAACTTATGTGTAACAAGTGGAGGTGGAACACCTCAGACGAAATACATTATTTGTAACCAGTTGAGGTGGAAAACCTCACATTAAGTACATTATTTATGACGAGATGAGGTGTAAAACCTCACCGTAAATACCTTATTTGCAGCGAGTTGAGGTGAAAACCTCACACTAAATACCTTTTTTGCAAAAAGTTGAGGTGAAAACCTTACAGTAAATACCTTATTTGTAAATCGTTGAGGTTGAAAACCCCACATAAACTACTTTATTTGTGACGATGTGAGGTGTAAAACCTCACATTAAATACCTTATTTGTAACTAGTTGAGTTTGAAAACCCCACATTAACGACTTTATTTGTGATGATGTGAGGTGTAAAACCTCATATTAAGTACCTTATTTGTAACGAGTTGAGGATGAAAACCCCACATTAACTTCTTTATTTGTGACGATGTGAGGTGTAAAACCTCACAATAAATACCTTATTCGTAAGTAGGTGAGGTGAAAACCCCACATTAACTTCTTTATTTGTGATGATGTGAGGTGTACAACCTCACATTAAATACCTTATTTGTAACTCATAGAGGTTGAAAACCCCACATTAACTAATTTATTTGTGACGATGTGAGGTGTAAAACCTCACAGTAAATACCTTATTCGTAACTGGGTGAGGTGAAAACCCCACATTAACTACTTTATTTGTGACGATGTGAGGTGTAAAACCTCACAGTAAATACCTCATTTGTAACTAGTTGAGGGGAAAACCTCACACTAAATACCTTATTTGTAACCAGTTGAGGTGTAAAACCTCACGTTAAATCCCTTATTTGTAACTTGTTGAGGAAAACCTCACACTAAATACCTTATTTGTAACTTGTTGAGGTTGAAAACCTCACACAAAATACCTGACTTGTCACTAGGTGAGGTGGAAAACCTCTCTTTCACTACTTTATTTGTGACAATGTGAGGTTTGAAACCTCACAGTCAATACCTGATTTAAAACTAGTTGAGGTGTAAAACCTCACATTAAATACCTTATTTGTAACTAGTTGAGGTGAAAACCTCACAGTAAATACCTTATTTGTAACAAGTTGAGGTGTAAAACCTCACAGTAAATTCCTTACGTGCAACTAGTTGAGGTGAAAACCTCACACAAAATACTATATTTGTGACTACTTGAGGTGTAAAACCTCACAGTAAATACCTTATTTGTAGCTAGTTGAGGTGAAAACCTCACATTAAATACCTTATTTGTAACAAGTTGATGTGTAAAACCTCACAGTAAATACCTTATTTGTAATTTGTGGAGGTTTAAACCTCACACTAAATACTTATTTGTAACTAGTTGAGGTGAAAACCTCACATTAAATACCTTATTTGTGACTAGTCGAGGTGTAAAACCTCACACTAAATACTTTATTTGTAACTAGTTGAGGTGAAAACCTCACAGTAAATACCTTATTTGTGACTAGTTGAGGTGTAAAACCTCACACTTAATACCTTATTTGTGACGAGTTGAGGTGTAAAACCTCACAGTAAAGACCTTATTTGTGACTAGTTGAGGTGTAAAACCTCACACTAAATACCTTATTTGTGACTAGTTGAGGTGTAAAACCTCACAGTAAATACCTTATTTGTGACTAGTTAAGGTGTAAAACCTCACACTAAATACTTTACTTGTAACTAGTTGAGGTGAAAACCTCACAGTAAATACCTTATTTGTAACTTGTTGAGGTGTAAAACCTCACAGTAAATACCTTATTTGTGACTAGTTGAGGGGTAAAACCTCACAGTAAATACCTTATTTGTGACTCGTTGAGGTGTAAAACCTCACAGTAAATACCTTATTTGTCATGAGTTGAGGTGTAAAACCTCACAGTAAATACCTTATTTGTGACTAGTTGAGGTGTAAAACCTCACACTAAATACTTTACTTGTAACTAGTTGAGGTGAAAACCTCACAGTAAATACCTTATTTGTAACTTGTTGAGGTGTAAAACCTCACACTTAATACCTTATTTGTGACGACTTGAGGTGTAAAACCTCACAGTAAATACCTTATTTGTGACTAGTTGAGGTGTAAAACCTCACACTAAATACCTTGTTTATGACTAGTTGAGGTGTAAAACCTCACAGTAAATACCTTATTTGTAACTAGTTGAGGGGAAAACCTCACAATAAATACCTTATTTGTAACTGGTTGAGGGGAAAACCTCACACTAAATACCTTATTTGTAATAAGTTGAGGTGTAAAACCTCACGTTAAATCCCTTATTTGTAACTCGTGGAGGTGAAAACCTCATACTAAATACCTTTTTTGTTACTAGTTGAGGGGAAAACCTCACAATAAATGCCTTATTTGTAACCAGTTGAGGTGTAAAACCTCACGTTAAATCCCTTATTTGTAACTCGTGGAGGTGTAAAACCTCACACTAAATACCTTATTTGTGACTAGTTAAGGTGAAAACCTCACATTAAATACCTTCGTTCTCTCACTCACGAGTAAACCTCACTTCGTTCTCAAAATAGAAAAATGGAAGTTTCTTTTTTAGCCGCGTCGTGTTGAGAACGCTGGCTCCAACAGAGCTACGCGTTCTTCTTCTTCTTGTTCTTCTTCTTCTGGTGAAGAAAAAACCCTTCTGGCACGGCTCTTGGACACATTTGTCCTTGTTTTCATTATGCTTTCATCAGAGAAAGTTTGGACTGTTCTCTTCCACTGTAACTGCAGCAACGACTTGTTCTTCTTGTCTCCATGGTAACACAATGGAATGAGTAGACAAGGTAATCTCGACATGTTGTCTCCAAGCTGTCCATCTCCCTCCATGTTGTCCATCTGTAATTCCACTAACGATTCCATCAATTTCATCGATAATTCCATCGATTCCATCGAAAATTCCATCGATTCCAGAAACAACACAAACACAAGATAGTCAACACCATCACTTGGTGAAGCAACATGTCCATTTTGTTTGCCTTTTTGGAGTAAACGAGGACGTCGTTGGAAACACCTGTTCCTGATCCCAGTCGATGTGTTTCCTTCTCACTTTATAACCCTCATTCCAGCAGTTTCTCGTCCCGTCGAGCCGAAGCGAGTTTACTGAATTGCAGGATTTCCTCATGATATCCACCACAGGAAATCTTTGAACAACATCATCATTTTAATTCCCTTTAAACACTTTGAACAGCTTGTAGAAGGATCCTTCTCGAGCACAAATAAGCATTTTTAAGATCTCGAACCTCTTCTAACCAGGTAATTTCCTCAAAATCAAACAACCACGCATTCCCAATTTAATATTGGGTTTTCATAACGTCGGACACCTCAACATTTAAACGTGCTGACGTTTAATTTCAACTGAGTCATCGTTTTCAAGAACATTTAAAAGCACAAAATGGCAGAGGAGGTGTGGCTAGAATATTTCCCGGCATGCTTCGTTCCTCCAACGTTCGATGATTGTTCTTTTGAATCAACAGACGTTGAGGGTTTGTTTGTTTTTCAATTAAATTTTCAATTTCCAATCAATTCTTTTTCTCGAATCATTGCGATGATGTTAACGACGTAAACTACTACCTTCGGCGTGTGTGTGTTGCAAGTTGACGGTGATTCGAGGAAAGGGAAGCATTCCAGGGCGTTTCAATAAAACGTATGCAGATGTTAAACATGGAATAAACGATCAGAGCCTGTGGTTTTGTATTTCCTCATGGGTAACACCTTCTGACTGATGGCGTCATTCCACTACACAAACTCTCAGGGTGGATCTGGGGAGGGGGGTAAAGTGGGTGCGCACCCCTCCCCACACGCTCACCCCCCTTCGGTTTCTGCACATGTTTTGGTTTCACTTTTACACAAACTGATATTTTCAGGTTGTTGTGAGAAATCTGCAAATTCTCTCAGGTACTCTGCACATTCAGGTGGACCAGTCCACCAATGACCTCGATGGGGGGGTGTTGTGTTGACAATGTCACGTGCATATCCTGGACAGGATATGTGCGTGCATTGCAACACCCCTCGTCATTCGTGGACCCCGCACACCCAAAAGACCCCGAGGATGCAAATGACCCATGGGATCCAAATGAACTGAGGACGTAAAAGACACTGAAGACCCAAAGGACCCAGGGCATCCATAAGACCACGAGGACCTGAAATACCTAGAGAACCCAATATACCTCGAGGATCCTAAAGACACAATGAGACTATCATGGACCCATCGGAATTCTGCATCATGTAAAATGTGATTCTGCATCAATGTCCCAAACCTTAACCCACGACACCCACACAAAATCCCATGTCCTTAACCTCCTCCCAACTCTGACATCTCTCTGCCCCCTTTCCCACCACACCCAAGCTCTGTGCTCCCCTCACAACCCAATGTCCTCAACTCCACCCCACCCCTCCCCCCCCATAAAAATCTTCAAACCCCTGGATCCCAACTCTGTCCCCTCTCTCCTCTCCCTCCCCAAAGCCAACTGTGTCATCCCCTCCCTCTTTCTTCTTCAAGTCTCCACTGCCCCAATGACTCAATCTCCCTTGCATTTCAATCGCCTGTAACAGTGCCATCTTGTCCGTTTTGCATTTCCTCTGGTCGTCTGAGCGGATCAATAAATCGTCGACATACTGAATCATCACTGAACCTTCCGGAAGCTCAATGTCCTCCAAGTCTTTCTTCAAGGCCTGCGAAAAGAGTGTCGGACTATCGCGAAATCCTTGCGGAAGTACAGTCCAGGTGTATTGTTGTCCCGCGTAGCTGAAGGCGAAGAAGTATTGTGATTCCTTTGCAAGGGGAATGGAAAATATGCCGAGCATAAATCGACCACAGAGAAATATGTTGCGCTCGATGGCACCCCTGCCAGCACCGTGACATGGTGCGGCACTACAGGAAAAAATGATTTCACGCATTTATACACCACCCGCAAAACTTGCACGAATCTCCACTTATTTCCACTGGGCTTCTTTACCGGGAGGATAGGCATATGACATGGGCTCTTCGTAGGTATTATCACTCCTTGCTCCCGTAATGATGCAAGCACCGGTGCGTTTCCCTCGATTGCCTCCTTTCGCAATGGATATTGGCCCACTCGAGGCAGGGGTATCCCCTCTTTTACCTGAACTAGTGCGGGCCCATAGGGGTGGGCCCGTGGGTGCGTGCCAGTATGTGCAGCTTCGTGCCTGCAGTATCAGGTCCGCAGCATCAATTGTGACGTCAGATCAAACGAAGAAGAAGAATTGTGATGCCCCCTCTCTCGCCCCCCTCTCTCCCCCCTCTCTCCCACCTCTCTCCCCCCTCCTCTCTCGCCCCACCTCTCTCGCCCCCCTCTCCCTCCCCTCTCTTGCCCCCCTCTCACACCCCCTCTCGCCATTCTCTCTCCCCCTCCTCTCTCCTTTCTCTTGCCCCTCTATCTCACCCCGTCTCTTGCCCTTCTCTCTCCCCCTCCTCTCTCCCGTCTCTTGCCCCCCTCTCTCGCCCTTGTCTCTCCCCCTCCTCTCTCCCTTCTCTCTCCCCCTCTCTCGCCCTTCTCTCTCTCTCGCCCCTCTCTCGCCCCCTCTCTCCCCCCTCCTCTCTCCCCCTCCTCTGTCGTCCTTCTCTCTGTAAATGTATTCACAAATGTCGACCAAGCACAACGATTAATTCCAACATTGGAAAAAACAGCTTTCAAACCATTGGGAAACTATTGTTTCCCACGGGAAAATTCAAACCTTGGGATTAATTAATAATTTGAAAAATAATCAAACCTTGGAAGTTTGGCACAGACCCAGGTATGGCACATACCCAGAGAAAGGCACATACCCAGGTCCCCAGTGTCGATTGTGACGTCATGCCAAACGAAGAAGAAGAATTGTGACGTCAATCCTTCAAAAAAATATATTATTTAAATAAACATTAATTGTGATGTCATTCGTGATGTCATAGCACCGTGTCCTGTCATTGGTTCACAGATACATGGCCGTAACTTGGGAACCGCTCGTCCGATCGATATTAAACCTCGAAAAGGCACATCCGCGGGTCCCCGGCAATATTCCTGGCAAGTTTCAATCCGATCGGACCGGTGGTCGTCTGGTTTTTAATAATTTGGAAAAAAATTGGCATGATAAGGTGAGAAGGTAGAACCACACCTTCAGCTGCCTTATATACACCTTTTCAACACTGAAAAAGCAGTAAAATGGCCGTAACTTGGGAACCGCTCGTCCGATTGACATCAAACCTCGAAAAGGAACATCTGCGGGTCCCCGGCAATATTCCTGGCAAGTTTCAATCGGATCGGACCGGCGGTCATCGAGAAACGGCGGTCGCAGACAAACAAACAGACAGACAGGCACACAGAGATTGCTGGAATTATCGATAGATTGACTCAGGTGTTGCGGCCAGCACCCTCCCTACATCATTTGGATGTTCTGTCCAGAGTCTGTCTGGTACTTCCTGTAATCTTTCCTCGGTCCCCGCTCGCCTGTCTGTCTGGCGGCGGGGTTTCTCGCTGTTCATCTCATGCCTTTCCAACACGCATGTCAAAATTTTATCAGGTAAGCATACTTTCCATCCATCCCCGCTCCTTATCGCGTGTAAGCTGTTCCGAGCCTCGCTACCCCTTTCTTTTGGTTTCGGGGCACATCTCAATCGGGTTATCATTTTTCCCAATTCTCCCGCACTGTGTTCTTTACTTACTGCCATTGAGACATGGGGTGTAATCCTTCGCAATGCTTTATTTGTTCGTGCTCTTTGGCGGCTCGTTCCAGCTCCACCGCTGCTCCTTCCTTTCGATCCATAAATTGGTTGTCATCATTGTGCGCATCGCGGTGTAATCTCTATGCTCTTTGGCTGAGTATTCAAAATACTGCCCTGTTTCATCGTAGTTTACAGTACAGTGCAAAGTCAATCCCACTTCTTCCAAATCAATGTCGTTGCTAAGCAACCATTCCTCTACATCTCACAATCTTTTTGCACTTTCCAAATCCCTACTCAGCTGGTTTCTACCCTCCTGAGATACAATTCGTAACCAATAAACCACTGGTCCGAGTTCATTCATCATGAGGGTCATTATTTCTTTTTGTTATGCTGGCGGGGCATCTATGAAAACTCCATCTTCTTTACATGTCATAGTACACCCCATTCTACACAACAAATCTCTACCCAACAGATTCATCGGAGTGTGTTTAGTGACCAAAAATACCTGCTCTCCTTTCAGGGGGCCTACTTCAATTCTTAATTTATCTGGAATCGGGAAATCTTTTCTCCGTCCCGAGACCCCCATCACTCTTACTGAGTCGCCTGAAAGAGGCAGGTTCTTTATTTCTCCTTGTTTCAGTGTTGACCGTGTGGCTCCCGTGTCTACACGAAATGTTACCTGTTTTCCTTCTACGTTTACCATTGTGGTCAATTCTCTCACGTTCCATGTTTCCCTTTGTGGAGCCACGACGGTATCCTTATGTCAATATTTCTTCTCCCGTCTCCAGGTTTTCTGGTGAGGAGGGTGTTTGGATATGGACACCCAGCAGGATTAAAAACAAAACCTGTCAAAGGGCAGAGGAGCTCTTTGTGAGCCAACAGCCATCCATATCGAGTGCCCAACTGTGTCTGCGGACGTCCTCCGGCAGTTGGGTTACTTTCATGAGGAGGTTGGTGGCAGGATTTGCACTCCGGCCACCGTAAAATGCTTCATTCCGCAAAACGCAAAAACGCAAAAAAATCTGAAAACCCACTCCGTGGGAGTACCTCCTGTGCAGCTTCCCTTCGCAGGGCAGCTCACCGGATGACGAGATTGGGGCAAAGCCTTCGGGACCCCCGATCTTTGGTGATAGGAGGGAAACCACGGGGTAACATCCCTGGGTCAGATTGCGGGAGAGTGTGTCGGAGTGGTGCTGAGGTGTCGTGCACCAGACGGCGGTCTCCTTGGGTTAACCTGAGGCGGTCCCTTCGGGTGGGTGCCTGGAATTTCCTATCCCTAAGAGAGGATGATCACCTGTCTCTGTTATCATCTGAGCTCAAGCGTTTGGACATCGGGATTGCAGCTCTCTCTGAGGTTCGGAGACCGGATTGCGGCGAGATAATGGTGGGTGGTTACACCTACTATTGGTCTGGTCGCTCTGATGGTTACCATACCCAAGGAGTTGCTGTAGCTGTGTCCAATAAGCTGACCCCAATGATAATTGAGGTAACACCGGTCAACGAGCATATTATGAGATTAAGGATTCGTCACTCCTTAGGTGTCATTTCCGTTGTCTCTGTTTATGCTCCGACTGAGGCGAGTGATCTCACCGTGAAGGATGCATTCTACGCCACGCTCGAGTCTGTGGTTGATCAGTGCCCCATACGAGATACACTTCTAGTCTTGGGGGATTTCATTGCATCGACTGGAACTGATAGGGATGGTTATGAGGTGTGTGTTGGTCCCCATGGGTCAGGAACTATGAACCAGAATAGCACTAAGTTCCTTGACTTTGCAAGAAGTCATGGACTTATGGTGGCTGGTTCATGGTTTCAGCGCCCACAAGCTCATCGCTGGACTTGGTATTCCAACGCCGGCGGTGTGGCAAAGGAGATTGACCATGTCCTCATTGACGGTCGTTGAAGGATGATCCAGAACTGCAGGGTCTACCAGAGTGCTCAGTTCCTCAGTACTGACCACAGGCTTGTTGTAGCAACTCTCAAGCTGCACCTTAAATCCTGGAGAATGGTACCATCCCAGCCTAGGCTGGATGTTGGCAAGCTCAGGGATGAGAGAGTCGCTGAGGAGTTTGCGGACAGGCTGAGTGGACACTTGGGGGGTCTGGGTGCTTTGGGGGGTCCTGAAGAGTTGTGGAGTGCCTTCAAGACCACCGTCCTTGATGTTGCCGGTGGATGTCTTGGAGCTCACCGCAGGGCAAAGAAGAATTTTGTCTCTCAAGGGACACTGGATACCATTGACCAGTCGCAGGGCCAGGCTGAATGGAAGAGTTGAGCTGTTCAGGGAGCTGAGGCGTAAAACTGTACGTGCACTGAGGGTGGACAAGGAGGCCTATGTGCGAGGAATCTGTGAGGGGGTAGAGCATCACCTGTGGACAGGTGATTCTCGTCCCGCTTACAGGGGAATTCACGCATTACGTTCATCCAAGCCCATCCCTCGGAGCACTGCAGTTCGAGCAGAGAGTGGTCGGCTCTTGACAGAGGAGTCTGAAGTGAAGACCCGCTGGGCCGGTTACTTTGAGCGGTTGGTTGTACCAGGCTGATCCCCCAGCTGTCGAGTTGGACGTCAGGGGTGTTACAATCCCTGTTGCTGACCCTCGAATCAACTGTGGTCCACCTTCGCTTGTGGAAACAAGGGCTGCGGTGAACCAGTTGAAACGGGGCAAAGCTCCAGGGATCTGTGGCATCCATGCTGAACTTCTCAAGACTGGTGGAAATGCTGCACTCGTGTCGTTGCATGCAGTTTTGTGCTCTGCCTGGAACACAGGCATCATCCCAACTGACTGGAAGAGGGGCCTTGTTGTCCCTCTCTGGAAAGGGAAGGGTGATCGCCAAGACTGCAACAACTTCCGAGGGGTGACGCTGCTCTCAGTGCCGGGCAAGGTGTTTGCTCGGATAATTCTTGATAGGGTTCGCCACCATCTGCTTGAGCACCAGCGTCCAGAGCAGTCAGGCTTTACACCAAAGAGGTCAACGATTGACCGTATCCTTGCCCTTCGTGTCCTCACCGAACGCAGACGAGAGTTTCGGCAGGGGCTGCTTGCAGTCCATGTTGATCTCTGTAAAGCATTCGATTCAGTGAATCGGGATGTCCTCTGGAGGATTCTTGGTCTTCGTGGGGTGCCACCAAAACTGATCGATCTGATGTCTGAACTCTACTCTGGTACTGAGAGTGCTGTGAAGTGTGATGGTACCATCTCTGACTTATTTCCAGTTGTCACTGGAGTTCGTCAGGGGTGTGTACTGGCCCCCACACTTTTCAGCACTTGTATTTTTGATTTGGATTTTAGGGAGGAGGTCGGAGAGATCTAGCTGCGGTGCATCGTTTGGGAATGTCAAGATCTCGGACCTTGACTTTGCAGATGATGCAGTCATCTTTGCGGAGACTTTAGACATCCTTTTGGGGGCCCTCGAGGTGCTGAATGAGGAGTGGGAGCCGCTGGGATTTCGGGTTTCTTGGGTCAAAACTAAGATCCAGGCTTTTGGTGACATCTTGGATGCTGCTGTCCTGTCTGTGTCTGTTTGTGGTGAGGATGTTGAGGTCGTGGAGAGATTCACTTACCTTGGCAGTGATATTCATGTCTCTGCTGGCTGCGTGTCAGAGGTCAATAGACGTCTGGGTTCACTGGATCATGGGGTGTGGCGCTGCCGGTACCTGTGCGGGAGGACGAAAGTCCGAGTCTTCAGGTCCTTGGTACTTCCAGTCTTGCTCTATGGATGCGAGACTTGGACTCTGACCAAGGATCTGAGATGGAGACTTAATTCCTTTGGTGCCAGGTCTCTTCGGAAAATCCTTGGCTATCGCTGGTTGGATTTTGTGTCCAACGAGCGGTTGTTGAGAGATACTCGGATGAGATTTGTTACCTGCATAGTCCGTGAGCGTCAGTTGCGGCTGTATGGACATGTGGCTCGTTTTCCTGACGCTGAGCCTGCTCACCAGATTCTCTCAGTGAGGGAGTCTCATGAGTGGAGGAGGCCAGTGGGCTGACCACGTGCCTCGTGGTTGCAGCAGGTTGACCTTCATCTCAAGGAGATGGGGATGGGCCTGGAATCTGCCTGGGGGATGGCCAGACGGAGGTCCCTGGAGTACCGGCGGAAAGTGGATGCAGCGACGCGCTTTTCTGGCACATGCTCCCATACCTGACCTGACCTTGGATTGGTTTTTAAACATTCTTCCACACTTGCTTTTACTCCCCAAATGTCTTGGGGTGTCCACAATCTCAAGACCCAATCAATGTGCGCCATTTGCATCATGGGGAACTGCTGAATGTCAGCCCCTCCCATTGCTCCTTCATCCTCCAGGACGGGGTAAATTCCCTTTGTTATCCCAGGTCGTGTGGTTATTTTCCCGTCTATGTTATCGTTCTTTTCCGCTGGCTGCGCTCGCGCTTGTTTCAATTGCTCCTGTCTCGCTTCCTCTTTTGTCATTCGTTGGTTCAAAATTCCTTCGAGACCTGAACGCTTATTTTCTGTCTCAGCTTGTGATGCCGTTAACCAAGCACCTCGCACCCTCCAATGTTTCTCTCTCTGTCTCGAGCCTCCCGCTTTGCCCTCTGTCAGCACTGTGCAAAATGTGTGCAATACTTTTGGATCGAAGGATCCGTCCAACGGGAAAGGTCTTTTCTTCCTTCCGTCCATTTCACCCAATCTTGCACTTCCTCGACTTTATCCCTTCCATGTTTTTCCCCCACAATTTTCAATGGTGTTTCTCTTGGTAACTCTTGAGATTTAACAGAGTTATTCCCCATATTTATGTTCTGAGCTTTTCAACAGCCTTATAGCTTTAAAGCGTTTCTCCTTTTATTACACGGAACCGGGGTTCCACTCTTATCAACAGCCTTTAAACCTTCTTTCAGGACTTTAACCTATTAGTCTTTCTTCACACAACACCTTTAGAAAACAAGATTTTACCCTGCTTCTCTTTATTTCACGTGGATATCCTTATCCTCTTCATACAACAATACAGATCTCAAATGGCCGGACCCACTACCACAGAATACAAGACTTAAACTCGTTTATCCTTATTTCACTTGGATAGCCTTATCCTCTTCATACAACAATACAGATCTCAAATGGCCGAACCCACTACCACAGAATACAAGACAAACTCTTTGCCTTCGCATTCTGCGAAAGGTTATGTTTTGGTCGCTGTGTATTTATTTATTTGTGAATATGTGTGTTTGTTTGTAATTCGCATAACTTCAAAAGTATGAAACCGAATTGCATGAAAATTGGTGGGATGATTCCTGATTATCCAAGGACGATTTGATTAGATTTTTGGAGCGATCGGGTCAAAGGTCGAGGTCAAGGTCATGAAAAGGTTAAAAACAAACTTTTGAGCATAACTTCCTTCATAAGACAGCTATCGACATGCAACCAACGCCATATTGTTCCATGACGAAATACCTTTTGGGCACGTGGTGTCAGATTTGACGTGAGGTCATCAGAAGTGCGTCAAAATGACGTCACAAGATGATGTAAATTTTCAATTTTCGACCTCATCAGTTTTGATCATACCGTTTTGTAAAAGTTACCTTAAGGACGTCACTCACCAAATTTGACGTCGTTCGGACTGACCGTTATGACGTCATTGACGTTTGAACATAACGTTTTTCAATTGTGGCTAAAATGTCCTGATATTTTAAATTCAAATATCAGTGTAATTTGTCAAGGAAATTGTCCCAAATCCAGGCATTATGATCAGTACGAAAATATCTGCTTATTGCTGAACAGGTTTTACAAATTAACTCAATGGTCAAGGTCAAGGTCACACTCAACTCAAAATATACTTGTTGGCATAACTTCCGATCTTATAGAGCTATTGACATGAAACCAACGTTAAAATGTTCCGAGAAATAAGAGCTTTCACGATGTTAGTCCGCGATTGGTAGTGACGTCATTGGAAGTGCGTCAAAATGACGTCACAAGATGACGTCATTTTTAAACTTTCGATTTTTTTCAGTGTTTATCATTCCATTTTGTTGGACTGCCCTCAATGACATCTAACACCAAATTTGACGTCCATTGGACTGATGGTTGTGACGTCATGGATGTTTTTAAATGACGTTTTTCAAATGTGCCTGGAAAAAAGTCGCGGCGGCGAAGGTATGCGCTCTTCCGATTGCCCGTTCTAGTTTATCCTTATTTCACTTGGATATCTTTATCCTCTACCCTTCCCAGTCCCAAAATACAGCCTTACAGCCCCTTCTGGTCAATCAATAAAACTGCATTTGACTCTCCTCATATGTTTACCGTTATTAGTTTGTCACCTCAGCAGAACCTGAAGCTGTGTTCAAAGGAACTCTCACCGCTGTGTGTACAGTGCTTTCCTCACAAGGGCTATCCTTTTGCAGATTCCCGACGTGTTGCGCACCACGTAACGTTTAGCTGAGACCCTTGTAAGTGCTGTACACCAAGCGGCGCTCCTCCGGTCCACAGCGTCAGAGTCTGGGAGTTACCATTCTGGGGTGCCAACTGTGAAAACTCCGTTCTTCAGCCAGGTATAAAGAGAGTCTTTCGAAGAGGATTCACCATGATGCAGCTTTATTGAAGGACCACACGCGAGCCAGCGGAGGTGATGTTAGCAGCTCAACCAGCACAGTGGAGAGCTACCAAAACCACACTCAGTCTTACATTCAAAAACTCTCCCTCATATACAATCTATCTCTAATTCCAATCTATCTCTGGTTATAATTTAATCCCAGTTCGTGTGACAAGATCTCCAAATGTGTACTCAGGTATGAGCTATGAGTTTCCCTTCCCTCCCCCAAGGGAGGGTGGAATAAGCGAACAGCTTATTTTCAGGCCCAGCAATCATCTTAGACAATCCCTCTCCCCTGCCCCAGACTTCTTATCACTGTGGAGTGTTTGAAGGAGAAAGAAAACCCCCCTATTAAGTTCACAAAGATGGTAAGAGTAGGGACATATCTAGCTTCAAACTAAACAAGAGCCCAGGAGTGGAATGCTGGAGAAAAACAACATAAAGTTTGGCTTTACATGAGAAAGGACATGTCTCGGTTTGTTATCACTTAAACAACACAGTCAGTGCCTTCAGAGGGCATCTGGTGGACTGAATCACTGGTGAACAATTCCACTAAAACGAGAGAGAGTTCTTAAAATGCATTACAGAGTATATACAAATGGGTTCAAATCCCTGCATCGAACTAATATGTATGTATTAATTATGGATTGGATGTGACCATAAAATAGCACTCCTCACAGTCATTGTATCACATTATTCTTTTTATTACTGCCAATTATCGTGTTATCATTATTATTATTATTATTATTAATATGCTGTTATCATTATTCTGAGATATCTTTGGGAAAAAATGGCATGATAAGGTGGAACGACACTTCAGTTGCGATATATACACCTTTCCAACACTGAAAAAGCAATAAAATGGCCGGAACTTAGGAAGCGGTTGTCCGATTTATATCAAACGTTGAAAAGGCACATCCGCGGGTCCCCGGCAATATTCCTGGCAAGTTTCAATCAGATCGGACTGGCGGTTGTCGAGAAACAGCGTCGCAGACAGACACATGGACAGACACACACACACACACACACACACACACACACACACACACACACACACACACACACACACACACACACACACACACACACACACACACACACACACACACACACACACACACACACACACACACACACACACACACATTGCTGGACTTATAGATAGACTAATGCGGGCCCGTAGGTGCGTGCCCGGAGGTGCATAAACGACGACTGGATTGGGGCATTTTTCACCCCCCTCACTCGCCCCTCTCTCCCCCTCTCTCGTGCCAGTACCCTCTCTCGTGGGTGAGGCGTGTCAGTATGTGCAGCTTCGTTCCTTCGCTCTCGTAAACGACTACTGGATTGGGGCATTTTTTCAATTCGATCGGACCAACCATATCATAAATGGCCATAACTTGGGAAACACCTGGGAAACATACTCAGGTCCCCAGCGTCAATTGTGACGTCATATCAAACGATGAAGAATTGTGACGCCCCCTCTCTCTCTCCCCCCTCGCTCCCCCCTAGACTCACCCCTCCTCTCTCCCCCTCCTCTCTCGCCCCTCTCTCTCGCCCTCTCTCTCACCCCCACTCTCACCCCCTCTCTCGCCCCTCTCTCTCGCCCCTCTCTCTCCTGAAACCTGATGTTGGACACGTCCTCAACCATCTCTCGAACATGCAATTATCGGTGTTGTTCAAATTTGGCAGATAGATCAAGAACAATGATTTATTTACATAACAATGCCATTTTATTTCGATATGAGATACAAGATGGCCATCTCACTGCCAATTTAATTGTAAAAAAACCCAATGTTGTGCACATCATAACCATTTCTCGGACACGCATTTTGCCAATGCTGTTCAAACTTGGTGCACAGTAATGAAAGATGGCTTACAGAAACACCTCATTTCTTTCGAGATCATATCCAAGATGGCCGACTGGTGGCCATTTTCTAACTGATATGTGTCCCCAACCATTTCTCAGACATGCATGGTCCGATTTTGTTCAAACTTGGTGCAAGCACAGTGCATACTGACATACGCATGCACCTCACTTTATTTTGTGATCTGATCAATGATGGGCGATTGGTAGGCTTGCGGCCATTTTAATTGAACATAAATGTGGGCGAGCAATTTAACATAAACATAACCTTTCTAGCTCTCTTTTTTTTACTTGTTTTAATGCTGCATTATCTCTATTTTTAATTCCAGCAGTGTGTGTGTGTGTGTGTGTGTGTGTGTGTGTGTGTGTGTGTGTGTGTGTGTGTGTGTGTCTGTATGTGTGTCTGCGACCGCCGTTTCTCGACAACCACTGGTCGGATCTGATTGAAACTTGCCAGGAATATTGCTGGGGCCCTGCGGATGTGCCTTTTCAAGGTTTGATATTAACCGAACGATTGGTTCCCAAGTTACGGCCATTTATCTGTCAACCAATGACAGGACACGGTGCTATAACATCACCAATGACGTCACAATGCTTCCTGTTTTTTTATATGATGTCACAATTGATGCGGGGACCTGAGTATGTACCTTTTCAAAGTTTGATATCGTTCTTCTTCATCCGTTTCAGCTGCGTCCCAAGTGTTTCCCAAGTTATGGCCATTTATGATACGGTTCGTCCGATATAACTGAAACAATGCCCCAATCCAGTTTTTTTTTGCGCATATGGCCACGCATGTACGGCCTTGCACGTACAGGTACGCACCTACGGGCATGCACATACGTGCACGCACCTACGGGAACGCGAGAGCGAAGGAACGACCTGTGTGATTGTTTCTGGCACGAGGTTTGAAAGTTTTTTTTTTCACACTGACGGGCCACACACGTACGGGCACGCAAGTACGGCCATGCACGTACAGGCACACACCTATGGGCATGCACCTCCAGGCATGCACGTACGTTTTCGCACATACGGGCACATGAGAGCGAAGGAACGGTCTGTGTGGTTGTTGTTTCTGGCACGTGGTTTGAAATGTTTTTTGTTTTTTTTTTGCACGTACGGGCACACATGTATGGGCACGCACCTACGGGCCTGCACTAGTCTTCTTCTATCTCTAATTCCAGCAATCTCTGTGTGTCTGTCTTTCTGTTTGTGTCTTTGTCTGCGACCGCCGTTTCTCGACGACCACTGATCCGTTCTAATTGAAACTTGTCAGAAATATTGTTGGAGACCCGAGGATGTGCCTTTTCAAGGTTTGATATTAATCGGACAAGCGACTCCCAAGTGACGGCCATTTATTTATCAACCAATGACAGGACACGGTGCTTTGACGTCAGAAGTCCCCCCCCCCATTTCCATTTTCCATTTATTCCATTTCCATGCACGTATGGGCACACACCTATGCGAACGCACCTACGGGCCCGCACGTACGGCCACGCACACACAAGCACGCACCTACAGTCATGCACTGGTATTTTAAAATGGATGAAGTGGGCTCGACACTTAGTATTGCCCCCGGGCCCATTTTGGCTCTTGACAGTCCTGCCAACAGCAAATTGTTAGTGTCTGAGTATACTTTATTTTATTCTTGGATCGACGACTCAAAGAGCTGTCCTGTCAGATGTAGTAATCTGAGCGGCCAAGGTGGGCGGGTGATGTTTGAGGAACATTTCCAGCCAGTTTCCCTGACTGGGAAGAGCAGCGTGG
Organism: Eptatretus burgeri; assembly: GCF_056783735.1. Classification (NCBI taxonomy): domain Eukaryota; kingdom Metazoa; phylum Chordata; class Myxini; order Myxiniformes; family Myxinidae; genus Eptatretus; species Eptatretus burgeri. The sequence continues at coordinate 86,584,413 of NC_140964.1, read as the reverse complement.
ATCTTCAAAAAGCCTGATATAAAGAAGGAAAACCTCACACTAAATAACTTATGTGTAACAAGTGGAGGTGGAACAACTCAGATGAAATACATTATTTGAAACTAGTTGAGGTGTAAAACCTCACATTAAGTACATTATTTATGACGAGATGAGGTGTAAAACCTCACCGTAAATACCTTATTTGTAGCGAGTTGAGGTAAAAACCTCACAGTAAATAACTTTTTTGTAACTCGTAGAGCTTGAAAACCCCCCACATTAACTACTTTATTTGTGACGATGTGAGGTGTAAAACCTCACAGTAAATACCTTAATCGTAACTGGGTGAGGTGAAAACCTCACATTAACTACTTTATTTGTGACGATGTGAGGTGTAAAATCTCACAGTAAATGCCTTATTTGTAACGAGTTGAGGTTGAAAACCTCACATTAACTTCTTTATTTGTGACGATGTGAGGTGTAAAACCTCACATTAACTTCTTTATTTGTGACGATGTGAGGTGTAAAACCTCACATTAAATACCTTATTTTTAACGAATTGAGGTTGAAAACCTCACATTAACTTCTTTATTTGTGACGATGTGAGGTGTAAAACCTCACATTAAATTCCTTATTTGTAACGAGTTGAGGTTGAAAACCTCACATTAACTTCTTTATTTGTGACGATGTGAGGTGTAAAACCTCACATTAAATACCTTATTTTTAACGAGTTGAGGTTGAAAACCTCACATTAACTTCTTTATTTGTGACGATGTGAGGTGTAAAACCTCACATTAAATACCTTATTTGTAACGAGTTGAGGTTGAAAACCTCACATTAACTTCTTTATTTGTGACGATGTGAGGTGTAAAACCTCACAGTAAACACCTTATTTGTAACGAGTTGAGGTTGAAAACCTCACATTAACTTCTTTATTTGTGACGATGTGAGGTGTAAAAACCTCACATTAAATACCTTATTTGTAACTCGTAGAGGTTGAAAACCCCCCACATTAACTACTTTATTTGTGACGATGTGAGGTGTAAAACCTCACAGTAAATACCTTCATCGTAACTGGGTGAGGTGAAAACCCCACATTAACTTCTTTATTTGTGACGATGTGAGGTGTAAAACCTCACAGTAAACACCTTATTTGTAACGAGTTGAGGTTGAAAAACTCACATTAACTTCTTTATTTGTGACGATGTGAGGTGTAAAAACCTCACATTAAATTCCTTATTTGTAACTCGTAGAGGTTGAAAACCCCCCACATTAACTACTTTATTTGTGACGATGTGAGGTGTAAAATCTCACAGTAAATACCTTAATCGTAACTGGGTGAGTTGAAAACCCCACATTAACTACTTTATTTGTGACGATGTGAGGTGTAAAACCTCACAGTAAATACCTTATTTGTAACGAGTTGAGGTTGAAAACCTCACATCAACTTCTTTATTTGTGACGATGTGAGGTGTAAAACCTCACATTAAATACCTTATTTGTAACGAGTTGAGGTTGAAAACCTCACATTAACTTCTTTATTTGTGATGATGTGAGGTGTAAAACCTCACATTAAATACCTTATTTGTAACTTGTTGAGGTTGAAAACCTCACACTAAATACCTTATTTGTAAATAGTGGAGGTGAAAACCTCACAGTAAATACCCTATTTGTAACTAGTTGAGGTGTAAAACCTCACAGTAAATACCTTACTTGCAACTAGTTGAGGTGAAAACCTCACACAAAATACTATATTTGTAGCTAGTTGAGGTGTAAAACCTCAGAGTAAGTACCTTATTTGTAACTAGTTGAGGTGAAAACCTCACACGAAATACCTTATTTGTAACTAGTTGAGGTGAAAACCTCACATTAAATACCTTATTTGTAACAAGTTCAGGTGAAAACCTCACATTAAATACCTTATTTGTTACTTGTGGAGGTTTAACCCTCACACTGAATACCTTATTTGTGACTAGGTGAGGTGTAAAACCTCACAGTAAATACGTTATTTGTGACTAGTTGCGGTGTAAAACCTCACAGTAAATACGTTATTTGTGACTAGTTGCGGTGTAAAACCTCACACTAAATACTTTATTTGTAACTAGTTGAGGTGAAAACCTCACAGTAAATACCTTATTTGTGACTAGTTGAGGTGTAAAACCTCACACTTAATTCCTTATTTGTTACTAGTTGAGGTGTAAAACCTCACACTTAATACCTTATTTGTGACTAGTTGAGGTGTAAAACCTCACAGTAAATACCTTATTTGTGACTAGTTGAGGTGTAAAACCTCACAGTAAATACCTTATTTGTGACTAGTTGAGGTGTAAAACCTCACAGTAAATACCTTATTTGTGACTAGTTGAGGTGTAAAACCTCACAGTAAATACCTTATTTGTCACTAGTTGAGGTGTAAAACCTCACAGTAAATACCTTATTTGTGACTCGTTGAGGTGTAAAACCTCACAGTAAATACCTTATTTGTCACTAGTTGAGGTGTAAAACCTCACAGTAAATACCTTATTTGTCACTAGTTGAGGTGTAAAACCTCACACTAAATACCTTATTTGTGACTAGTAAAGGTGAAAACCTCACATTAAATACCTTCGTTCTCTCACTCACGAGTAAACCTCACTTCGTTCTCAAAATAGAAAAATGGAAGTTTCTTTTTTAGCCGCGTCGTGTTGAGAACGCTGGCTCCAACAGAGCTCCGCGTTCTTCTTCTTTGTCGTCTTCTTTTTCTTCTTCTTCTTCTTCTTCTTCTTCTTCTTGTTCTTCTTCTTCTGGTGAAGAGAAAACCTTTATGACGCGGATCTTGGACACATTTGTCCTTGTTTTCATTCTGCTTTCATCAGAGAAAGTTTGGACTGTTCTCTTCCACTGTAACTGCAGCAACGACTTGTTCTTCTTGTCTCCATGGTAACAAAATGGAATGAGTAGACAAGGTAATCTCGACATGTTGTCTCCACGCTGTCCATCTCCCTCCATGTTGTCCATCTGTAATTCCAGGAACGATTCCATCGATTTCATCGATAATTCCATCGATTCCATCGAAAATTCCATCGATTCCAGAAACAATACAAACACAAGATAGTCAACACCATCACTTGGTGAAGCAACGTGTCCATTTTGTTTGCCTTTATATGGAGTAAACGAGGACGTCGTTGGAAACACCTGTTCCTGATCCCAGTCGATGTGTTTCCTTCTCACTTTATAACCCTCATTCCAGCAGTTTCTCGTCCCGTCGAGCCGAAGCGAGTTTACTGAATTGCAGGATTTCCTCATGATATCCACCACAGGAAATCTTTGAACAACATCATCATTTTAATTCCCTTTAAACAGTTTGAACAGCTTGAAGAAGGATCCTTCTCGAGCACAAATAAGCATTTTTAAGATCTCGAACCTCTTCCAACCAGGTAATTTCCTCAAAATCAAACAACCAGCATTCCCAATTTAATATTGGGTTTTCATAATGTCGGACACCTCAACCTTTAAATGTGCAGACGTTTAATTTCAACCGAGTCATCGTTTTCAAGAACATTTAAAAACACAAAATGGCAGAGGGGTTGTGGCTAGAATATTTCCCGGCATGCCTCGCTCCTCCAACGTTCGACGATTGTTCTTTTGAATCAACAGACGTTTGGGGTTTGTTTGTTTTTCAATTAAATTTTCAATTTCCAATCAATTGTTTTTATCGAATTATTGCGATGATGTTAACGACGTAAACTACTACCTTCGGCGTGTTTGTGTTGGTAGTTGATGGTGATTCGAGGCAAGGGAAGCATTCCAGGGTGTTTCAATAAAACGTATACAGATGTTAAACATCGAATAAACGATCAGAGCCTGTGGTTTTGTATTTCCTCATGGGTAACACCTTCTGACTGATGACGTCATTCCACGACACAAACTCTAAGGTTGGATCTGGGGAGGGGGGTAAAGGGGGTGCGTACCTCTCCCCACACCCTCACCCCCCCCTTCGGTTTCTGCACATGTTTTGGTTTCACTTTTACACAAACTGATATTTTCAGGTTGTTGTGAGTAATCTGCAAGTTCTCTCAGGATCTCTGCACATTCAGTTGGACCAGTCCACCAATTCGCTCGATGGGGGGTTTGTGTTGACAATGTCACGTGCATTGCAACACTCCTTGTCAATCGTGGACCCAGCATATCCAAAAGACCCCGAGAATCCAAATGACCCATGGGATCCAAATGACCCAGGGCATCCATAAGACCACGAGGACCTAAAATACCTCGAGAACCCAAAATACCTCGAGGATCCAAAAGACACAATGACACTATCATGGACCCATCGGAATTCTGCATCATGTAAAATGTGATTTCAGGTCCCAAACCTTAACCCACAACACCCACACAAATCCCATGTCCTTAACCTCCTCCCAACTCTGACATCTCTCTGCCCCCTTTACCACCACACCCAAGCTCAGTGCTCCCCTTACAATTCAATGTCCTCAACCCCCCCCCCCCCCATAAAAAATCTTCAAACCCCTGTATCCCAACTCTGTCCCCTCTCTCCTCTCACTCCCACAGGCCAACTGTGTCATCCCCTCCCCCTTTCTTCTTCAAGTCCCCAATGGCCCAATTCCTCAATCTCCCTTGCAACCCCAAGTCCTCAACCCCTCCCCCTTATTCCCAACATCTTTGTCTCCCTCTTCCGACTCCATGTACCCTCACACCCAACTCTGTGTCGTCCCTCCCCATTTCTTCCTGTGCTTGACAAAGTTACACAAAGATACACAGGGAACTTTGGTGCATGAGAACGTTTCCCACCATGTATACTTGACCTTATGTCGCCGTCTGGTGGGATTACAACCGTCAACCAATCAGCTTGTTTCTCACAAAATCCAATGTACACCCATGCTGTGCCCGCGTATGCTGCGAGGACATATAACACCTATCTGGAAACAACATTACCAGTGTCTCGCCATTCCCCATTGGATCGTGACATCAAGCCATCAATCATGCCAACAGTGATGCCTGCCATGCAGGACTGTGTGAACTATCTGTCTTGTCAAGACTTGGTTTCAAACAGAGGTTTCTGTGTTTGCTGATAAGCCTGAGAAATTCAGGAGATGGCGTGCAGCCTTCCAGAACATGATCAGAGGCGGACCGCTTGCATCCACTCACCACGAAGAACAGAATGTCTGTCTTCACTAGTGACATTCGCCCAAAGGTCACAGTAAGTAAGACCGAGGTCACGGGTGATTTCCTGCCACAGATTGTCAAGCAACTGCCTGCAGCAGTCACGTCACCTTCTGAAAATCATCACTCGTCATCGAATGGAAGATCAGCAACAATTCTGCCCTATTCACAGGACTAAACATCATCTTGCGCATTCCAGAACATTCAAAGAAAAAACATTGCAATCCAGACTCATCCTTCTTCACCAATAGAAATATTTACCGGATATACTTAGTCAACTAACCATTCACCCAAGGAGTGTCAGTAAAATTGGATTGTTCTTTGTGCGACAGCACCCGTCATGACTCAGAACTTCTTGATGCCAGGTGTGCTACCCTCGAGAGACCAGCAGGAAGGCAAATTATCAGGAACTCTTCAAACCCTGTGAGTGTGTCGGATGGGCTTTGAAAGCATGGCGAGGAGTAACCCTCTGTGATTAAAAGGTGTACGGACATTTGTGGTAGTAGTGGATCCAGAGAAAGGTCTTGTTCCAAAATCTGTCTTGTGAAAGTATTCATTGCCAGGAGTCCTGAAAATTTTCTGAAAATGTATGCTGTGTAGATGACCAGTCAAACCAATCTCTCGTCTGCAGCAAACTCTTTGACTACTTCAATGTTCCAAATAATGTAGTCCCTTTTGAACTCAAAACCTGCTGTGGAACTACGGCAGTCATTGATCAGCATGTCATGAATCTCATCATCAAATCTTTCAATGGAATCATCCCCCTGCCGTTCCGGAGCTAACCGATTGTAATGGTATTCCTTGTAATTCCTCCGAGATTCCAACACTGGAGGTCGCAGGACTCCACTCACATATACGTCTTCTCGTTTCCCGAACCTGAGGGTACAGGAACAGCAATTCGATTGATACCGCCAATGTCCCCAGGAAAAAGGGCTGACTGCATATGGAATACATAGATGGAACACTCTGTGCGACCCGGTTCGTAACTCGTCAGTCCCACTCTGTATCGAAGCAGGGCTGTATTTGTATCGATATTAAATAATGTTTTGTCTGGAACCACTGATCCTATCGAAGGAAAACTTTGCAACTATCATCTACAGAAAGTCTCATGCTGTATCAAAGGCAGACATCTGGGTACCCGGTCATCACTGCCAGCAGTTATAAAGTGGCAGTTCTAGTTATTATTGTTATTATTATTACTTGTTTATTTACCTTTTTTTAGAAATGTGTTTCCATACTGGAGAATTTCATTGTCATTGCACAGAGTTTTTTTAAAATTATCATTCTTCTGATTTGTGTTGTATTAAACACGAGCAGGCCCCACCTTCCCTCTCTCATCCCCCTTTTGGCTGGAATTATATGGGTCCAGAAGGGGAATTTGAAGTGGAGTGAAATCGTTGCTGAAACTAATAAGTGACTAAATTGATGTAATGGTCATTTCTGGTCATGAAGTGTTCTGCCAAGAGTATGTGACAAGAATGCATTCATTAGTCCCCTTCCAGTTTCAGCGGAGGGAACTATCAGTTTTCTCTCAGTCTGTCAGTCCATCTGTCCGTCTCACCTGTGGGTTTTCAGACTTTTTCCCAATACCCCTTAACATATTCAAGTGAAACTTGGTACATGGCTTTATGATGAAAAGTTACAGAACAAGTTCAAGTTTCAGGGCATTTCGTCAACACCCAGACCCCCCAAATCCCCAGTCAGACTGTTTGCAAACTCCTCAGCCACCCTCTCTTCGTTAAACTTGCAAACATCCAGCCTCGGCTAGGATGGTACCATTCTCCTGGATTTAAGCTGAAACTTAAGAGTTGCTCCAACAAGCCTGTGGTTGGTATTGAGAAACTGAGCACTCTGGTATACCCTGCAGTTCTGGATCATCCCCCAGCGACCATCAGTGAGGACATGGTCAATTTCCTTTGTCACACCATCAGCGTTGGAATACCAAGTCCAGCGATGAGCTTGTGGGCACTGAAACCATGAACCAGCCACCCGAAAGCCATGACTTCTCGCAAAGTCAAGGAACTTAGTGCTATTCTGGTTCACAGTTCCAGACCCGTGAGGACCATCCCTATCAGTGCCAGTAATGGTTGATGCATTAAAATCCCCCAAGTCGAGAAAAGTATCTTGCCTGGGGCGCCGATGAACCACACACTCGAGCGTGGCATAGAATGCGTCCTTCATGGTGAGATCACTCGCCTCAGTTGGAGCATATACAGAGACCAGGGAAATGACACCAAAGGAGTGAAGAATCCTTAGTCTCATGATATGATCGTTTACCGGTTTTATTTCCATTATAATGGGAGTCAGCTTATTGATCACAGCTACAGCAACTCATTTGGCACGGTAACCATCAGAGCAACCAGACCAATAGTAGGTGTAACCACCCACCATGGTCGCGCAGCAATCTGATCTCCGAACCTCACAGTGTGCTGCAATACTGATGTTCAAATGCTAGAGCTCAGATGATAACAGAGACAGGTGATCATCAAATCTTAGAGTGAGAACATTCCAAGCACCCACCTGAAGGGAGGAGACCGCCGTCTGGTGGACGACACCTCAGCACCACCCTGACACACCCCACCACACCCACCCAGGAAGATTGCCCTGTGGCTTTTCGCCAATCTCGTCAGCCGGTGAGCTTCCCTGTGAACGGAAGCTGCACATGAAGTACTCCCACAGAGTGGGTTTTCAGGTTTATTTGCATTATTTGTGTGTGTTGTGGAATGAAGTGTTTTACAGTGGCCAGAATGCAAATCCTGCCACTGACCTCCTACTGCAGAAAAAGGTAACCCAACTGCAGGAGGTCGTCCACAGATACAGTTGGGCACCAGATATGGATGGCCGTTGGCTCACAAGGAGCTCTTCCGCCCTTTGACAGGTCTTGTTTTTAATTTTGCTGGGTGTCCATATCCACACACCCTTCTCACCAGGAAACCTGGTTGGGGGGGGGGTACGGTTTAGTCGCCCACATCCCGACTAATCCAGGCTCTCCCGAGATAGAGTACCGGCTTCCTGATATTTTGGAATGTAAGTACATGTTACGCAGGATACACTTAAACAAGAATCAAGTTTAGAAAATAACTAAAAGTATGGGATTTGGCATCCATGTCCCTATAAACAAACCCATTGCAGACCTGCTGACCACATTTGTGTTTTATTAATTTTTATTTTCTATCATATTCAGGATATTTTGTGTGAGATATCTTTCACAAAAACATTGCAACATTGATTATTATCAGTGCTAAGTATGAACAAATGTGACACAAAAGATAAAAAAGCAGGTAACTTCGTAAATACACAGACGAACCTTGATAACAACCTTAATATCAGGTGCGAAGTCCACATGTTGTTTTTTTCTTTCTCCAGCGTCTGAAGTTCATCGATAAGCTATCATACACACGAATCAGCACACACATGCAAACAAAGACAACAATGAACACACGACTTGACTCTTAACACAAGACATGCACAGTTGTTGATCTTG
>NC_140964.1:86563293-86570793 GCF_056783735.1 Eptatretus burgeri | reverse complement strand
AAACCTCACATTAAATACCTTATTTGTGACTAGTCGAGGTGAAAACCTCACATTAAATACCTTATTTATAACTAGTTGAGGTGAAAACCTCACATTAAATACCTTATTTGTGACTAGTCGAGGTGTAAAACCTCACAGTAAATACCTTATTTGTCACTAGTTGAGGTGTAAAACCTCACACTAAATACCTTATTTGTGACTAGTAAAGGTGAAAACCTCACATTAAATACCTTCGTTCTCTCACTCACGAGGAAACCTCACTTCGTTCTCAAAATAGAATAATGGAAGTTTCATTTTTAGCCGCGTCGTGTTGAGAACGCTGGCTCCAACAGAGCTCCGCGTTCTTTTTCTACTTCGACTTCTTCTTCTTCTTTGTCTTCTTCTTCATCTTCTTCTTCTTGTTCTTCTTCTTCTGGTGAAGAGAAAACCCTTCTGGCGCGGCTCTTGGACACATTTGTCCTTGTTTTCATTATGCTTTCATCAGAGAAAGTTTGGACTGTTCTCTTCCACTGCAACTGCAGCAACGACTTGTTCTTCTTGTCTCCATGGTAACACAATGGAATGAGTGGACAAGGTACTCTCGACATGTTGTCTCCACGCTGTCCATCTCCCTCCATGTTGTCCATCTGTAATTCTAGTAACGATTCCATCGATTTCATCGATAATTCCATCGATTCCATCGAAAATTCCATCGATTCCAGAAACAAGACAAACACAAGATAGTCAACACCATCACTTGGTGAATCAACGTGTCCATTTTGTTTGCCTTTTCTGGAGTAAACGAGGACGTCGTTGGAAACACCTGTTCCTGATCCCAGTCGATGTGTTTCCTTCTCACTTTATAACCCTCATTCCAGCAGTTTCTCGTCCCGTCGAGCCGAAGCGAGTTTACTGAATTGCAGGATTTGCTCATGATATCCACCACGGGAAATCTTTGAACAACATCATCATTTTAATTCCCTTTAAACAGTTTGAACAGCTTGAAGAAGGATCCTTCTCGAGCACAAATGAGCATTTTTAAGATCTCGAACCTCTTCTCATCAGGTAATTTCCTCAAAATCAAACAACCAGCATTCCCAATTTAATATTGGGTTTTCATAACATCGGACACCTCAACCTTTAAACGTGCAGACGTTTAATTTCAACCGAGTCATCGTTTTCAAGAACATTGAAAAGCACAAAATGGCAGAGGGGTTGTGGCTGGAATATTTCCCGGCATGCCTCGCTCCTCCAACGTTCGACGATTGTTCTTTTGAATCAACAGACGTTTGGGGTTTGTTTGTTTTTCAATTAAATTTTCAATTTCCAATCAATTGTTTTTATCGAATTATTGCGATGATGTTAACGACGTAAACTACTAACTTCGGCGTGTTTGTGTTGGTAGGTGACGGTGATTTGAGGCAAGGGAAGCATTCCAGGGCGTTTCACTAAAACGTATACAGATGTTAAACATCGAATAAACGATCAGAGCCTGTGGTTTTGTATTTCGTCATGGGTCACACCTTCCGACTGATGACGTCATTCCACTACACAAACTCTCAGGGTGGATCCGGGGGGGGGGTAAAGAGGGTGCACACCCCTCCCCCCCCTTCGGTGTCTGAACATGTTTTGGTTTCACTTTTACACAAACTTATATTTTCAGGTTGTTGTGAGTAATCTGCAAGTTCTCTCAGGCACTCTGAACATTCAGTTGGACCAGTCCACCAATTAGCTCGATGGGGGGATTTGTGGAGACAATGTCACGTGCATTGCAACACCCCTTGTCAATCGTGGACCCGGCACACCCAAAAGACCCCGAGGATCCAAATGACCCATGGGATCCAAATGACCCAGGGCATCCATAAGACCACGAGGACCTAAAATGTCTAGAGAACCCAAAATACCTCGAGGATCCAAAAGACACAATGACACTATCATGGACCCATCGGAATTCTGCATCATGTAAAATGTGATTTCAGGTCCCAAACCTTAACCCACAACACCCACACAAAATCCCATGTCCTTAACCTCCTCCCAACTCTGACATCTCTCTTCCCCCTTTACCACCTCACCCAAGCTCAGTGCTCCCCTTACAATTCAATGTCCTCAACTCCCCCCCCCCCATGAAAAATCTTCAAACCCCTGTATCCCAACTCTGTCCCCTCTCTCCTCTCCCTCCCACAAGCCAACTGTGTCATCCCCTTCCCCTTTCTTCTTCAAGGCCCCACTGCCCCAATTACTCAATCTCCCTTCCAACCCCAAGTCCTCAACCCCTCCCCCCTTATTCCCAACATCTTTGTCTCCCTCTTCCAACTCCATGTACCCTCACACCCAACTCTGTGTCGTCCCTCCCCATTTCTTCCTGTGCTTGACAAAGTTACACAAAGATACACAGGGAACTTTGGTGCATGAGAACGTTTCCCACCATGTTTACTTGACCTTATGTCGCCGTCCGGTGGGATTACAACCGACAACCAATCAGCTTGTTTCTCACAAAATCCAATGTCCACCCATGCTGTGCCCGCGTATGCTGCGAGGACATATAACACCTATCTGGAAACAACATTACCAGTGTCTCGCCATTCCCCATTGGATCGTGACATCAAGCCATCAATCATGCCAACAGTGATGCCTGCCCTGCAGGACTGTGTAAACTATCTGTCTTGTCAAGACTTGGTTTCAAACAGAGGTTTCTGTGTTTGCTGATAAGCCTGAGAAATTCACGACATGGCGTGCAGCCTTCCAGAACATGATCAGAGGCAGACCGCTTGCATCCACTCACCACGAAGAACAGAATGTCTGTCTTCACTAGTGACATTCGCCCAAAGGTTACAGTCAGTAAGACCGAGGTCACGGGTGAATTCCTGCCACAGATTGTCAAGCAACTGCCTGCAGCAGTCACGTCACCTTCTGAAAATCATCACTCGTCATCGAATGGAAGATCAGCAACAATTCTGCCCTATTCACAGGACTAAACATCATCTTGCGCATTCCAGAACATTCAAAGCAAAAACATTGCAATCCAGACTCATCCTTCTTCACCAATGGAAATATATACCGGATATACTTAGTCAACTCACCATTCACCCAAGGAGTGTCAGTAAAATTGGATTGTTCTTAGTGCGACAGCACCCGTCATGACTCAGAACTTCTTGATGCCAGGTGTGCTACCCTCGAGAGACCAGCAGGAAGGCAAATTATCTTCAAACCCTGAGAGTGTGTCCGATGGGCTTTGAAAGCATGGCGAGGAGTAACCCTCTGTGATTAACAGGTGTATGGACATTTGTGGTAGTAGTGGATCCAGAGAAAGGTCTTGTTTCAAAATCTGTCTTGTGAAAGTATTCATCGCCAGTAGTCCTGAAAATTTTCTGAAAATGTATGCTGTGTAGATGACCAGTGAAATAAATCTCTCGTCTGCAGCAAACTCTTTGACGACTTCAAAGTTCCAAATAATGTAGTCCCTTTTGAACTCAAAACCTGCTGTGGAACTACGGCAGTCATTGATCAGCATGTCATGAATCTCGTCATCAAATCTTTCAATGGAATCATCCACCTGTCGCTCCAGAGCTAACCGATTGTAATGGTATTCCTTGTAATTCCTCCGAGATTCCAACACTGGAGGTCGCAGGACTCCACTCACATATACGTCTTCTCGTTTCCCGAACCTGAGGGTACAGGAACAGCAATTCGATTGATACCGCCAATGTTCCCAGGAAAAAGGGCTGACTGCATATGGAATACATAGGTGGAACACTTTGTGCGACCCGGTTCGTAACTCGTCAGTCCCACGCTGTATCGAAGCAGGGCTGTATTTGTATCGATATTAAATAATGTTTTCTCTGGAACCACTGATCCTATCGAAGGAAAACTTTGCAACTATCATCTGCAGAAAGTCTCATGTTGTATCAAAGGTGGACGTCTGGGTACCCGGTCATCACTGCCAGCAGTTATAAAGTGGCAGTTCTAGTTATTATTGTTATTATTATTACTTGTTTATTTACCTTTTTTTGAAATGTGTATCCATTCTGGAGAATTTCATTGTCATTGCACAGAGTTTTTTTTTTATTATCATTCTTCTGATTTGTGTTGTATTAAACACGAGCAGGCCCCACCTTCCCTCTCTCATCCCCCTTTTGGCTGGAATTATATGGGTCCAGAAGGGGGAATTTGAAGTGGAGTGAAATCTTTGCTGAAACTAATTAGTGACTAAATTGATGTAATGGTCATTTCTGGTCATGAAGTGTTCTGCCAAGAGTATGTGACAAGAATGCATTTATTAGTCCCCTTCCAGTTTCAGCGGAGAGGACTATCGGTTTTCTCTCTGTCTGTCAGTCCATCTGTCCGTCTCACCTGTGGGTTTTCAGACTTTTTCCCAATACCCCTTAACATATTCAAGTGAAACTTGGTACATGGCTTTATGATGAAAAGTTACAGAACAAGTTCAAGTTTCAGGGCATTTCTTCAACACCCAGACCCCCCAAATCCCCAGTCAGACTGTTTGCAAACTCCTCAGCCACCCTCTCTTCGTTAAACTTGCAAACATCCAGCCTAGGCTAGGATGGTACCATTCTCCTGGATTTAAGCTGAAACTTAAGAGTTGCTCTAACAAGCCTGTGGTTGGTATTGAGAAACTGAGCACTCCGGTATACCCTGCAGTTCTGGATCATCCCCAAGCGACCATCAGTGAGGACATGGTCAATTTCCTTTGTCACACCATCAGCGTTGGAATACCAAGTCCAGCGATGAGCTTGTGGGCACTGAAACCATGAACCAGCCACCCGAAAGCCATGACTTCTCGCAAAGTCAAGGAACTTAGTGCTATTCTGGTTCACAGTTCCAGACCCGTGAGGACCATCCCTATCAGTGCCAGTTGATGCATAAAATCCCCCAAGTCGAGAAAAGTATCTTGCCTGGGGCGCCGATGAACCACACACTCGAGCGTGGCATAGAATGCGTCCTTCATGGTGATATCACTCGCCTCAGTTGGAGCATATACAGAGACCAGGGAAATGACACCAAAGGAGTGACGAATCCTTAGTCTCATTATATGATCGTTTACCGGTGTTATTTACATTATAATGGAAGACAGCTTATTGATCACAGCTACAGCAACTCATTTTGCATGGTAACCATCAGAGCAACCAGACCAATAGTAGGTGTAACCACCCACCATGGTCGCGCAGCAATCTGATCTCCGAACCTCACAGTGTGCTGCAATACTGATGTTCAAATGCTCGAGCTCAGATGATAACAGAGACAGGTGATCATCAAATCTTAGAGTGAGAACATTCCAAGCACCCACCTGAAGGTAGGAGACCGCCGTCTGGTGGACGAGACCTCAGCACCACCCCGACACACCCCACCACACCCACCCAGGAAGATTGCCCTGTGGCTTTTCGCCAATCTCGTCAGCCGGTGAGCTTCCCTGTCAACGGAAGCTGCACATGAAGTACTCCCACAGAGTGGGTTTTCAGGTTTATTTGCTTTATTTGTGTGTGTTGTGGAATGAAGTGTTTTACAGTGGCCAGAATGCAAATCCTGCCACTGACCTCCTCCTGCAGAAAGAGGTAACCCAATTGCAGGAGGACATCCACTGATACAGTTGGGCACCAGATATGGATGGCCGTTGGCTCACAAGGAGCTCTTCCGCCCTTTGACAGGTTTTGTTTTTAATTCTGCTGGGTGTCCATATCCACACACCCTTCTCACCAGGAAACCTGGTTGGGGGGAGGGGGTACGGTTTAGTCGGACACATCCCGACTAATCCAGGCTCTCCCGAGATAGAGTACCGGCTTCCTGATATTTAGGAATGTAAGTCAATGTTACGCAGGATACACTTAAACAAGAATCAAGTTTAGAAAATAACGAAAAGTATGGAATTTGGCATCCATGTCCCTATAAACAAACCCATTGCAGACCTGCTTACCACATTTGTGTTTAATTAATTTTTATTTTCTATCATATTCAGTATATTTTGTGTGAGATATCTTTCACAAAAACATTGCAACATTGATTATTATCAGTGTTAAGTATGAACAAATGTCACACAAAAGATAAAAAAGCAGGTAACTTAGAAAATACACAGACGAACCTTGAAAACAACCTTAATATCAGGTGCGAAGTCCACATGTTGTTTGTTTCTTTCTACAGCGTCTGAAGTTCATCGATTAGCTATCATACACACGAATCAGCACACACATGCAAACAAAGACAACAATGAACACACGACTTGACTCTTAACACAAGACAAGCACAGCTGTTGATCTTGGAGGAAGTAATTTCCTGGTGGACATCACATCTACTAGAGTCACTCTGCTCTCCGCAGTCGGTGTGGTATTTTTCAGGAAAAAAAATCTTTCGAGCAAGTCTTAAAAGCTCGACACAAAATCTCAATTTCTTGAGTCGTTCCATCTCTGAGACTTCAGCAGCAATGAGAATCAGTAAGATTTTGAACGTGAAACTCTCCCACAGAAATAGTAAGCTCCACACAAACCCTTTTCCTCCCCTTTCTTTACTCGAATCTCTTCAAACTTATTTATCTTCTCTCTTCACTCCCCTGTCTTCCTCGATCTCCCTTTTGTTTCCTTCGTGTAAACTATTCTGTTCTGCTCATGATGCTCCCAATTGATGATGCACCCAGCCCAAAGGCAGAAAGAGCATTTATTGCATGACAATGCATTTGGTACTTTGGCGTTTGGCAACAAAAACTGACAGAAGGACATTAGATAAATAAACTAACGGAAGGTAACTTTGAGAAGTTTTACAAATAAAAAGAATTGTGATAAAGTAATAATACAAGAGTAAACTCGAATGGCACTTGGTAGAGCAGATACCTCCACTCTGCCAGGCTGAATAGTTTATGTTTTGTATCCCACTGATGTACCGGATCTGGATCCTGACCTTAACCAAAATTTAATCGACTTGTCCTTGTCACCTGCCCAAACCATCCACCGAGTTTTGTCATAATCCGTCCACAACTTTTTGAAATATCATGCGATATATCATTTTTGAAGACTGGTGTTGGCTTCGCAGTTAAGGTGGCTGGCTTGGGACCCTAGTCAGGACCTTAGGGTCCTGAGTTCTAGCCCCTGTTAACTGATGAATTCACACCTGGTGTAGTTGACTCAGCCAGTCATCCTTCCGAGGTCAAACACCAGGTGGGGTTGATTCAAGAAGTTGACTCATCCTTCCTCGGTCTGCAAAATGAGTACCAGTGTACTGAGGTAACAACCATTTGGGGGTAACTGTGTCAGAGTGGTGACTTGTCCAGGACTGTACTCCTTGCCAATGAAACTCACTCGACAGCCCTATGAGCCTTTACGGTGTGAAAGGAATGACATTATTATTATATCGTCTTTGGCCCATCAATATTGAAGAATCACATAAGAATTTTTTTTTTGAAATCGTCATATCCGCATCTGGATCTTCAAAAAAAATCAACTCAATTCATCCTTAGTAGACACCCAACCTGTCCACCAAATTTTGCCTGAATCCGTCCATAACTTTTGAGATATCATGCTC
>NC_140964.1:86480793-86560793 GCF_056783735.1 Eptatretus burgeri | reverse complement strand
GCACCTTCAGGCACGCACTGGTATTTTAAACTGGATGAAGTGGGCTCTACAGTTAGTATTGCCCCCGGGCCCATTTTGGCTCTTGACAGTCCTGCCAACAGCAAATTGTTGGTGTGTGAGTTTACTTTATTTTATTCTTGGATCGACGACTCAAAGAGCTGTCCTGTCAGATGTGGGAATCTGAGCGGCCAAGGTGGGCGGGTGATGTTTGAGGAACATTTCTAGCCAGTTTCCCTGACTGGGAAGAGCAGCGTGGATCTTCAGAAAGCCTGATATAAAGAAGGAAAACCTCACACTAAATAACTTATGTGTAACAAGTGGAAGTGGAACACCTCAGACGAAATACATCATTTGTAACTAGTTGAGGTTTAAAACCTTACATTAAGTAGATTATTTATGACGAGATGAGGTGTAAGACCTCACCGTAAATACCTTATTTTTAGCGAGTTGAGGTGTAAAACCTCACATTAATGACTTTATTTGTGACGATGTGAGGTGTAAAACCTCACATGAAATACCTTATTTGTAACTCGTAGAGGTTGAAAACCCCACATTAACTTCTTTATTTATGACGAGATGAGGTGTAAGACCTCACCGTAAATACCTTATTTATAGCGAGTTGAGGTGTAAAACCTCACATTAATGACTTTATTTGTGACGATGTGAGGTGTAAAACTCACATGAAATACCTTATTTGTAACTCGTAGAGGTTGAAAACCCCACATTAACTACTTTATTTGTGACGATGTGAGGTGTAAAACCTCACAGTAAATACCTTATTCGTAACTAGTTGAGGTGAAAACCTCACACTAAATACCTTATTTGTAGCTAGTTGAGGTGAAAACCTCACATTAAATACCTTATTTGTAACAAGTTGAGGTGAAAACCTCACATTAAATACCTTATTTGTAATTTGTGGAGGTTTAAACCTCACACTAAATACCTTATTTGTAGCTAGTTGAGGTGAAAACCTCACACTGAATACCATATATGTGACAAGTTGAGGTGTAAAACCTCACACTAAATACCTTATTTGTGACTAGTTTAGGTGTAAAACCTCACAGTAAATACCTTATTTGTGACTAGTTGAGGTGTAAAACATCACACGAAATACTTTCTTTGTAACTGGTTGAGGTGAAAACCTCACAGTGAATACCTTATTTGTGACTAGTTGAGGTGTAAAACCTCACACTTAATACCTTATTCGTGACTAGTTGAGGTGTAAAACCTCACACTTAATACCTTATTTGTGACTAGTTGAGGTGTAAAACCTCACAGTAAATACCTAATTTGTGACTCGTTGAGGTGTAAAACCTCACACTTAATACCTTATTTGTGACTAGTTGAGGTGTAAAACCTCACAGTAAATACCTTATTTGTGACTAGTTGAGGTGTAAAACCTCACATTAAATACCTTCGTTCTCTCACTCACGAGTTAACCTCACTTCGTTCTCAAAATAGAATCATGGAAGTTTCTTTTTTCGCCGCGTTGTGTTGAGAACGCTGGCTCCAAGAGAGCTCCGCATTCTTCATCTTTTTCGTCTTCTTCTTCTTCTTATTGTTCTTCTTCTGGAGAAGACAAAACCCTTCTGGCGCGGCTCTTGGACACATTTGTCGTTGTTTTCATTATGCTTTCATCAGAGAAAGTTTGGACTGTTCTCTTCCACTGCAACTGCAGCAACGACTTGTTCTTCTTGTCTCCATGGTAACACAATGGAATGAGTGGACAAGGTAATCTCGACATGTTGTCTCCACGCTGTCCATCTCCTTCCATGTTTTCCATCTGTAATTCCAGGAACGATTCCATCGATTTCATCGATAATTCCATCGATTCCATCGAAAATTCCATCGATTCCAGAAACAATACAAACACAAGATAGTCAACACCATCACTTGGTGAAGCAACGTGTCCATTTTGTTTGCCTTTATATGGAGTAAACGAGGACGTCGTTGGAAACACCTGTTCCTGATCCCAGTCGATGTGTTTCCTTCTCACTTTATAACCCTCATTCCAGCAGTTTCTCGTCCCGTCGAGCCGAAGCGAGTTTACTGAATTGCAGGATTTGCTCATGATATCCACCACAGGAAATTTTTGAACAACATCATCATTTTAATTCCCTTTAAACAGTTTGAACAGCTTGAAGAAGGATCCTTCTCGAGCACAAATAAGCATTTTTAAGATCTCGAACCTCTTCCAACCAGGTAATTTCCTCAAAATCAAACAACCACGCATTCCCAATTTAATATTGGGTTTTCATAACATCGGACACCTCAACCTTTAAACGTGCAGACGTTTTATATCAACCGAGTCATCGTTTTCAAGAACATTTAAAAACACAAAATAACAGAGGAGGTGTGGCGAGAATATTTCCCGGCATGCCTCGCTCCTCCAACGTTCGACAATTGTTCTTTTGAATCAACAGACGTTTGGGGTTTGTTTGTTTTTCAATTAAATTTTCAATTTCCAATCAATTCTTTTTCTCGAATTATTGCGATGATGTTAACGACGTAAACTACTAACTTCGGCGTGTTTGTGTTGGTAGGTGACGGTGATTAGAGGCAAGGGAAGCATTCCAGGGCGTTTCAATAAAACGTATACAGATGTTAAACATCGAATAAACGATCAGAGCCTGTGGTTTTGTATTTCCTCATGGGTAACACCTTCTGACTGATGACGTCATTTCACTACACAAACTCAAAGGGTGGATCTGGGGAGGGGGTAAAGGGGGTGCACACCCCCTGGGGACCAATCGCCCAGCCTTTGACCAGTTACACCATTGCGGATCATCTTCCAGAAAGTGCACAAGATTCCGCAGATGATATTGCAGAGGTGCAGTCAAAGTGGTCCATGATTTTAATACTGCTTTTAGGTCCTGAGAAGCCTGGTGTTGGCTTAGTGGTTAGGGTGGCGGCTTGGGATCCTTGGGTCCTGTGTTCAAGCCCCGTTGGCCGCTGAATTAAAAATACACCAGGAGGTTGACTCAGCCTGTCATCCTTCCGAGGTCGGCAAAATGAGCACCAGTGCACTGGTAAAGGGGACACTGCATCAGCGGCAGAGCCGCGGCCCAACCAATGATGCAACCAATGATGCCACAGGCTGCACTCGATGGAGAGAGAGAGAGATAGAGAGATAGAGAGATAGAGAGAGATAGAGAGATAGAGAGATAGAGAGAGAGATAGAGAGAGAGAGAGAGAGAGAGAGAGAGAGAGAGAGAGAGAGAGAGAGAGAGAGAGAGAGAGAGAGAGAGAGAGAGAGAGAGAGAGAGAGAGAGAGAGAGAGAGAGAGAGAGAGAGAGAGAGAGAAGAGAAGAGAAGAGAAGAGGGAGAGGGAGAGGGAGAGGGAGAGGGAGAGAGAGAGAGAGAGAGAGAGAGAGAGAGAGAGAGAGAGAGAGAGAGAGAGAGAGAGAGAGAGAGAGAGAGAGAGAGAGAGAGAGAGAGAGAGAGAGAGAGAGAGAGAGAGAGAGAGAGAGAGAGAGAGAGAGAGAGAGAGAGAGAGAGAGAGAGAGAGAGAGAGAGAGAGGTGGGAGAGAGAGAGGGAGAGGTGTGGGTGAGGTGTGGGAGAGAGAGAGAGAGAGAGAGAGAGAGAGAGAGAGAGAGAGAGAGAGAGAGAGAGAGAGAGAGAGAGAGAGAGAGAGAGAGAGAGAGAGAGAGGGAGGGGGGGGGGTCCTGAGAGTGAAGTGGTTGCCTTGATGAAAGGGCAGATGTTGGTGACTCCATCAACACTTGAATGTTCCTGGTGGAAGGTCAGAAGGTATTCCTCTTCTTCATTAAGGGCCACAATATGAGACTTTCAAAATGATGTGTAAATTATTAATGAATGAGGACCTTTGCACATGTGCATTGTATGTGTGTTTACACTGACTCAGTTCGGTTTGCCGGGCACCTTTCACGTACCGCTACTCGAGCTAAATCTGTGATGCAAAGTCTTTTAAACACAAGTTTCAGCATTTAGAAAAAAGAGTGGCAATGTCAAAAATGGTTACCATAATTGTTCTGTTTCTGAATAAAAATTGGAATCACAGAAACATGAGAAATATCCATGGATGAGACCTCTGAGAGGTGCTGATTTCCTGTTAATACCTTTAATGACCGCAGTTAATATATATATATATATATATATATATATATATATATATATATATATATATATATATATATATATATATATATATATATATATATATATATATATATTGTTGCGGTATTCGCGCCCGCCGGCGTGCGACGGCCACGTAACTCGAATCGCGGCACGTCGCCCACCGGACGGACAATCCAGTCGTGACCCTCTCGGACTAACGCCGGGAACCAGTCACGAGTGGACCTTTCGGTCTCACCGCGATCGAGCCAATCAGCCCCCGCGTGGGATAGGGTTGCTCGCCAAATTCGACCTCCCTAATTACCCACGCGGAGGGTAGACCGGGCGATCGCACCTCGCCGCAGGTCGACTTCGGACACGGGCCACTTAAGCGACCCGTTCCGTACTATCGGGATAACCGAGCGGTGTTATCGTCGACCTCGACGGTTTGATTAATTATCGGGCGTATTCAGCCCACTACCAACCCTTTACGTGAAGCAAGATGGGGATTCAATAGAGGAAAAGACGAAGCGAAGCGGGAGAACAGTTCAATAATAAAGCACATTTATTCGCGGCACACGGGAAGCACACATTCAATTCCACCAAATGCACACAGAAAAGACACAATTCAATTTACACAAAAAGCAAATGTAAAAGCGAAAACACAATGCAGAGCTAATACCGACTACCGAGCACACGGCAACACTTATACAATTCTACTTCACAGACGGCGCTGACAACACATACCCAAAGCCAAGGAAAGAATACCCTCAAGGATGAGGCGGGCCTGAGGCCGAGACCGGGTCGCGCCTACCCGTCTGGTGATGAGACGCGGAGCGGCGATGGCGCCCCAACCCCGCGGGCCTCGCGGACAGTGTCTGGTAGGGGGTGGGAAAGGGGCCCCCTTGGTCGCACTATCTCAGCGCGGGGGGAAACAGGAGGGGGTTGCTGATGCTCGGGGTATAGAGGATCTTTATTATCCCGCGACGAGCATCTCCACCTCGGCCAGGTCGCGCTGTCGGCCTCCCTCGGGTGCAGCTCCCTGCACGACGCGAGCACCCCCTCGTCTGGTGTCGCCGCCTTTCCACAGCTCGTCCCCTCCGTTCCGACTCCAACGCACACGACGAGCAGCTCCTCCGCCCGCGAAGTCTTGACCCTCTGCTTCCGACTCTCCTACTCTCCGCCTCTCCGCCTCTGGACTCTCCGACTCTGGACTCTTCTTTGGACTCTCCTCCCGACTCTCCACTCTTGACTCTCCGACCGACGAACACGGTCCTTTTATCCCCCCGTAGCTTCGCCTTTGACCCCCTCCCTTTGACCTTTCACCTCGCTCCCCATTGGCCCGAGAAAAAGTGGGCGTGAAGGCTTTTTGATCCACAAATTTGCATATATCGATCGTGCTGGAGGCGGGGCCAAATCGCCCCTCGCTCACCGATTGGACGGCAAAAAGTGGGCGTGTGTCGTTTTTGATCCGTTTTTGAAGCACAAAATCCGTGATTTTGTACACGCTGTTCGACGCGCGCCCTGCACGAGTCCAACACCGGTACCCACAGCGGGGCAAGAACGGTGGCGATGCTACGGTTGCGAGGTGTGACGGGAAGGTCGTGGCGGTTGTGGTGAAGCGGCGTTGTGGTTGGTGGTTGATGTTGTGGTTGTGGTGGTAATCATGGCGGTTGGTCCAAAATAAAGATAGTAAAAGAAAAACGGCTATCCTAAAGAGTCGCAGCACGCATAAATGACATGTATTCCCACTAGACAACGGGTTTGGGCCGAACTACGCATGCACTTACCGAGATACCTCACCTAAGGGACCTGAATGGTGGTTTGCGAATTTGGTAACCACAACAATATATATGTATATATGTGTGACCAAACTCCTGTTTCACCGCATTTGTCAGCCAGTTTGATGACATCCTCCAGTTTCCATAGAGATTTAAGTGCATGCCATTCTTCTTCTTTGCTAAGGTTTGAATAGTTCATAGTGTGGTTGAAATTCAGTATTTGTCGAGGCAAAATTATTTAACAAAAGGGTCTATGGAAGTTAACTGTCCACTTGGGTAGGGAACAGCGATGAGGAGGATTAATCGGACAAGCGTTTCCCAAGTAACGGCCATTTATTTATCAACCAATGACTGGACACGGTGCCTTGACGTCACAAGTTCCCCCACCCCATTTCCATTTGTTCCATTTCCATGCACGTACGGGCACACACCTACGCAAACGCACCTACGGGCCCGCACGTACGGCCACGCACACACGGGCATGCACCTACAGGCACGCACTGGAATTTTAAACTGGATGATTGGATGATGTGGGCTCTACACTTAGTATTGCCCTCGGGCCCATTTTGGCTCTTGACAGTCCTGCCAACAGCGAATTGTTAGTGTCTGAGTATACTTTATTTTATTCTTGGATCGACGACTCAAAGAGCTGTCCTGTCAGATGTGGTAATCTGAGCGGCCAAGGTGGGCGGGTGATGTTTGAGGAACATTTCTAGCCAGTTTCCCTGACTGGGAAGAGCAGCGTGGATCTTCAGAAAGCCTGATATAAAGAAGGAAAACCTCACACTAAATAACTTATGTGTAACAAGTGGAGGTGGAACACCTCAGACGAAATACATTATTTGTAACCAGTTGAGGTGGAAAACCTCACATTAAGTACATTATTTATGACGAGATGAGGTGTAAAACCTCACCGTAAACACCTTATTTGCAGCGAGTTGAGGTGAAAACCTCACACTAAATACCTTTTTTGCAAAAAGTTGAGGTGAAAACCTCACAGTAAATACCTTATTTGTAAATCGTTGAGGTTGAAAACCCCACATAAACCACTTTATTTGTGACGATGTGAGGTGTAAAACCTCACATTAAATACCTTATTTGTAACTAGTTGAGTTTGAAAACCCCACATTAACGACTTTATTTGTGATGATGTGAGGTGTAAAACCTCATATTAAGTACCTTATTTGTAACGAGTTGAGGATGAAAACCCCACATTAACTTCTTTATTTGTGACGATGTGAGGTGTAAAACCTCACAATAAATACCTTATTCGTAAGTAGGTGAGGTGAAAACCCCACATTAACTTCTTTATTTGTGATGATGTGAGGTGTACAACCTCACATTAAATACCTTATTTGTAACTCATAGAGGTTGAAAACCCCACATTAACTAATTTATTTGTGACGATGTGAGGTGTAAAACCTCACAGTAAATACCTCATTTGTAACTAGTTGAGGGGAAAACCTCACACTAAATACCTTATTTGTAACCAGTTGAGGTGTAAAACCTCACGTTAAATCCCTTATTTGTAACTCGTGGCGGTGAAAACCTCACATTAAATACCTTTTTTGTTACTGGTTGAGGGGAAAACCTCACACTAAGTCCCTTATTTGGAACTAGTGGAGGTGAAAACCTCACATTAAATACCTTACTTGTAACACGGTGAGGTGGAAAACCTCTCATTCACAACTTTATTTGTGACGATGTGAGGTGTGAAACCTCACAGTCAATACCTGATTTAAAACTATTTGAGGTGTAAAACCTCACATTAAATAACTTATTTGTAACTAGTTGAGGTGAAAACCTCACAGTAAATACTTTATTTGAAACAAAGCGAGGTGTAAAACCTCACATTAAATACCTTATTTAAAACTCGATGAGGTGAAAAACCTCACATTAAATACCTTATTTGTAACTCGTGGAGGTGAAAACCTCAGATTAACTACTTTATTTGTGACGAGGTGAGGTGTCAAACCTAACATTAAATCCCTTATTTGTAACTCGTGGAGGTGAAAACCTCATACTAAATACCTTTTTTGTTACTAGTTGAGGGGAAAACCTCACAATAAATACCTTATTTGTAACTCGTGGAGGTGAAAACCTCATACTAAATACCTTTTTTGTTACTAGTTGAGGTGAAAACCTCACACTAAATACCTTATTTGTGACTAGTTCACGTATAAAACCTCACAGTAAATACCTTATTTGAAACTAGTTGAGTGGTAAAACGTCATACTAAATACCTTATTTGTGACTAGTTGAGGTGTAAAACCTCACATTAAATACCTTATTTTAAACGAGGTGAGGGAAAGTATCTCACAGTAAATACTTTATTTGCAACTATTTGAGGTCGTAAACCTCACTTCGTTCTCAAAATAGAATAATGGAAGTTTCTTTTTTAGCCGCGTCATGTTGAGAACGCGAGCTCCAAGAGAGCTCCGCGTTCTTCCTCTTCGACTTCTTCTTCTTCTTCTTGTTCTTCTTCTTCTGGTGAAGACAAAACCTTTATGACACGGCTCTTGGACACATTTTTCCTTGTTTTCATTATGCTTTCGTCAGAGAAAGTTTGGACTGTTCTCTTCCACTGCAACTGCAGCAACGACTTGTTCTTCTTGTCTCCATGGTAACACAATGGAATGAGTGGACAAGGTAATCTCGACATGTTGTCTCCACGCTGTCCATCTCCCTCCATGCTGTCCATCTGTAATTCCAGCAACGATTCCATCGATTTCATCGATAATTCCATCGATTCCATCGAAAATTCCATCGATTCCAGAAACAATACAAACACAAGATAGTCAACACCATCACTTAGTGAAGCAACGTGTCCGTTTTGTTTGCCTTTATATGGAGTAAACGAGGACGTCGTTGGAAACACCTGTTCCTGATCCCAGTCGATGTGTTTCCTTCTCACTTTATAACCCTCATTCCAGCAGTTTCTCGTCCCGTCAAGCCGAAGCGAGTTTACTGAATTGCAGGATTTGCTCATGATATCCACCACAGGAAATCTTTGAACAACATCATCATTTTAATTCCCTTTAAACACTTTGAACAGCTTGTAGAGGGATCCTTCTCGAGCACAAATAAGCATTTTTAAGATCTCGAACCTCTTCCAACCAGGTAATTTCCTCAAAATCAAACAACCACGCATTCCCAATTTAATATTGGGTTTTCATAACATCGGACACCTCAACCTTTAAACGTGCAGACGTTTAATTTCAACCGAGTCATCGTTTTCAAGAACATTGAAAAGCACAAAATAACAGTCAATCAATCGGATCGGACTGGTGGTCATCGAGAAACGGCGGTCGCAGACAATCAAACAGACAGACAAGCACACAGAGATTGCTGAAATTATAGATGGATTGACACAGGTGTCGCGGCCAGCACCCTCCCTCATCATTTGGATGTTCTGTCCAGAGTCTGTCTGGTACTTCCTGTAATCTCTCCTCGGTCCCCGCTCGCCTGTCTGTCTGGCGGCGGGGTGTCTCGCTGTTCATCTCAGGCCTTTCCAACACGCATGTCAAAATTTTATCAGGAAAGCATACTTTCCATCCATCCCCGCTCCTTATCGCGTGTAAGCTGTTCCGAGCCTCGCTACCCCTTTCTTTTGGTTCCGGGGCACATCTCAATCGGGTTATCATTTTTCCCAATTCTCCCCCACTGTGTTCTTTACTTACTGCCATTGAGACATGGGGTGTAAGTCCTTCGCTATGCTTCATTTGTTCGTGCTCTTTAGCGGCTCGTTCCACCTCCACCGCTGCTCCTTCCTTTCCGATCCATAAATTGGTTGTCATCATTGTGCGCTTTGCGCTGTAATCTCTATGCTCTTTGGCTGAGTATTCAAAATCCTGCCCTGTTTCATCGTAGTTTACAGTGCAGTGCAAAGTCAATCCCACTTCTTCCAAATCAATGTCGTTGCAAAGCAACCATTCCTCTACATCTCGCAATCTTTTCGCACTTTCCAAATCCCGACTCAGCTGGTTTCTGCCCTCCTGAGGTACAATTCGTAACCAATAAACCACTGGTCCGAGTTCATTCATCATGAGGGTCATTATTTCTTTTTGTTATGCTGGCGGGGCATCTATGAAAACTCCATCTTCTTTACATGTCATAGTCATTCTACACAACAAATCTCTACCCAACAGATTCATCGGAGTGTGTTTAGTGACCAAAAATACCTGTTCTCCTTTCAGGGGGCCGACTTCAATTCTTAATTTATCTGGAATCGGGAAATCTTTTCTCCGTCCCGAGACCCCCATCACTCTTACTGAGTCGCCTGAAAGAGGCAGGTTCTTTATCTCTCCTTGTTTTAGTGTTGACCGTGTGGCTCCCGTGTCTACACGAAATGCTACCTGTTTTCCTTCTACGTTTACCATTGTGGTCAATTCTCTCACGTTCCATGTTTCCCTTTGTGGAGCCACTACGGTATCCTTATGTCAATATTTCTTCTCCCGTCTCTGCTCTCCCCCAGGAGGTGCTGTTGGTCTTTCCCAGTGTTGTGGCAGCTGGTGGTCCCAGCTCCATTGCCTGGGTGCAGCTTGGCACTCCCGGCTCCAGTGTCCTGCTTTTCCACACTTGTAACATTCTCCTGTCCTCTGTGAACCATTATTTCTGTTCCACAGTCTTCGTTGACCCTGTCCCTCTCCTGCCTTGGTTCCCAATCTGGGTTATCCCTGCAGGGTCTCTCTTCTCGTTCTTCATACTGGCGGTCCTTTCTCTCTATATTCCTCATTATTCGGGCTCTCTCGGTTCTTTTCCCCCTCCTGTCTTCTACTTTTAAGGTCTGCCATGCTTGTCTTGCTCTTTCATGTAAAGTGGCGGGCTCAGCGTTTTTCCAATCTGGAGTTGTCTTTACTTCTCTCCTTATTTCGTCACACAACCCTTCCACAAACGAATTGTTTCGGAATTGTCTGGGCACTACTCCCATCTCCTCATATCCTGAGTGTAGTTCAATCTGTTCAGACAGTCGTGCTTTGTCTGCGCTAGGTGGTTCCTTTATATCCTGTACATCCTCTGCGATTGCCTACCAATCCATCACTCTCGGGGCCATGTCGGTTGCTAATTGATCCATTAATTTAGTTCCTATTGTCCTATATGCTGTCTGTGCTACTCGCTCATCGTCGTTGAGGCCAGGTCGATTCAAAGTATTGTCCACCTCGTCCTCTGGTTTTACTCCCCATGCCGCTGCACGGGCACCCCAAACCGAGCTGGGTAGCACAGCCGTGCGTATGAATCCGATATCTGTTCTGGTTGCCCCATGCATCTTTATCTGGTCATGCAGTATTTTTATTGCTTTCTTTGGATTAGTCAGGTCAGGTTAGTCCTTTTTGTCAGGTCAGGTTCGATCTGTGACCTGCTACAGGTACCATGTAAACCTGTACTAACCTGTTCCATGGTCGGGTTGTCGGCGACGAAACCGTCTCCCCCACCAGGTTTTCTGGTGAGTAGTGTGTTTGGATATGGATACCCAGCAGGATTAAAAACAAAACCTGTCAAAGGGCGGAGGAGCTCTTTGTGAGCCAACGGCCATCCATATCGAGTGCCCAACTGTGTCTGCGGACGTCCTCCGGCAGTTGGGTTACTTTCATGAGGAGGTTGGTGGCAGGATTTGCACTCCGGCCACCGTAAAATGCTTCATTCCGCAAAACGCAAAAACGCAAAAAAATCTGAAAACCCACTCCGTGGGAGTACCTCCTGTGCAGCTTCCCTTCGCAGGGCAGCTCACCGGATGACGAGATTGGGGCAAAGCCTTCGGGACCCCCGATCTTTGATGATAGGAGGGAAACCACGGGGTAACATCCTTGGGTCAGTTTGCGGGAGAGTGTGTCGGAGTGGTGCTGAGGTGTCGTCCACCAGACGGCGGTCTCCTTGGGTTAACCTGAGGCGGTCCCTTCGGGTGGGTGCCTGGAATGTCCTATCCCTAAGAGAGGATGATCACCTGTCTCTGTTATCATCTGAGCTCAAGCGTTTGGACATCGGGATTGCAGCTCTCTCTGAGGTTCGGAGACCGGATTGCGGCGAGATAATGGTGGGTGGTTACACCTACTATTGGTCTGGTCGCTCTGATGGTTACCATACCCAAGGAGTTGCTGTAGCTGTGTCCAATAAGCTGACCCCAATGATAATTGAGGTAACACCGGTCAACGAGCGTATTATGAGATTAAGGATTCGTCACTCCTTAGGTGTCATTTCCGTGGTCTCTGTTTGTGCTCCGACTGAGGCGAGTGATCTCACCGTGAAGGATGCATTCTACGCCACGCTCGAGTCTGTGGTTGATCAGTGCCCCAGAGGAGATACACTTCTAGTCTTGGGGGATTTCATTGCATCGACTGGAACTGATAGGGATGGTTATGAGGTGTGTGTTGGTCCCCATGGGTCAGGAACTATGAACCAGAATAGCACTAAGTTCCTTGACTTTGCAAGAAGTCATGGACTTAGGGTGGCTGGTTCATGGTTTCAGCACCCACAAGCTCATCGCTGGACTTGGTATTCCAACGCTGGTGGTGTGGCAAAGGAGATTGACCATGTCCTCATTGACGGCCGTTGAAGGATGATCCAGAACTGCAGGGTCTACCGGAGTGCTCAGTTCCTCAATACTGACCACAGGCTTGTTGCAGCAACTCTCAAGCTGCACCTTAAATCCTGGAGAATGGTACCATCCCAGCCTAGGCTGGATGTTGGCAAGCTCAGGGATGAGAGAGTCGCTGAGGAGTTTGCGGACAGGCTGAGTGGACACTTGGGGGGTCTGGGTGCTTTGGGGGGTCCTGAAGAGTTGTGGAGTGCCTTCAAGACCACCGTCCTTGATGTTGCCGGTGGATGTCTTGGAGCTCACCGCAGGGCAAAGAAGAATTTTGTCTCTCAAGGGACACTGGATACCATTGACCAGAGTTGCAGGGCCAGGCTGAATGGCAGAGTTGAGCTATTCAGGGAGCTGAGGCGTAAAACTGTACGTGCACTGAGGGTGGACAAGGAGGCCTATGTGCGAGGAATCTGTGAGGGGGTAGAGCATCACCTGTGGACAGGTGATTCTCGTCCCGCTTACAGGGGAATTCACGCATTGCGTTCATCCAAGCCCATCCCTCGGAGCACTGCAGTTCGAGCAGAGAGTGGTCGGCTCTTGACAGAGGAGTCTGAAGTGAAGACCCGCTGGGCCGGTTACTTTGAGCGGTTGGTTGTACCAGGCTGATCCCCCAGCTGTCGAGTTGGACGTCAGGGGTGTTACAATCCCTGTTGCTGACCCTCGAATCAACTGTGGTCCACCTTCGCTTGTGGAAACACGGGCTGCGGTGAACCAGTTGAAACGGGGCAAAGCTCCAGGGATCTGTGGCATCCATGCTGAACTTCTCAAGACTGGTGGAAATGCTGCACTCGTGTCGTTGCATGCAGTTTTGTGCTCTGCCTGGAACACAGGCATCATCCCAACTGACTGGAAGAGGGGCCTTGTTGTCCCTCTCTGGAAAGGGAAGGGTGATCGCCAAGACTGCAACAACTACCGAGGGGTGACGCTGCTCTCAGTGCCAGGCAAGGTGTTTGCTCGGATAATTCTTGATAGGGTTCGCCACCATCTGCTTGAGCACCAGCGTCCAGAGCAGTCAGGCTTTACACCAAAGAGGTCAACGATTGACCGTATCCTTGCCCTTCGTGTCCTCACCGAACGCAGACGAGAGTTTCGGCAGGGGCTGCTTGCAGTCTATGTTGATCTCTGTAAAGCATTCGATTCAGTGAATCGGGATGTCCTCTGGAGCATTCTTGGTCTTCGTGGGGTGCCACCAAAACGGATCGATCTGATGTCTGAACTCTACTCTGGTACTGAGAGTGCTGTGAAGTGTGATGGTCCCATCTCTGACTTATTTCCAGTTGTTACTGGAGTTCGTCAGGGGTGTGTACTGGCCCCCACACTTTTCAGCACTTGTATGGACTGGATTTTAGGGAGGAGGTTGGAGAGATCTAGCTGCGGTGCATCGTTTGGGAATGTCAAGATCTCGGACCTTGACTTTGCAGATGATGCAGTCATCTTTGCGGAGACTTTAGACATCCTTTTGGGGGCCCTCGAGGTGCTGAATGAGGAGTGGGAGCCGCTGGGATTACGTGTTTCTTGGGTCAAAACTAAGATCCAGGCTTTTGGTGACATCTTGGATGCTGCTGTCCTGTCTGTATCGGTTTGTGGTGAGGATGTTGAGGTCGTGGAGAGATTCACTTACCTTGGCAGTGATATTCATGTCTCTGCTGGCTGCGAGTCAGAGGGCAATAGACGTCTGGGTTCACTGGATCATGGGGTGTGGCGCTGCCGATACCTGTGCGGGAGGACGAAAGTCCGAGTCTTCAGGTCCTTGGTACTTCCAGTCTTGCTCTATGGATGCGAGACTTGGACTCTGACGAAGGATCTGAGACGGAGACTTAATTCCTTTGGTGCCAGGTCTCTTCGGAGAATCCTTGGCTATCGCTGGTTGGATTTTGTGTCCAACGAGCGGTTGCAGAGAGAAACTCAGATGAGATTTGTTACCTGCAAAGTCCGTGAGCGTCAGTTGCGGCTGTATGGACATGTGGCTCGTTTTCCTGACGCTGAGCCTGCTCACCAGATTCTCTCAGCGAGGGAGTCTCATGAGTGGAGGAGGCCAGTGGGCTGACCACGTGCCTCGTGGTTGCAGCAGGTTGACCATCATCTCAAGGAGATGGGGATGGGCCTGGCATCTGCCTGGGGGATGGCCAGACGGAGGCCCCTGGAGTACCGGCGGAAAGTGGATGCAGCGACGCGCTTTTCTGGCACATGCTCCCATACCTGACCTGACCTTGGATTGGTTTTTAAACATTCTTCCACACTTGCTTTTACTCCCCAAATGTCTTGGGGTGTCCACAATCTCCAGACCCAATCAATGTGCGCCATTTGCATCATGGGGAACTGCTGAATGTCAGCCCCTCCCATTGCTCCTTCCTCCTCCAGGACGGGGTAAATTCCTTTTGTTATCCCAGGTCGTGTGGTTATTTTCCCGTCGATGTTGTCGTTCTTTTCCGCTGGCTGCGCCCGTGCTTGTTTCAATTGCTCCTGTCTCGCTTCCTCTTTTGTCATTCGTTGGTTCAAAATTCCTTCGAGACCTGAACGCTTATTTTCTGTCTCAGCTTGTGACGCCGTCAACCAAGCACCTTGCACCCTCCAATGTTTCTCTCTCTGTCTCGAGCCTCCCGCTTTGCCCTCTGTCAGCACTGTGCAAAATGTGTGCAATACTTTTGGATCGAAGGATCCGGCCAACGGGAAAGGTTTTTCTTCCTGCCGTCCATTTCACCCAATCTTGCACTTCCTCGACTTTATCCCTTCCATGTTTTTCCCCCACGATTTTCAATGGTGTTCCTCTTGGTAACTCTTGAGATTTAACAGAGTTATTCCCCATATTTATGTTCTTAGCTTTTCAACAGCCTTATAGCTTTAAAACGTTTCTCCTTTTATATCACGGAACCGGGGTTCCGCTCTTATCAACAGCGTTTCAGCCTTCTTACAGGACTTTAACCTATTAGTCTTTCTTCACACAACACCTTTAGAAAACAAGATTTTACCCTGCTTCTCTTTATTTCACGTGGATATCCTTATCCTCTTAATACAACAATACAGATCTCAAATGGCCGTACCCACTCCCACAGAATACAAGACTTAAACTCGTTACCTTCGCATTCTGCGAAAGGTTATGTTTTGGTCGCTGTGTATTTATTTATTTGTGAATATGTGTGTTTGTTTGTTATTCGCATAACTCAGAAAGTATGAAACCGAATTGCATGCAAATTGGTGGGATGATTCCTGATTATCCAAGGACGATTTGATTCGATTTTTGGAGCGATCGGGTCAAAGGTCAAGGTCAAGGTCATGAAAAGGTTAAAAACAAACTTTTGAGCATAACTTCCTTCATAAGACAGCTATCGACATGCAACCAACGCCATATTGTTCCGTGACGAAATACCTTTTGGGTCTGTGGTGTCAGATTTGAAGTGACGTCATCAGAAGTGCGTCAAAATGACGTTACAAGATGATGTAAATTTTCAATTTTCGACCTCATCAGTTTTGATCATACAGTTTTGTAAGAGTTGCCTTAACGACGTCACACACCAAATTTGACGTCGTTCGGACTGACCGTTATGACATCATTGACGTTTGAACATAACGTTTTTCAATTGTGGCTAAAATGTCCTGATATTTTAAATTCAAATATCGGGGTAATTTGTCAAGGAAATTGTCCCAAATCCAGGCATTATGATCAGTCCGAAAATATCTGCTTATTTATGAACAGGTTTTACAAATTAACTCAATGGTCAAGGTCAAGGTCACACTCAAGCTCAAAATATACTTGTAGGCATAACTTCAGATCTAATAGAGCTATTGACATGAAACCAACGTTAAAATGTTCCGTGAAATAAGAGCTTTCACGATGTTAGTCCGCGATTGGTAGTGACATCATTGGAAGTGCGTCAAAATGACGTCACCAGATGACGTCATTTTTAAACTTTCGATTTTTTTCAGTGTTTATCATTCCATTTTGTTGGACTGCCCTCAATGACGTCTAACACCAAATTTGACGTCCATCGGACTGATGGTTGTGACGTCATGGATGTTTTTAAATGACGTTTTTCAAATGTGCCTGGAAAAAAGTAGCGGCGGCGAAGGTATGCGCTCTACCGAGTGCCCGTTCTAGTCTATCCTTATTTCACTTGGATATCCTTATCCTCTACCCTTCCCAGTCCCAAAATACAGCCTTACAGCCCCTTCTGGTCAATCAATAAAACTGCATTTGACTCTCCTCATATGTTTACCGTTATTAGTTTGTCACCTTAGCAGAACCTGAAGCTGCGTTCAAAGGAACTCTCACCGCTGGGTGTACAGTGCTTTCCTCACAAGGGCTATCCTTTTGCAGATGCCCGATGTGTTGCGCACCACGTACCGTTTAGCTGAGACCCTTGTAAGTGCTGTTCACCAAGCGGCGCTCCTCCGGTCCACAGCGTCAGAGTCTGGGAGTTCCATTCTGGGGTGCCAAATGTGAAGACTCCGTTCTTCAGCCAGGTATAAAGAGAGTCTTTCAAAGAGGATTCACCATGATGCAGCTTTATTGAAGGACCACACGCCAGCCAGCGGAGGTGATGTTAGCAGCTCAACCAGCACAGTGGAGAGCTACCAAAACCACACTCAATCTTACATTAAAAAACTCTCCCTTATATACAATCTATCTCTAATTCCAATCTATCTCTGGTTATAATTTAACCCTAGTTCGTGTGACAAGATCTCCAAATGTGTACTCAGGTATGAGCTAAGAGTTTCCCTTCCCTCCCCCAAGGGAGGGTGGAACAAGCGAACAGCTTATATTCGGGCCCAGCAATCATCTCAGACAATCCCTCTCCCCTGCCCCAGACTTCTTATCACTGTGGAGTGTTTGAAGGAGAAACAAAACCCCCCTATTGAGTTCACAAAGATGGTAAGAGTAGGGACATATCGAGCTTCAAACTAAACAAGAGCCCAGGAGTGGAATGCTTGAGAAAAACAACATAAAGTTTAGCTTTCCATGAGAAAGGACATGTCTCGCTTTGTTATCACTTAAACAACTGGCGGTTGTCGAGAAACGGCGGTCGCAGACAGACACATGGACACACACACACACACACACACACACACACACACACACACACACACACACACACACACACACACACACACACACACATACACACACACACACACAAACCCTTCTGGCGCGGCTCTTGGACACATTTGTCCTTGTTTTCATTATGCTTTCATCAGAGAAAGTTTGGACTGTTCTCTTCCACTGCAACTGCAGCAACGACTTGTTCTTCTTGTCTCCATGGTAACACAATGGAATGAGTGGACAAGGTAATCTCGACATGTTGTCTCCACGCTGTCCATCTCCCTCCATGTTGTCCATCTGTAATTCTAGTAACGATTCCATCGATTTCATCGATAATTCCATCGATTCCATCGAAAATTCCATCGATTCCAGAAACAAGACAAACACAAGATGGTCAACACCATCACTTGGTGAAGCAACGTGTCCGTTTTGTTTGCCTTTATATGGAGTAAACGAGGACGTCGTTGGAAACACCTGTTCCTGATCCCAGTCGATGTGTTTCCTTCTCACTTTATAACCCTCATTCCAGCAATTTCTCGTCCCGTCGAGCCGAAGCGAGTTTACTGAATTGCAGGATTTCCTCATTATATCCACCACGGGAAATCTTTGAACAACATCATCATTTTAATTCCCTTAAAACCCCTCTCTCCCCCTCCTCTCTCGCCGCACCTCTCTCGCCCCCCTCTCTCCCTCCCCTCCCTTGCCCCCCCCTCACACCCCCTCTCGCCCTTCTCTCTCCCCCTCCTCTCTCCCTTCTCTCTCCCCCTCCTCTCGCCCTTCTCTCTTCCCCCTCCTCCCTCCCTCCCCTCTCTTGCCACCCCCTCTCTCGCCCCTCATCTCTCCCCTCCTCTGTCCCCTCCTCTCTCCCTCCCCTATCTTGCCCCCCACTCACCCCTCTCTCACCCTTCTCTCTCTCGCCTCCTCTCTCCCCCCTCCTCTCTCCTTCTCCTCTCTCCTCCCTCTCTCTGTAAATGTATTCAGAAATGTCTACCAAGCACAACGATTAATTCCAACCTTGGGAAAAAACAGCTTTCAAACCCTTGGGAAACAGTTGTTTCCCATGGGAAAATTCAAACCTTGGGATGAATTAATAATATGAAAAATAATCAAACCTTGGGAGTTTGGCACATACCCAGGTATGGCACATACCCAGAGAAAGGCACATGCCCAGGTCCCCAGTGTCGATTGTGACGTCATGCCAAACGAAGAAGAATTGTGACGTCAATCCTTCAAAAAAAAATAATTATTTAAATAAACATTAATTGTGATGTCATTCGTGATGTCATATCACCGTGTCCTGTCATTGGTTCACAGATACATGGCCGTAACTTCGGAACCGCTCGTCCGATCGATATCAAACCTCGAAAAGGCAAATCCGCGGGTCCCCGGCAATATTCCTGGCAAGTTTCAATCCGATCGGACCGGTGGTCGTCCGGTTATTAATAATTTGGGAAAAAATTGGCATGATAAGGTGAGAAGGTAGAACCACACCTTCAGCTGCCTAATATACACCTTTTCAACACTGAAAAAGCAGCAAAATGGCCGTAACTTGGGAACCGCTCGTCCGATTGACATCAAACCTCGAAAATGCACATCTGCGGGTCCCCGACAATATTCCTGGCAAGTTTCAATCGGATCGGACTGGCGGTCATGGAGAAACGGCGGTCGCAGACAAACAAACAGACAGACAGGCACACAGAGATTGCTGGAGTTATAGACAGATTGACACAGGTGTCGCGGCCAGCACCCTCCCTGCATCATTTGGATGTTCTGTCCAGAGTCTGTCTGGTACTTCCTGTAATCTTTCCTCGGTCCCCGCTCGCCTGTCTCTCTGGCGGCGGGGTTTCTCGCTGTTCATCTCATGCCATTCCAACACGCATGTCAAAATTTTATCAGGAAACCATACTTTCCATCCATCCCCACGACAAATCACGTGTTATGTGTTCTGAGCCTCGCTACCCCTTTCTTTTGGTTCCGGGGCACACCTCAATCGGGTTATCATTTTTCCCAATTCTCCCGCACTGTGTTCTTTACTTACTGCCATTGAGACATGTGGTGTAAGTCCTTCGCTATGCTTCATTAGTTCGTGCTCTTCGGCGGCTCGGTCCACCTCCACCGCTGCTCCTTCCTTTCCGATCCATAAATTGGTTGTCATCATTGTGCGCTTCGCGGTGTAATCTCTCTGCACTTTGGCTGAGCATTCAAAATCCTGCCCTGTTTCATCGTCGTAGTATCCAGTGCAGTGCAAAGTCAATCTCACTTCTTCCAAATCAATGTCGTTGCGAAGCAACCATTCCTCTACATCTCGCAATCTTTTTGCACTTTCCAAATCCCTAGTCAGCTGGTTTCTACCCTCCTGAGATACAATTCGTAACCAATAAACCACTGGTCCGAGTTCATTCATCATGAGGGTCATTACTTCTTTTTGTAATGCTGGCGGGGCATCTATGAAAACTCCATCTTCTTTACATGTTATCGTCCACCCCATTCTACACAACAAATCTCTACCCAACAGATTCATCGGAGTGTGTTTTGTGACCAAAAATACATGTTCTCCTTTCAAGGGACCTACTTCAATTCTTAATTTATCTGGAATCGGGAAATCTTCTCTCCGTCCCGAGACCCCCATCACTCTTACTGAGTCGCCTGAAAGAGGCAGGTTCTTTATTTCTCCTTGTTTTAGTGTTGACCGTGTGGCTCCCGTGTCTACTCGAAATGTTACCTGTTTTCCTTATACGTTTACTATTGTGGTCAATTCTCTCACGTTCCATGTTTCCCTTTGTGGAGCCACTACGGTATCCTTATGTCAATATTTTTTCTCCCGTCTCTGCTCTCCCCCAGGAGGCGCTGTTGGTCTTTCCCAGTGTTGTGGCAGCTGGTGGTCCCAGCTCCATTGCCTGGTTGCAGCTTGGCACTCCCGGCTCCAGTGTCCTGCTTTTCCACACTTGTAACATTCTCCTGTCCTCTGTGAACCATTATTTCTGTTCCACAGTCTTCGTTGACCCTGTCCCCTCTCCTGCCTTGGTTCCCAATCTGGCTTATCCCTGCGGGGTCTCTCTTCTCGTTCTTCATCCTGGCGGTCCTTTCTCTCTAGATTCCTCATTATTCGGGCTCTCTCGGTTCTTTTCCCCCTCCTGTCTTCTTCTTTTAAGGTCTGCCATGCTTGTTTTGCTCTTTCATGTAAAGTGGCGGGCTCAGCGTTTTTCCAATCTGGAGTTGTCTTTACTTCTCTCCTTATTTCGTCGCACAACCCTTCCACAAACGAATTGTTTAGGAATTTTCTGGGCACCACTCCCATCTCCTCATATCCTGAGTGTAGTTCAATCTGTTCAGACAGTCGTGCTTTGTCTGCGCTCGGTGGTTCCTTTATATCCTGTACAACCTCTGCGATTGCCTACCAATCCATCACTCTCGGTGCCATGTCGGTTGCTAATTGATCCATTATTGTAGTTACTCTTGTCCTATATGCTGTCTGTGCGACTCGCTCATCGTCGTTGAGGCCAGGTCGATTCAAAGTATTGTCCACCTCGTCCTCTGGTTTTACTCCCCATGCCGCTGCGCGGGAACCCCAAACCGAGCTGGGTAGCACAGCCGTGCATATGAATCCGATATCTGTTCTAGTTGCCCCATGCATTTTTATCTGGTCATGCAGTATTTTTATTGCTTTCCTTGGATTAGTTTTTAAACATTCTTCCACACTTGCTTTTACTCACCAAATGTCTTGGGGTGTCCACGATCTCCAGACCCAATCATTGTGCGCCATTTGCATCATGGGGAACTGCTGAATGTCAACTCTCCCATTGCTCCTTCCTCCTCCAGGACGGGGTAAATTCCTTTTGTTATCCCAGGTCGTGTGGTTATTTTCCCGTCTATGTTATCGTTCTTTTCCGCTGGCTGCGCTCGCGCTTGTTTCAATTGCTCCTGTCTCGCTTCCTCTTTTGTCATCCATTGGTTCAAAATTCCTTCGAGACCTGAACGCTTATTTTCTGTCTCAGCTTGTGACGCCGTTAACCAAGCGGCTCGCACCCTCCAATGTTTCTCTCTCTGTCTCAAGTCTCCCGCTTTGCCCTCTCTCAGCACTGTGCTAACTGTGTGCAATACTTTTGGAACGAAGGATCCGGCCAACGGGAAAGGTCTTTTCTTCCTGCCGTCCATTTCACACAATCTTGCACTCCCTCTACTTTATCCCTTCCATGTTTTTCCCCCACGATTTTCAATGGTGTTCTTCTTGGTAACTCTTGAGATTTAACAGAGTTATTCCCCATATTTATGTTCTTAGCATTTCAGCAGCCTTATAGCTTTAAAACATTTCTCCTTTTATTACACGGAACCGGGGTTCCGCTCTTATCAACAGCCTTTAAGTCTTCTTACAGGACTTTAACCTATTAGTCTTTCTTCACACAACACCTTTAGAAAACAAGATTTTACCCTGCTTCTCTTTATTTCACCTGGATATCCTTATCCTCTTCATACAACAATACAGATCTCAAATGGCCGTACCCACTGTCACAGAATACAAGACAAACTCGTTAACTTCGCATTCTGCGAAAGGTTATGTTTTGGTCGCTGTGTATTTATTTATTTGTGAATATGTGTGTTTGTTTGTTATTAGCATAACTCAGAAAGTATGAAACCGAATTGCATGAAAATAGGTGGGATGATTCCTGATTATCCAAGGACGATTTGCTTAGATTTTGTGAGCGATTGGGTCAAAGGTCAAGGTCAA
Source organism: Eptatretus burgeri (assembly GCF_056783735.1). Lineage (NCBI taxonomy): Eukaryota > Metazoa > Chordata > Myxini > Myxiniformes > Myxinidae > Eptatretus > Eptatretus burgeri. Next base: position 86,538,590 of record NC_140964.1, on the reverse strand, counting down.
GGTCATGAAAAGGTCAAAAACAAACTTTTGAGCATAACTTCCTTCATAAGACAGCTATCGACATGCAACCAACGCCATATTGTTCCATGACGAAATAACTTTTGGGTACGTGGTGTCATATTTGACGTGACGTCATCAGGAGTGATTAAAAATGACGTCACAAGATGACGTAAATTTTCAATTTTCGACCTCATCAGTTTTGATCATACCCTTTTGTAAGAGTTACCTTAAGGACGTCACACACCAAATATGACGTTGTTCGGACTGACCGTTATGACGTCATTGACGTTTGAACATAACGTTTTTCAATTGTGGCTAAAATGTCCTGATATTTTAAATTCAAATATCTATGTAATTTGTCAAGGAAATTTTCCCAAATCCAGGCATTATGATCAGTACGAAAATATCTGCTTATTTATGAACAGGTTTTACAAATTAACTCAATGGTCAAGGTCAAGGTCACACTCAAGGTCAAAATATACTTGTAGGCATAACTTCAGATCCAATAGAGCTATTGACATAAAACCAACGTTGAAATGTTCCGTGAAATAAGACCTTTCAGGATGGTAGTCCGCGATTGGTAGTGACGTCATTGGAAGTGCGTCAAAATGACGTCACAAGATGACGTCATTTTTAAACTTTCGATTTTTTTCAGTGTTTATCATTCCATTTTGTTGGACGGCCCTCAATGACATGTAACACCAAATTTGACGTCCATCGGACTGATAGTTGTGACGTCATGGATGTTTTTAAATGAAGTTTTTCAAATGTTCCCGGAAAAAAGTAGCGGCGGCGAAGGTATGCGCTCTACCGAGTACCCGTTCTAGTTTATCCTTATTTCACTTGGATATCCTTATCCTCTACCCTTACCAGTCCCAAAATACAGCCAATCCCAAAATACTCTCCTCATATGTTTACCGTTATTAGTTTGTCAACTCAGCAGAACCTGAAGCTGTGTTCAAAGGAACTCTCTCTGCTGGGTGTACAGTGCTTTCCTCACAAGGGCTATCCTTTTGCAGATGCCCGACGTGTTGCGCACCACGTAACGTTTAGCTGAGACCCTTGTAAGTGCTGTACACCAAGCGGCGCTCCTCCGGTCCACAGCGTCAGAGTCCGGGAGTTCCCGTTCTGAGGTGCCAACTGTGAAGACTACGTTCTTCAGCCAGGTGTAAAGAGTCTTTCGAAGAGGATTCACCATGATGCAGCTTTATTGAAGGACCACACGCCAGCCAGCGGAGGTGATGTTTGCAGCTCAACCAGCACAGTGGAGAGCTACCAAAACGACACTGAGTCTTACATTCAAAAACTCTCCCTTATATACAATCTATCTCTAATTCCAATCTATCTCTAATTCCAATCTATCTCTGGTTATAATTTAACCCTAGTTCGTGTGACAAGATCTCCAAATGTGTTCTCAGGTATGAGCTAAGAGTTTTCCCTTCCCTCCCTCAAGGGAGGGTGAAACAATCGAACAGCTTATCTTCGGGCCCAGCAATCATCTTAGACAATCCCTCTCCCCTGCCTCAGACTTCTTATCACTGTGGAGTGTTTGAAGGACAAACAAAACCCCCCAATTAGGTTCACAAAGATGGTAAGAGTAGGGACATATCGAGCTTCAAACTAAACAAGAGCCCAGGAGTGGAATGCTTGAGAAAAACAACATAAAGTTTAGCTTCACATGAGAAAGGACATGTCTCGGTTTGTTATCACTTAAACAACACAGCCAGTGCTTTCAGAGGGCATCTGGTGGACTGACTCACTGGTAAACAGTGCCACTAAAACGAGAGAGAGTTCTTAAAATGCATTACAGAGTATATACAAATGGGTTCAAATCCCTACATCCAACTAATATGGATGTGTTAATTATGGATTGGATGTGACCATAAAATAGCACTCCTCACAGTCATTGTATCACATTATTCTTTGTATTATTGCCAATTATCATGCTATCATTATTATTATTATTAATATGCTGTTATCATTATTCTGAGATATCTTTGGGAAAAAATGGCATGATAAGGTGGAACGACACTTCAGTTGCGATATATACACCTTTCCAACACTGAAAAAGCAATAAAATGGCTGGAACTTCGGAAGCGGTTGTCCGATTTATATCAAACCTCGAAAAGGCACATCCGCGGGTCCCCGGCAATATTCCTGGCAAGTTTCAATCAGGTCGGACTGGCGGTTGTCGAGAAACGGCGGTCGCAGACAGACACATGGACACACACACACACACACACACACACACACACACACACACACACACACACACACACACACACACACACACACACACACACACACACACACACACACACACACACACACACAGATTGCTGGACTTATCGATAGACTAGTGCGTGCCCGGAGGTGCATAAAGGACGACTGGATTGGGGCATTTTTCACCCCCCCCTCTCGCTCTCCCCTCTCTCCCCCTCTCTCGTGTCAGTATCCTCTCTCGTGGGTGAGGCGTGTCAGTATGTGCAGCTTCGTTCCTTCGCTCTCGTAAACAACGACTGGATTGGGGCATTTTTTCAGTTCGATCGGACCAACCATATCATAAATGGCCATAACTTGGGAAACACCTGGGAAACATACTCAGGTCCCCAGCGTCAATTGTGACGTCATATCAAACGATGAAGAATTGTGACGCCCCCTCTCTCTCTCCCCCAGTCGCTCCCCCCTAGTCTCGCCCCTCCTCTCTCCCCCTACTCTCTCGCCCCTCTCTCTCTCGCCCCTCTCTCTCGCCCCCACTCTCACCCCCCTCTCTCGCCCCTCTCTCTCGCCCCTCTCTCTCCTGAAACCTGATGTTGAACACGTCCTCAACCATCTCTCGAACATGCAATTATTGATGTTGTTCAAACTTGGCAGACAGATCAAGAACAATGATTTGTTTACATAACAATGCCATTTTATTTCGATATGAGATACACGATGGCCATCTCACTGCCAATTTAATTGTAAAAAAATCCAATGTTGTGCACATCATAACCATTTCTCGGACACGCATTTTGCCAATGTTTTTCAAACTTGGTGCACAGATAATGAAAGATGGCTTTCATAAACACCTCATTTTTTTCCGAGATCATATCCAAGATGGCCGACTGGTGGCCATTTTCTAACTGATATGTGTCCCCAACCATTTCTCAGACATGCATGGTCCGATTTTGTTCAAACTTGGTGCAAGCACAGTGCATACTGACATACGCATGCACCTCACTTTATTTTGTGATCTGATCAATGATGGGCGACTGGTAGGCTTGCGGCCATTTTAATTGAACATAAATGTGGGCGAGCCATTTAACATAAACATAACCTTTCTAGCTCTTTTTTTTTTCTTGTTTTAATGCTGCATTATCTCAATCTATAATTCCAGCAATGTGTGTGTGTGTGTGTGTGTGTGTGTGTGTGTGTGTGTGTGTGTGTGTGTGTGTGTGTGTGTGTGTGTGTGTGTGTGTGTGTGTGTGTGTCTGTATGTGTGTCTGCAACTGCCGTTTCTCGACAACCACTGGTCCGATCTGATTGAAACTTGCCAGGAATATTGCTGGGGCCCTGTGGATGTGCCTTTTCAAGGTTTGATATTAATCCGACAAGCGGTTTCCAAGTTATGGCCATTTATCTGTCAACCAATGACAGGACACGGTCCTATGACGTCACGAATGAGGTCACAATGCTTCCTCTTTTTTTTTTTGATCAATCGAGAATTCCAGCAATCTGTGTGTGTGTGTGTGTGTGTGTGTGTGTGTGTGTGTGTGTGTGTGTGTGTGTGTGTGTGTGTGTGTGTGTGTGTGTGTGTGTGTGTGTGTGTGTGTGTGTGTGTGTGTCTGTATGTGTGTCTGCGACCGCCGTTTCTCGACAACCACTGGTCGGATCTGATTGAAACTTGCCAGGAATATTGCTGGGGCCCTGCGGATGTGCCTTTTCAGGATTTAATATTAATCGGATGAGCGGTTCCCAAGTTACGGCCATTTATCTGTCAACCAATGACAGGACACGGTGCTATTACATCACCAATGACGTCACAATGCTTCCTTTTTTTGTTCTTTTTTTGATATGATGTCACAATTGACGCTGGGACCTGAGTATGTGCCTTTTCAAAGTTTGATATCTTTCTTCTTCATCCGTTTCAGCTGCGTACCAAGTGTTTCCCAAGTTATGGCCATTTATGATAAGGTTCGTCCGATATAACTGAAACAATGCCCCAATCCAGTTTTTTTTTGCGCATATGGCCACGCACGTACAGCCTTGCACGTACGGGTACGCACCTACGGGCACGCACATACGGGCACACACCTACCGGAACGCAAGAGCGAAGGAACGACCTGTGAAGTTGTTTCTGGCACGAGGTTTGAAAGTTTTTCGCACTGACGGGCCACACACGTACGGGCACGCATGTACGACCATGCACGTACAGGCAAACACCTACGGGCACGCACCTCCGGGCATGCACGTACGGGCACGTGAGAGCGAAGGAACGGTCCGTGTGGTTGTTGTTTCTGGAGCGTGGTTTGAAATGTTTTTTGTTTTTTTTTGCACGTACGGGCACACATGTATGGGCACGCACCTACGGGCCTGCACTAGTCTTCTTCTATCTATAATTCCAGCAATCTCTGTTTGTGTCTGTCTGTCTTTCTGTTTGTGTCTTTGTCTGCGACCGCCGTTTCTCGACGACCACTGGTCCGTTCCAAATGAAACTTGCCAGGAATATTGCTGGGGACCCGAGGATGTGCCTTTTCAAGGTTTGATATTAATGGGACAAGCGACTCCCAAGTAATGGCCATTTATTTATCAACTAATGACAGGATACGGTGCTTTGACGTCACAAGTTTTTCCCCCCTCCCCCCCATTCCCATTTTCCATTTTTTCCATTTCCATGCACGTACGGCCACGCACACACGGGCACGCACCTACAGGCACGCACTGGTATTTTAAACTGGATGAAGTGGGCTCGACAGTTAGGATTGCCCTCGGGCCCATTTTGGCTCTTGACAGTCCTGCCAACAGCAAATTGTTAGTGTCTGAGTATACTTTATTTTATTCTTGGATCGACGACTCAAAGAGCTGTCCTGTCAGATGTGGTAATCTGAGCGGCCAAGGTGGGCGGGTGATGTTTGAGGAACATTTCTCGCCAGTTTCCCTGACTGGGAAGAGCAGCGTGGATCTTCAGAAAGCCTGATATAAAGAAGGAAAACCTCACACTAAATAACTTATGTGTAACAAGTGGACGTGGAACACCTCAGCCGAAATACATTATTTGTAACTAGTTGAGGTGTAAAACCTCACATTAATACATTATTTAAGAGGAGATGAGGTGTAAAACCTCACCGTAAATACCTTATTTGTAGCGAGTTGAGGTGAAAACCTAACACTAAATACCTTTTTTGCAAAAAGTTGAGGTGAAAACCTCACAGTAAATACCTTATTTGTAAATAGTTGAGGTTGAAAACCCCACATTAACTATTTATTTGTGACGATGTGAGGTGTAAAACCTCACATTAAATACCTTCTTTGAAACTAGTTGAGGTTGAAAACCCCACATTAACTTCTTTATTTGTGACGATGTGAGGTGTGAAACCTCACAGTAAATACCTTATTCGTAGGTAGGTGAGGTGAAAACCCCACATTAACTTATTTATTTGTGACGATGTGAGGTGTAAAACCTCACATTAAATACCTTATTTGTAACGAGTTGAGGTTGAAAACCCCACATTAACTTCTTTATTTGTGACGATGTGAGGTGTAAAACCTCACATTAAATACCTTATTTGTAACTCGTTGAGGTTGAAAACCCCACATTAACTACTTCATTTGCGACGATGTGAGGTGTAAAACCTCACATTAAATACCTTATTTGTAACTAGTAGAAGTTGAAAACCTCACATTAATTACTTTATTTGTGACGATGTGAGGTGTAAAACCTCACAGTAAATACCTTAATCGTAACTACGTCAGGTGAAAACCCCACATTAACTACTTTATTTGTGACGATGTGAGGTGTAAAACCTCACATTAACTTCTTTTTTGTGACGATGTGAGGTGTAAAACCTCACAATAAATACCTTACTTGTAACTAGGTGAGGTGGAAAACCTCTCTTTCACTACTTTATTTGTGACAATGTGAGGTGTGAAACCTCACAGTCAAAACCTGATTTAAAACTAGTTGAGGTGTAAAACCTCACATTAAATACCTTATTTGAAACTAGTTGAGGTGTAAAACCTCACAGGAAATACCTTATTTGTAACTAGTTGAGGTGAAAACCTCACACTAAATACCTTGTTTGTTACTAGTTGAGGTGAAAACCTCACACTAAATACCTTATTTGTGACTAGTTGAGGTGTAAAACCTCACACTAAATACTTTATTTGTAAGTAGTTGAGGTGAAAACCTCACAGTAAATACCTTATTTGTGACTAGTTGAGGTGTAAAACCTCACACTAAATACCTTATTTGTGACTAGTTGAGGTGTAAAACCTCACAGTAAATGCCTTATTTGTGACTAGTTGAGGTGTAAAACCTCACACTAAATACCTTATTTGTGACTAGTTGAGGTGTAAAACCTCATACTTAATACCTTATTTGTGACTCGTTGAGGTGTAAAACCTCACAGTAAATACCTTGTTTGTGACTAGTTGAGGTGTAAAACCTCACAGTAAATTCCTCATTTGTGACTAGTTGAGGTGTAAAACCTCACACTAAATACCTTATTTGTGACGAGTTGAGGTGTAAAACCTCACAGTAAATACCTTATTTGTGTCTAGTTGAGGTGTAAAACCTCACACTAAACACCTTATTTGTGACTAGTTGAGGTGTAAAACCTCATACTTAATACCTTATTTGTGACTAGTTGAGGTGTAAAACCTCACACTTAATACCTTATTTGTGACGAGTTGAGGTGTAAAACCTCACAGTAAATACCTTATTTGTGTCTAGTTGAGGTGTAAAACCTCACACGAAATACCTTATTTGTGACGAGTTGAGGTGTAAAACCTCACAGTAAATACCTTATTTGTGACTCGTTGAGGTGTAAAACCTCACACTAAATTCCTTATTTGTGACTAGTTAAGGTGAAAACCTTAATGCCACGTTCTTCTTCTTCTTCGACTTCTTCTTCTTCTTCGTCTACTTCTTCTTCTTCTTCTTGTTCTTCTTCTTCTGGTGAAGACAAAACCCTTCTGGCACGGCTCTTGGACACATTTGTCCTTGTTTTCATTATGCTTTCATCAGAGAAAGTTTGGACTGTTCTCTTCCACTGCAACTGCAGCAACGTCTTGTTCTTCTTGTCTCCATGGTAACACAATGGAATGAGTGGACAAGGTACTCTCGACATGTTGTCTCCACGCTGTCCATCTCCCTCCATGTTGTCCATCTGTAATTCCAGTAACGATTCCATCGATTTCATCGATAATTCCATCGATTCCATCGAAAATTCCATCGATTCCAGAAACAATACAAACACAAGATAGTCAACACCATCACTTGGTGAAGCAACGTGTCCATTTTGTTTGCCTTTATATGGAGTAAACGAGGACGTCGTTGGAAACACCTGTTCCTGATCCCAGTCGATGTGTTTCCTTCTCACTTTATAACCCTCATTCCAGCAGTTTCTCGTCCCGTCGAGCCGAAGCGAGTTTACTGAATTGCAGGATTTCCTCATGATATCCACCACGGGAAATTTTTGAACAACATCATCATTTTAATTCCCTTTAAACAGTTTGAACAGCTTGAAGAAGGATCCTTCTCGAGCACAAATGAGCATTTTTAAGATCTCGAACCTCTTCCAACCAGGTAATTTCCTCAAAATCAAACAACCAGCATTCCCAATTTAATATTGGGTTTTCATAACATCGGACACCTCAACCTTTAAACGTGCAGACGTTTAATTTCAACCGAGTCATCGTTTTCAAGAACATTGAAAAGCACAAAATGGCAGAGGAGGTGTGGCTGGAATATTTCCCGGCATGCTTCGCTCCTCCAACGTTTGACGATTGTTCTTTTGAATCAACAGACGTTTGGGGTTTGTTTGTTTTTCAATTAAATTTTCAATTTCCAATCAATTGTTTTTCTCGAATTATTGCGATGATGTTAACGACGTAAACTACTACCTTCGGCGTGTTTGTGTTGGTAGTTGACGGTGATTAGAGGCAAGGGAAGCATTCCAGGGTGTTTCAATAAAACGTATACAGATGTTAAACATCGAATAAACGATCAGAGCCTGTGGTTTTGTATTGCGTCATGGGTCACACCTTCCGATTGATGACGTCATTCCACTACACAAACTCGAAGGGTGGATCCGGGGAGGGGGGTAAAGAGGGTGCGCACCCCTCCCTCCCTTTGGTCTCTGAACATGTTTTGGTTTCACTTTTACACAAACTGATATTTTCAGGTTGTTGTGAGTAATCTGCAAGTTCTCTCAGGCTCTTAACACATTCAGTTGGACCAGTCCACCAATGAGCTTGATGGGGGGGGGGGGGGGGTTTGTGTTGACAATGTCACGTGCATTGCAACACCTCTTGTCAATCGTGGACCTGGCACACCCAAAAGACCCCGAGGATCCAAATGACCCATGGGATCCAAATTACCCAGGGCATCCATAAGACCACAAGGACCTAAAATGTCGAGAGAACCCAAAATACCTCGAGGATCCAAAAGACACAATGACACTATCATGGACTCATCGGAATTCTGCATCATGTAAAATGTGATTTCAGGTCCCAAACCTTAACCCACAACACCCACACAAAATCCCATATCCTAAACCTCCTCCCAACTCTGACATCTCTCTGCCCCCTTTACCACCTCACCCAAGCAGAGTGCTCCCCTCACAATTCACTGCCCACAACACCCCCCCCCCCCCATGAAAAATCTTCAAACCCCTGTATCCCAACTCTGTCCCCTCTCTCCTCTCCCTCCCACAAGCCAACTGTGTCATCCCCTTCCCCTTTCTTCTTCAAGTCCCCACTGCCCCAATTACTCAATATCCCTTCCAACCCCAAGTCCTCAACCCCACTCCCCTTATTCCCAACATCTTTGTCTCCGTCTTCCGACTCCATGTACCCTCACACCCAACTCTGTGTCGTCCCTCCCCATTTCTTCCTGTACTTGACAAAGTTACACAAAGATACACAGGGAACTTTGGTGCATGAGAACGTTTCCCACCATGTATACTTGACCTTATGTCGCCGTCCGGTGGGATTACAACCGACAACCAATCAGCTAGTTTCTCACAAAATCCAATGTCCACCCATGCTGTGCCCGCGTATGCTGCGAGGACATATAACACATATCTGGAAACAACATTACCAGTGTCTCGCCATTCCCCATTGGATCGTGACATCAAGCCATCAATCATGCCAACAGTGATGCCTGCTATGCAGGACTGTGTAAACTATCTGTCTTGTCAAGACTTGGTTTCAAACAGGGTTTCTGTGTTTGCCGATGAGCCTGAGAAATTCAGGACATGGCGTGCAGCCTTCCAGAACATGATCAGAGGCGGACCGCTTGCATCCACTCACCACGAAGAACAGAATGTCTGTCTTCACTAGTGACATTCGCCCAAAGGTTACAGTAAGTAAGACCGAGGTCACGGGTGAATTCCTGCCACAGATTGTGAAGCAACTGCGTGCAGCAGTCACGTCACCTTCTGAAAATCATCACTCGTCATCGAATGGAAGATCAGCAACAATTCTGCCCTATTCACAGGACTAAACATCGTCTTGCGCATTCCAGAACATTCAAAGCAAAAACATTGCAATCCAGACTCATCCTTCTTCACCAATGGAAATATATACCGGATATACTTAGTCAACCAACCATTCACCCAAGGAGTGTCAGTAAAATTGGATTGTTCTTAGTGCGACAGCACCCGTCATTACTCAGAACTTCTTGATGCCAGGTGTGCTACCCTCGAGAGACATGCAGGAAGGCAAATTATCAGGAACTCTTCAAACCCTGAGAGTGTGTCGGATGGGCTTTGAAAGCATGGCGAGGAGTAACCCTCTGTGATTAACAGGTGTACGGACATTTGTGGTAGTAGTGGATCCAGAGAAAGGTCTTGTTCCAAAATCTGTCTTGTGAAAGTATTCATCGCCAGGAGTCCTGAAAATTTTCTGAAAATTATAAGCTGTGTAGATGACCAGTCAAATCAATCTCTCGTCTGCAGCAAACTCTTTGACTACTTCAATGTGCCAAATAATGTAGTCCCTTGTGAACTCAAAACCTGCTGTGGAACTACGGCAGTCATTGATCAGCATGTCATGAATCTCGTCATCAAATCTTTCAATGGAATCATCCACCTGCCGTTCCGGAGCTAACCGATTGTAATGGTATTCCTTGTAATTCCTCCGAGATTCCAACACTGGAGGTCGCAGGACTCCACTCACACATACGTCTTCTCGTTTTCCGAACCTGAGGGTACAGGAACAGCAATACGATTGATACCGCCAATGTCCCCAGGAAAAAGGGCTGACTGCATATGGAATACATAGATAGAGCACTTTGTGCGACCCGGTTCGTAACTCGTCAGTCCCACGCTGTATCGAAGCAGGGCTGTATTTGTATCGATATTAAATAATGTTTTCTCTGGAACCACTGATCCTATCGAAGGAAAACTTTGCAACTATCATCTGCAGAAAGTCTCATGTTGTATCAAAGGTGGACGTCTGGGTACCCGGTCATCACTGCCAGCAGTTATAAAGTGGCAGTTCTAGTTATTATTGTTATTATTATTACTTGTTTATTTACCTTTTTTTAGAAATGTGTTTCCATACTGGAGAATTTCATTGTCATTGCACAGAGTTTTTTTTTAAATCATCATTCTTCTGATTTGTGTTGTATTAAACCCGAGCAGGCCCCACCTTCCCTCTCTCATCCCCCTTTTGGCTGGAATTATATGGGTCCAGAAGGGGAATTTCAAGTGGAGTGAAATCTTTGCTGAAACTAAGAAGTGACTAAATTGATGTAATGGTCATTTCTGGTCATGAAGTGTTCTGCCAAGAGCATGTGACAAAAATGCATTTATTAGTCCCCTTCCAGTTTCAGCGGAGGGGACTATCGGTTTTCTCTCTGTCTCTCAGTCCATCTGTCCGTCTCACCTGTGGGTTTTCAGACTTTTTCCCAATACCCCTTAACATATTCAAGTGAAACTTGGTGCATGGCTTTATGATGAAAAGTTACAGAACAAGTTCAAGTTTCAGGGCATTTCTTCAACACCCAGACCCCCCAAATCCCCAGTCAGACTGTTTGCAAACTCCTCAGCTTCGTTAAACTTGCAAACATCCAGCCTCGGCTAGGATGGTACCATTCTCCTGGATTTAAGCTGAAACTTAAGAGTTGCTCCAACAAGCCTGTGTTGGTATTGAGAAACTGAGCACTCCGGTATACCCTGCAGTTCTGGATCATCCCCCAGCGACCATCAGTGAGGACATGGTCAATTTCCTTTGTCACACCATCAGCGTTGGAATACCGAGTCCAGCGATGAGCTTGTGGGCGCTGAAACCATGGACCAGCCAGCCGAAAACCATGCCTTCTCGCAAAGTCAAGGAACTTAGTGCTATTCTGGTTCACAGTTCCAGACCCGTCGGGACCATCCCTATCAGTGCCAGTTGATGCATTAAAATCCCCCAAGTCGAGAAAAGTATCTTGCCTGGGGCGCCGTTGAACCACACACTCGAGCGTGGCATAGAATGCGTCCTTCATGGTGAGATCACTCGCCTCAGTTGGAGCATAGCTGTTGATGCTCACAAGCACAGCTGTTGATCTTGGAGGAAGTAATTTCCTGGTGGACATCACATCGACTGGAGTCACTATTCTCTCCGCAGTCGGTGCGGTATTTTTCAAGAAAAAAAATCTTTCGAGCAAGTCTTAAAAGCTCGACACAAAATCTCAATTTCTTGAGTCGTTCCATCTCTGAGACTTCAGCAGCAATGAGAATCAGTAAGATTTTGAACGTGAAACTCTCCCACAGCAATAGTAAGCTCCACACAAACCCTTTTCCTCCCCTTTCTTTACTCGAATCTCTTCAAACTTATTTATCTTCTCTCTTCACTCCCCTGTCTTCCTCGATCTCCCTTTTGTTTCCTTCGTGTAAACTATTCTGTTCTGCTAATGATGCTCCCAATTGATGATGCACCCAGCCCAAAGGCAGAAAGAGCATTTATTGCATGACAATGCATTTGGTACTTTGGCGTTTGGCAACAAAAAGTGACAGAAGGACATTAGATAAATAAACTCATGGAAGGTAACTTTAAGAAGTTTTACAAATAAAAAGAATTGTGATAAAGTAATAATACAAGAGTAAACTCGAATGGCACTTGGTAGAGCAGATACCTCCACTTTGCCAGGCTGAATAGTTTACGTTTTGTATCCCACTGATGTACCGGATCTGGATCCTGACCTTAACCAAAATTTAATCGACTTGTCCTTGTCACCTGCCCAAACCATCCACCGAGTTTTGTCATAATCCGTCCACAACTTTTTGAAATATCATGCGACATATCATTTTTGAAGCCTGGTGTTGGCTTCGCAGTTAAGGTGGCTGGCTTGGGACCCTAGTCAGGACCTTAGGGTCCTGAGTTCAAACAAGCTGTTAGCTGTAAATACCTAACCCTTACAAATCATCTCATTGAATCAATGTGATGTTCAAGCCCCTGTTAACTGTTGAATTCACACCTGGTGTAGTTGACTCAGCCAGTCATTCTTCCGAGGTCAAACACCAGGTGGGGTTGATTCAAGAAGTTGACTCATCCTTCCTCGGTCAGCAAAATGAGTACCAGTGTACTGAGGTAACAACCATTTGGGGGTAACTGCGTCAGAGTGGTGACTTGTCCAGGACTGTACTCCTTGCCAATGAAACTCACTCGACAGCCCTATGAGCCTTCACGGTGTGAAAGGAATGACATTATTATTATATCGTCTTTGGCCCATCAATATTGAAGAATCACATAAGAAATTTTTTTTTGAACTCGTCATATCTGCATCTGGATCTTCAAAAAAAATCAACCCAATTCATCCTGAATAGACACCCAACCTGTCCTCCAAATTTTGCCTGAATCCTTCCATAACTTTTTGAGATATCATGCTCTATGCTTGTTGTTTTTTTGCCCTCTCTCTCAATGGTAAAACATCATTTAAAAAATTCTCCTATCCAGCTGTGGATCTTCAACAAAATCAAATCAATTCGTCCTTGTCATACACCTAACCTGTCCACCAGAATTCGTCTGAATCCGTCTGCAACTTTTTGAGATATTCTGCTTATAGACAAACAGACAAACAAACAGGGGTGAAAGACAGCCTGCAGACAGCCAGAAAGATCGACAAAGTGAACCAATTGCTTAACTCTGCTTTTTGCTTCACATTCTTTGAATAATAAAATGGGGAAAACAGAGAAAGGAAAAGGATTGAAAGTTGTCAAAGACAGGAGGTCAAAGTGAATGAAAAGTGCCAATTTATCCCATGGGGAGCCAACATGCGGATCCTATAGATAAGGCTTTGCTCTTTACGTTTACAACTGTCTGTGGTGCTGAAATGAAGAGAAATAACAGAGTGCCATGTGACGAAATTCATATCCACAAAGGTTGAAGTGTTGACCAATTGGCTTGAAAATGTCTGCAGTTACTTGGTACATCGAGCAAGTGTTCATGGGACGAATGGAACCAATCGCCCAGCCTTTGCCCAGTTACACCGTTGTGGATCATCTTACAGAAAGTGCACATGATTCCGCAGATGATATTGCAGAGGTGCAGTCAAAGTGGTCCATGATTTTAATACTGCTTTTAGGTCCTGAGAAGCCTGGTGTTGGCTTCGTGGTTAGGGTGGCGGCTTGGCATCCTTGGGTCCTGAGTTCAAGCCCCGTTGGCCGCTGAATTAAAAATACACCAGGAGGTTGACTCAGCCTGTCATCCTTCCGAGGTCGGCAAAATGAGCACCAGTGCACTGGTAAAGGGGACACTGCATCAGTGGCATCGCCGCGTCCCAACCAATGATGCAACCAATGATGCCACAGGCTGCACTCGAGAGAAAGAGAGAGAGAGACAAAGAGACAGAGACAGAGACAGAGACAGAGACAGAGACAGAGACAGAGAGAGACAGAGACAGAGACAGAGACAGAGACAGAGACAGAGACAGAGACAGAGACAGAGACAGAGAGAGAGAGAGAGAGAGAGAGAGAGAGAGAGAGAGAGAGAGAGAGAGAGAGAGAGAGAGAGAGAGAGAGAGAGAGAGAGAGAGAGAGAGAGAGAGAGAGAGAGAGAGACAGAGAGAGAGAGAGAGAGAGAGAGAGAGAGAGAGAGAGAGAGAGAGAGAGAGAGAGAGAGAGAGAGAGAGAGAGAGAGAGAGAGAGAGAGAGAGAGAGAGAGAGAGAGAGAGAGAGAGAGAGAGAGAGAGAGAGAGAGAGAGAGAGAGAGAGAGAGAGAGAGAGAGAGAGAGAGAGAGAGAGAGAGAGAGAGAGAGAGAGAGAGAGAGAGAGAGAGAGAGAGAGAGAGAGAGAGAGAGAGAGAGAGAGAGAGAGAGAGAGAGAGAGAGAGAGAGAGAGAGAGAGGTCCTGAGAGTGAAGTGGTTATCTTGATAAAAGGGCAGATGTTGATGACTCCATCAACACTTGAATGTTCCTGGTGGAAGGTCACAAGGTATTCCTCTTCTTCATTAATGGCTACAAAATGAGACTTTCAAAATGGTGTGTAAATTATTAATGAATGAGGACCTTTGCACATGTGCAGTGTATGTGTGTTTACACTGACTCAGTTCGGTTTGCCGGGCACCTTTAATGTGCCGCGACTCGAGCTAAATCTGTGATGCAAAGTCTTTTAAAAACAAGTTTCAGCATTTAGACAAAAGAGTGGCAATGTCAAAAATGGTTGCCATAATTGTTCTGTTTCTGAATAAAAATTGGAATCACAGAAATATGAGAAATATCCATGGATGAGACCTCTGAGAGGTGCTGATTTCCTGCAATACCTTGAATGACCGCAGTGAATATACATATATATATTAATATATATATATATATATATACATATATATATATATTTTTTTTTATTAATATATATATATATATATATATATATATATATATATATATATACATATATATATATATATATATATATATATATATATATATATATATATCTTTTTTTTTTTTTTTTTGTATACCTTGGTCGAGGCTCGTCTGAGAGCTAACACACAACACACAGCAAGGAGGCATGAGACAAGAGGGGCGGGAGTGGAAGGGACAAAACAGTGGGGAACAGACACATTAGGTGAACTGTGGAAGGGAGAGGGATGGGGATGGGACGGGGAACATGGCGAAGAGAAGATGGACATTTCAGGGACTTTCAGGAAGGAAAGCAGGAGAAATGAAGGAAGTGGGCTTGGGTGGATTATCGGGGGTAGAAAAGATCGAGGATTTGGATGGGGGAAGATAAGAGGTGGTGGTGAACAGCTGTTTTGAAAGCCTGGAGGGAAGAATGGGAAAGAATAGAGTGAGGAAGTTTATTCCAAAGGCAGGAAAAAAGAGGAATGAAAGAGTGAAGATGAGCAGTGATTCGTGATTTTGGTAGTTTTACCAGAAGGGGGTTGTTGGCGGACCTTGAGCGCCCTGTGGAAATGTGGTGGGGACAAATCGCAGAGAGAGCAGGGGGGGCAAGGCTGGAGAGGAGTCGGTAGAAGACAGAAAGACCACCGACCAACCTGCGGTGATTGAGTGAGAGGCCCAAAGACTCAGCTCCATTGTGGGAGATGCCGATGATCTTAAATGCCCTGGTTTCGACAGCGTGAAGCCGAGAAAGGTGGGAGGCAGGAGCACCAGCCCAGAGGGGAGAGCAGTACTCCATCAGGCTACGGACAAAAGCTTTGTAAGTGTTCAGGAGCTCAAGAGGGCCGAGGAAGGACTTAGCACGACGGAGGATTCCCAGTCGGCGACTGGCTTTTGAGGCGAGGTTGGAAATGTGACTTTCCCAGGAAAGGTCATGGGAAACCTCTTTGGGCTTGCTCCCGTTAGGGGTCGCCACAGCGGACCAACCGTCTCCATTTCGCTCTATCCTCCACATCTTCCATTGACATTCCAACCACCCGCATGTCCGCCCTCACCGCATCCATGAACCTCTTCTTTGGCCTTCCTCTTCTCCTCCTGCCTGGCGGCTCCATCTTCAACATCCTTCTCCCGATATACTCCGTTTCCCTCCTGTGCACATGTCCAAACCATCTCAATCTCGCCTCTCTCACTTTGTCTCCAAACCGTCCTACCTGCGCTGTCCCTCTAATATACTCATTTCTTATCCTATCCATCCTCGTCACTCCCAACGAGAATCGCAGCATCTTTAACTCTGCCACCTCCAGCTCTGCTTCCTGTCTTTTTGTTAGCGCCACCGCCTCCAAACCATACAACATATCTGGTCTCACTACCGTCTTGTATACTTTCCCCTTCACTCTTGCAGCTACCCTTCTGTCACAAATCACTCCTGCAACTCTTCTCCACCCACTCCATCCTGCCTGCACTCTCTTTTTCACTTCTCTCCCACACTCTCCGTTACTTTGGACAGTTGATCCCAAGTATTTAAACCAATTCCTTCCCCACCTCAACTCCTTGCAACTGCACCATACCACCACCCTCCCTCTCATTTACACATATGTACTCCGTCTTACTCCTTCTGACTAACATTCCCCTTCTCTCCAGTGCGTACCTCCACCTCTCAAGGCTCGATTCAGCCTGCTCCCTACTCTCCCTACAGATCATGATGTCATCCGCGAACATCATAGTCCATGGAGACTCCAGTCTGATCTCGTCCGTCAACCTGTCCATCACCATTGCAAACAGGAAAGGGCTCAGAGTCGATCCTTGGTGCAATCCCACTTTAACCTTAAACCGGTCCGTCATTCCTACCGCACACCTCACCGCTGTCACACTGTCCTCATACATATCCTGCACGATCCTCACATACTTCTCCAACACTCCCGACTTCCTCATACAATACCACAACTCCTCTCTTGGCACCCTATCATAAGCTTTCTCTAAATCCACAAACACACAATGTAACTCTTTCTGGCCTTCCCTATACTTCTCCATCAACATTCTCAAAGCAAACATCGCATCAGTGGTGCTCTTTCCTGGCATAAACCCATATTGCTGCTCACAGATCGTCATCTCTCCTCTCAACCGAGCTTCCACTACTCTTTCCCACAACTTCATGGTGTGGCTTAACAACTTTATCCCTCTGTAATTTCCACAGCTCTGCACATCACCCTTATTCTTGAAAATCGGAACCAGTACACTTAATCTCCACTCCTCCGGCATCCTCTCACTTTCCAAGACTTTATTAAACAACCTGGTTAACAACCCCACTGCCATCTCTCCGAAGCACTTCCATGCCTCCACTGGTATACCATCTGGGCCAACCGCCTTTCCACTTTTTATCTTCTTCATAGCAGTCCTCACTTCATCCTTACTGATCCACCCCACTTCCAGATTCACTATCTCCACCTCTTCCAACCTTCTCTTTCTCATTTTCTTCATTCATCAGCTCCTCAAAGTACTCCATCCACCTTCTCAACACACTCTCCTCGCTCGTCAGCACATTCCCATTTGCGTCCTTTATCACCCTAACCCGCAGCACATCCTTCCCAGCTCGGTCCCTCTGTCTTGCCAATCGGTATAAATCCTTTTCCCCTTCTTTTGTATCCAACTTCTCATACAGCTCGTCATATGCCTTTTCCTTGGCCTTTGCCACCTCTCTTTTTGCTTTTCGACGCCACTTCTTGTACTCCTGCCGACTTTCTTCATCTCTCTGACTCTCCCACTTCTTTTTTGCCAACCCCTTCTTCCTTATACTTTCCTGTACTTCCTCATTCCACCACCAAGTCTCCTTATCTTCCTTCCTCTGTCCAGATGTCACACCAAGTACCTTCCTCGCTATCTCCCTCACAACTTCTGCTGTCGTTGCCCAATCATCCCACCCATTTTTACCACCATCCAACGCCTGTCTCACCTCCTCCCTAAATTTCACGCAACAGTCTTCCTCCTTCAGCTTCCACCATCTGGTCCTTGGTTCAGCCCTCACTCTCTTCCTCAACCTCACCTCTAAAGTCATCCTACAGACCACCAATCGATGCTGTCGAGCTACACTCTCCCCTGCCACAACCTTACAGTCACTAATCTCTTTCAGGTTGCATCTCCTACTTAAGATGTAATCCACCTGTGTGCACTTTCCTCCACTCTTGTATGTCACCCTGTGTTCCTCCTTCTGCTTGAAATACGTGTTTACCACTGCCATTTCCATTCTTTTTGCAAACTCTACCACCATTTGCCCTTCCACATTTCTCTTGTTGAGACTGTACCTCCCCATCACCTCCTCATCCTCTTTATTCCCTTCCCCAACATGTCCATTGAAATCTGCTCCAATCACCACTCTTTCATCCTTGGATACACTCTCCACCACTTCATCTAACTCACTCCAGAAATCTTCTTTATATTCCATCTCACACCCCATATGTGGGGCATATGCACTGATGACATTCATCATCACCCCTTCAATTTCCAACTTCACACTCATCACTCGGTCAGACACCCTCCTCACCTCCAATACCCTCTTGACATGATCTTCCTTCAGGATTATCCCGACACCATTTCTCCTCCCATCCACACCATGGTAGAACAGTTTGAAACCACCTCCAATGCTCCTCGCCTTACTCCCCATCCACTTGGTCTCTTGTACACACAGTATGTCCACCTTTCTTCTCTCCATCATATCAGCCAACTCTCGCCCTTTGCCAGTCATCGTCCCAACATTCAGAGTTCCAACTCTCACCTCCACACTTCTACCCTTCCCCCTCTCCCACTGCCTCCGGACTCGCCTTCCCCGTCTCCTTCTCCTCCTTCGCCCAGCAGTAGCACAATTTCCACTGGTACCCTGCTGACCACCGGTACCGGTGGCGGTCGTTGGTAACCCGGGCCTCGACCGATCTGGTATGGAAATTCGTTTTGTTGTCCGCATAATGATTTGGCATAGGTTTTTACGCCGGATGCCCTTCCTGACGCAACCCTGGTCGCCTCTTACGACACACAGGGATATGGGACACCTATTCTAACCGGGGCATACACCGGGCCCAGTACAACTGGTGCTCATTTCACCGACCTCGGAAGGATGGCAGGCTGAGTCAACCCCCTGGTGTTTATATATATAAACGACTTGGTTTATATATCTATATATATATATATATATATATATATATATATATATATATATATATATATATATATATATATATATATATATATATACACATATATATATATACACATATATATATATATATATATATATATTAATTCAGTGTCCCAACGGGGCTTGAACTCAGGACCTCTTGGGTCCCAAGCCACTGCCCTTACCACTGCGCCAACACCAGGCCAATATATATATATAGAAACATATATGTGACCAAACTACTGTTTCACCGCATTTGTCAGCCGGTTTGATGACATCCTCCAGTTTCCAGAGAGATTTGAGTGCATGCCATTCTTCTTCTTTGCTAAGGTTTGAATAGTTCATAGTGTGGTTGAAATTCAGTTTTTGTCGAGGCAAAATTATTTCACAAAAGGGTCTATGGAAGTAAACTGTCCACCTGGGTAGGGAACAGCTATGAGGAGTATTAATCGGACAAGCGGTTCCCAAGTAACGGCAACTTATTTATCAACCAATGACAGGACACGGTGCTTTGACGTCACAAGTTCCCCCCCCCCCCCCAATTTCCATTTTCCATTTATTCCATTTCCATGCATGTACTGGCACACACCTACGCGAACGCACCTACGGGCCCGCACGTACGGCCACGCACACAGGGGCACGCACCTTCAGGCACGCACTGGTATTTTAAACTGGATGAAGTGGGCTCTACACTTAATATTGCCCCCGGGCCCATTTTGGCTCTCGACAGTCCTGCCAACAGCGAATTGTAAGTGTCTCAGTATACTTTATTTTATTCTTGGATCGACGACTCAAAGAGCTGTCCTGTCAGATGTTGGAATCTGAGCGGCCAAGCTGGGCGGGTGATGTTTGAGGAACATTTCTAGCCAGTTTCCCTGACTGGGAAGAGCAGCGTGGATCTTCAGAAAGCTTGATATAAAGAAGGAAAACCTCACACTAAATAACTTATGTGTAACAAGTGGAGGTGGAACACCTCAGACGAAATACGTTATTTGTAACTAGTTGAGGTGGAAAACCTCACATTAAGTACATTATTTATGACGAGATGAGGTGTAAAACCTCACCGTAAATACCTTATTTTTAGCGAGTTGAGGTGTAAAACCTCACATTAATGACTTTATTTGTGATGATGCGAGGTGTAAAACCTCATATTAAATACCTTATTTGTAACGAGTTGAGGTTGAAAACCCCACATTAACTTCTTTATTTGTGGCGATGTGAGGTGTAAAAGCTCACATTAAATACCTTATTTGTTACGAGTTGAGGTTGAAAACCCCACATTAACTTCTTTATTTGTGGAGATGTGAGTTGTAAAACCTCACAGTAAATACCTTATTCGTAAGTAGGTGAGGTGAAAACCCCACATTAACTACTTTATTTGTGACGATGTGAGGTGTAAAACCTCTCATTACATACCTTATTTGTCACGAGTTGAGGTTGAAAACCCCACATTAACTACTTTATTTGTGACGATGTGAGGTGTAAAACCTCACATTAAATAGCTTATTTGTAACTCATAGAGGTTGAAAACCCCCCACATTAACTATTTTATTTGTGACGATGTGAGGTGTAAAACCTCACAATAAATACCTTAATCGTAACTGGGTGAGGTGAAAACCCCACATTAACGACTTTATTTGTGACGATGTGAGGTGTAAAACCTCACATTAAATACCTTATTCTTTAACGAGTTGAGGTTGAAAACCTCACATTAACTTCTTTATTTGTGACGATGTGAGGTGTAAAACCTCACATTAAATACCTTATTTGTAACTTGTTGAGTTTGAAAACCTCACACTAAATACCTTATTTGTAACTCGTGGAGGTGAAAACCTTACATTAAATACCTCACTTGTAACTAGGTGAGGTGGAAAACCTCTCTTTCACTACTTTATTTGTGACAATGTGAGGTGTGAAACCTTACAGTCAATACCTGATTTAAAACTAGTTGAGGTGTAAAACCTCACATTAAATACCTTATTTGTAACTAGTTGAGGTGAAAACCTCACAGTAAATACATTATTTGTAACTAGTTGAGGTGTAAAACCTCACAGTAAATACCTTACTTGCAACTAGTTGAGGTGAAAACCTCACACAAAATACTATATTTGTAGCAAGTTGAGGTGTAAAACCTCACAGTAAATACCTTATTTGTGGCTAGTTGAGGTGTAAAACTTCACACTTAATACCTTATTTGTGACGAGTTGAGGTGTAAAACCTCACAGTAAATACCTTATTTGTGACTAGTTGAGGTGTAAAACCTCACACTAAATACCTTATTTGTGACTAGTTGAGGTGTAAAACCTCACAGTAAATACCTTATTTGTGACTAGTTAAGGTGTAAAACCTCACACTAAATACTTTACTTGAAACTAGTTGAGGTGAAAACCTCACAGTAAATACCTTATTTGTGACTAGTTGAGGTGTAAAACCTCACACTTAATACCTTATTTGTGACGAGTTGAGGTGTAAAACCTCACAGTAAAGACCTTATTTGTGACTAGTTGAGGTGTAAAACCTCACACTAAATACCTTATTTGTGACTAGTTGAGGTGTAAAACCTCACAGTAAATACCTTATTTGTGACTAGTTAAGGTGTAAAACCTCACACTAAATACTTTACTTGTAACTAGTTGAGGTGTAAAACCTCACAGTAAATACCTTATTTGTCACTAGTTGAGGTGTAAAACCTCACAGTAAATACCTTATTTGTGACTAGTTGAGGTATAAAACCTCACAGTAAATACCTTATTTGTGACTAGTTGAGGTGTAAAACCTCACAGTAAATACCTTATTTGTCACTAGTTGAGGTGTAAAACCTCACAGTAAATACCTTATTTGTGACTAGTTGAGGTATAAAACCTCACAGTAAATACCTTATTTGTGACTAGTTGAGGTGTAAAACCTCACAGTAAATACCTTATTTGTCACGAGTTGAGGTGTAAAACCTCACAGTAAATACCTTATTTGTCACGAGTTGAGGTGTAAAACCTCACACTTAATACCTTATTTGTGACTAGTTGAGGTGTAAAACCTCACACTAAATACCTTATTTGTGACTAGTTGAGGTGTAAAACCGCACAGTATATACCTTATTTGTGACTAGTTGAGGTGTAAAACCTCACACTAAATACCTTGTTTATGACTAGTTGAGGTGTAAAACCTCACAGTAAATACCTTATTTGTCACTAGTTGAGGTGTAAAACCTCACAGTAAATACCTTATTTGTGACTAGTTGAGGTATAAAACCTCACAGTAAATACCTTATTTGTGACTAGTTGAGGTGTAAAACCTCACAGTAAATACCTTATTTGTGACTCGTTGAGGTGTAAAACCTCACAGTAAATACCTTATTTGTCACGAGTTGAGGTGTAAAACCTCACAGTAAATACCTTATTTGTGACTCGTTGAGGTGTAAAACCTCACACTAAATACCTTATTTGTGACTAGTTAAGGTGAAAACCTCACATTAAATACCTTCGTTCTCTCACTCACGAGTAAACCTCACTTCGTTCTCAAAATAGAAAAATGGAAGTTTCTTTTTTATCCGCGTCGTGTTGAGAACGCTGGCTCCAACAGAGCTCCGCGTTCTTCTTCTTCTTGTTCTTCCTCTTCTGGTGAAGACAAAACCCTTCTGGCACGGCTCTTGGACACATTTGTCCTTGTTTTCATTATGCTTTCATCAGAGAAAGTTTGGACTGTTCTCTTCCACTGTAACTGCAGCAACGACTTGTTCTTCTTGTCTCCATGGTAACACAATGGAATGAGTAGACAAGGTAATCTCGACATGTTGTCTCCAAGCTGTCCATCTCCCTCCATGTTGTCCATCTGTAATTCCACGAACGATTCCATCGATTTCATCGATAATTCCATCGATTCCATCGAAAATTCCATCGATTCCAGAAACAACACAAACACAAGATAGTCAACACCATCACTTGGTGAAGCAACATGTCCATTTTGTTTGCCTTTATATGGAGTAAACGAGGACGTCGTTGGAAACACCTGTTCCTGATCCCAGTCGATGTGTTTCCTTCTCACTTTATAACCCTCATTCCAGCAGTTTCTCGTCCCGTCGAGCCGAAGCGAGTTTACTGAATTGCAGGATTTCCTCATGATATCCACCACAGGAAATCTTTGAACAACATCATCATTTTAATTCCCTTTAAACAGTTTGAACAGCTTGCAGAAGGATCCTTCTCGAGCACAAATAAGCATTTTTAAGATCTTGAACCTCTTCCAACCAGGTAATTTCCTCAAAATCAAACAACCACGCATTCCCAATTTAATATTGGGTTTTCATAACGTCGGACACCTCAACCTTTAAACGTGCTGACGTTTAATTTCAACCGAGTCATCGTTTTCAAGAACATTTAAAAGCACAAAATGGCAGAGGAGGTGTGGCTAGAATATTTCCCGGCATGCTTCGTTCCTCCAACGTTCGATGATTGTTCTTTTGAATCAACAGACGTTGAGGGTTTGTTTGTTTTTCAATTAAATTTTCAATTTCCAATCAATTCTTTTTCTCGAATCATTGCGATGATGTTAACGACGTAAACTACTACCTTCGGCGTGTGTGTGTTGCAAGTTGACGGTGATTCGAGGAAAGGGAAGCATTCCAGGGCGTTTCAATAAAACGTATACAGATGTTAAACATGGAATAAACGATCAGAGCCTGTGGTTTTGTATTTCCTCATGGGTAACACCTTCTGACTGATGACGTCATTCCACTACACAAACTCTCAGGGTGGATCTGGGGAGGGGGGTAAAGAGGGTGCGCACCCCTCCCCACACGCTCACCCCCCCTTCGGTTTCTGCACATGTTTTGGTTTCACTTTTACACAAACTGATATTTTCAGGTTGTTGTGAGAAATCTGCAAATTCTCTCAGGTACTCTGCACATTCAGGTGGACCAGTCCACCAATGACCTCGATGGGGGGGTGTTGTGTTGACAATGTCACGTGCATATCCTGGACAGGATATGTGCGTGCATTGCAACACCCCTCGTCAATCGTGGACCCCGCACACCCAAAAGACCCCGAGGATGCAAATGACCCATGGGATCCAAATGAACTGAGGACGTAAAAGACACTGAAGACCCAAAGGACCCAGGGCATCCATAAGACCACGAGGACCTGAAATACCTAGAGAACCCAATATACCTCGAGGATCCTAAAGACACAATGAGACTATCATGAACCCATCCGAATTCTGCATCATGTAAAATGTGATTCTGCATCAATGTCCCAAACCTTAACCCACAACACCCACACAAAATCCCATGTCCTTAACCTCCTCCCAACTCTGACATCTCTCTGCCCCCTTTCCCACCACACCCAAGCTCTGTGCTCCCCTCACAACCCAATGTCCTCAACTCCACCCCACCCCTCCCCCCCCATAAAAATCTTCAAACCCCTGGATCCCAACTCTGTCCCCTCTCTCCTCTCCCTCCCCAAAGCCAACTGTGTCATCCCCTCCCTCTTTCTTCTTCAAGTCTCCACTGTCCCAATGACTCAATCTCCCTTGCATTTCAATTGCCTGTAACAGTGCCATCTTGTCCGTTTTGCATTTCCTCTGGTCGTCTGAGCGGATCAATAAATCGTCGACATACTGAATCATCACTGAACCTTCCGGAAGCTCAATGTCCTCCAAGTCTTTCTTCAAGGCCTGCGAAAAGAGTGTCGGACTATCGTGAAATCCTTGCGGAAGTACAGTCCAGGTGTATTGTTGTCCCGCGTAGCTGAAGGCGAAGAAGTATTGTGATTCCTTTGCAAGGGGAATGGAAAATATGCCGAGCATAAATCGACCACAGAGAAATATGTTGCGCTCGATGGCACCCCTGCCAGCACCGTGACATGGTGCGGCACTACAGGAAAAAATGATTTCACGCATTTATACACCACCCGCAAAACTTGCACGAATCTCCACTTATTTCCACTGGGCTTCTTTACCGGGAGGATAGGCATATGACATGGGCTCTTCGTAGGTATTATCACTCCTTGCTCCCGTAATGATGCAAGCACCGGTGCGTTTCCCTCGATTGCCTCCTTTCGCAATGGATATTGGCCCACTCGAGGCAGGGGTATCCCCTCTTTTACCTGAACTAGTGCGGGCCCATAGGGGTGGGCCCGTGGGTGCGTGCCAGTATGTGCAGCTTCGTGCCTGCAGTATCAGGTCCGCAGCATCAATTGTGACGTCAGATCAAACGAAGAAGAAGAATTGTGATGCCCCCTCTCTCGCCCCCCTCTCTCCCTCCTCTCTCCCCCCTCTCCCCTCCTCTCTCGCCCCACCTCTCTCGCCCCCTCTCTCCCTCCCCTCTCTTGCCCCCCTCTCACACCCCCTCTCGCCATTCTCTCTCCCCCTCCTCTCTCCCTTCTCTTGCCCCTCTATCTCACCCCGTCTCTTGCCCTTCTCTCTCCCCCTCCTCTCTCCCGTCTCTTGCCCCCCTCTCTCGCCCTTGTCTCTCCCCCTCCTCTCTCCCTTCTCTCTCCCCCTCTCTCGCCCTTCTCTCTCTCTCTCGCCCCTCTCTCGCCCCCTCTCTCGCCCCCTCTCTCCCCCTCCTCTCTCCCCCTCCTCTGTCGTCCTTCTCTCTGTAAATGTATTCACAAATGTCTACCAAGCACAACGATTAATTCCAACATTGGAAAAAACAGCTTTCAAACCATTGGGAAACTATTGTTTCCCACGGGAAAATTCAAACCTTGGGATTAATTAATAATTTGAAAAATAATCAAACCTTGGTAGTTTGGCACAGACCCAGGTATGGCACATACCCAGAGAAAGGCACATACCCAGGTCCCCAGTGTCGATTGTGACGTCATGCCAAACGAAGAAGAAGAATTGTGACGTCAATCCTTCAAAAAAAAATATTATTTAAATAAACATTAATTGTGATGTCATTCGTGATGTCATAGCACCGTGTCCTGTCATTGGTTCACAGATACATGGCCGTAACTTGGGAACCGCTCGTCCGATCGATATCAAACCTCGAAAAGGCACATCCGCGGGTCCCCGGCAATATTCCTGGCAAGTTTCAATCCGATCGGACCGGTGGTCGTCTGGTTTTTAATAATTTGGAAAAAAATTGGCATGATAAGGTGAGAAGGTAGAACCACACCTTCAGCTGCCTTATATACACCTTTTCAACACTGAAAAAGCAGTAAAATGGCCGTAACTTGGGAACCGCTCGTCCGATTGAAATCAAACCTCGAAAAGGAACATCTGCGGGTCCCCGGCAATATTCCTGGCAAGTTTCAATCGGATCGGACCGGCGGTCATCGAGAAACGGCGGTCGCAGACAAACAAACAGACAGACAGGCACACAGAGATTGCTGGAATTATCGATAGATTGACACAGGTGTCGCGGCCAGCACCCTCCCTACATCATTTG
Organism: Eptatretus burgeri; assembly: GCF_056783735.1. Lineage (NCBI taxonomy): Eukaryota > Metazoa > Chordata > Myxini > Myxiniformes > Myxinidae > Eptatretus > Eptatretus burgeri. The sequence goes on along the minus strand of NC_140964.1, from coordinate 86,512,003 downwards.
GATGTTCTCTCCAGAGTCTGTCTGGTACTTCCTGTAATCTTTCCTCGGTCCCCGCTCGCCTGTCTGTCTGGCGGCGGGGTTTCTCGCTGTTCATCTCATGCCTTTCCAACACGCATGTCAAAATTTTATCAGGTAAGCATACTTTCCATCCATCCTCGCTCCTAATCGCGTGTAAGCTGTTTCGAGCCTCGCTACCCCTTTCTTTTGGTTCCGGGGCACATCTCAATCGGGTTATCATTTTTCCCAATTCTCCCGCACTGTGTTCTTTACTTACTGCCATTGAGACATGTGGTGTAAGTCCTTCGCTATGCTTCATTCCTTCGTGCTCTTCGGCGGCTCGTTCCACCTCCACCGCAGCTCCTTCCTTTCCGATCCATAAATTGGTTGTCATCATTGTGCGCTTCGCGATGTAATCTCTATGCACTTTGGCTGAGTATTCAAAATCCTGCCCTGTTTCATCGTCGTATCCAGTACAGTGCAAAGTCAATCCCACTTCTTCCAAATCAATGTCGTTGCTAAGCAACCATTCCTCAACATCTCGCAATCTTTTTGCACTTTCCAAATCCCTACTCAGCTGGTTTCTACCCTCCTGAGATACAATTCGTAACCAATAAACCACTGGTCCGAGTTCATTCATCATGAGGGTCATGACTTCTTTTTGTAATGCAAGCGTGGCATCCATGAAAACTCCATCTTCTTTACATGTCATAGTACACCCCATTCTACACAACAAATCTCGACCCAACAGATTCATCGGAGTGTGTTTCGTGACCAAAAGTGCATGTTCTCCTTTCAAGGGGCCTACTTCAATTCTTAATTAATCTGGAATCGGGAAATCTTCTCTCCGTCCCGAGACCCCCATCACTCTGACTGAGTCGCCTGAAAGAGGCAGGTTCTTTATCTCTCCTTGTTTTAGTGTTGACCGTGTGACTCCCGTGTCTACACGAAATGTTACCGGTTTTCCTTGTACGTTTACCATTGTGGTCAATTCTCTCATGTTCCATGTTTCCCTTTGTGGAGCCACTACGGTATCCTAATGTCAATATTTCTTCTCCCATCTCTGCTCTCCCCCAGGAGGCGCTGTTGGTCTTTCCCAATGTTGTGGCAGCTAGTGGTCCCAGCTCCATTGCCTGGGTGCAGCTTGGAACTCCCGGCTCCAGTGTCCTGCTTTTCCACACTTGTAACATTCTCCTGTCCTCTGTGAACCATTATTTCTGTTCCACAGTCTTCGTTGACCCTGTCCCCTCTCCTGCCTTGGTTCCCAATCTGGGTTATCCCTGCGGGGTCTCTCTTCTCGTTCTTCATACTGGCGGTCCTTTCTCTCTGGATTCCTCATTATTAGGGCGCTCTCGGTTCTATTCCCCCTCCTGTCTTCTTCTTTTAAGGTCTGCCATGCTTGTCTTGATCTTTCATGTAAAGTGGTGGGCTCAGCGTTTTTCCAATCTGAAGTTGTCTTTACTTCTCTCCTTATTTCGTCGCACAACCCTTCCACAAACGAAATGTTTAGGAATTGTCTTGGCACTACTCCCATCTCCTCATATCCTGAGTGTAGTTCAATCTGTTCAGACAGTCGTGCTTTGTCTGCGCAAGGTGGTTCCTTTATATCCGTACAACCTCTTTGATTGCCTTCCAATCCATCACTCTCGGTGCCATGTCGGTTGCGAATTGATCCATTAATTTAGTTCCTCTTGTCCTATATGCTGTCTGTGCTACTCGCTCATCGTCGTTGAGGCCAGGTCGATTCAAAGTATTCTCCACCTCGTCCTCTGGTTTTACTCCCCATGCCGCTGCGCGGGAACCCCAAACCGAGCTGGGTGGCACAGCCGTGCATATGAATCCGATATCTGTTCTAGTTGCCCCATGCATTTTTATCTGGTCATGCAGTATTTTTATTGCTTTCCTTGGATTAGTTTTTAAACATTCTTCCATACTTGCTTTTACTCCCCAAATGTCTTGGGGTGTCCACAATCTCCAGACCCTATCATTGTGCGCCATTTGCATCATGGGGAACTGCTGAATGTCAGCCCTCCCATTGCTCCTTCCTCCTCCAGAACGGGGTAAATTCCTTTTGTTATCCCAGGTCGTGTGGTTATTTTCCCGTCTATGTTATCGTTCTTTTCCGCTGGCTGCGCTCGCGCTTGTTTCAATTGCTCCTGTCTCGCTTCCTCTTTTGTCATTCGTTGGTTCAAAATTCCTTCGAGACCTGAACGCTTATTTTCTGTCTCAGCTTGTGACGCCGTTAACCAAGCGGCTCGCACCCTCCAATGTTTCTCTCTCTGTCTCAAGCCTCCCGCTTTGCCCTCTGTCAGCACTGTGCTAACTGTGTGCAATACTTTTGAATCGAAGGATCCTGCCAACGGGAAAGGTCTTTTCTTCCTGCCGTCCATTTCACCCAATCTTGCACTCCCTCTACTTTATCCCTTCCATGTTTTTCCCCCACGATTTTCAATGGTGTTCCTCTTGGTAACTCTTGAGATTTAACAGAGTTATTCCCCATATTTATGTTCTTTGCTTTTCAACATCCTGATAGCTTTAAAACGTTTCTCCTTTTATTACACGGAACCGGGGTTCCACTCTTATCAACAGCCTTTAAGCCTTCTTACAGGACTTTAACGTATAAGTCTTTCTTCACACAACACCTTTAGAAAAGAAGATTTTACCCTGCTTCTCTTTATTTCACGTGGATATCCTTATCCTCTTAATACAACAATACAGATCTCAAATGGCCGTACCCACTACCACAGAATACAAGACTTAAACTCGTTTATCCTTATTTCACTTGGATAGCCTTATCCTCTTCATACAACAATACAGATCTCAAATGGCCGAACCCACTACCACAGAATACAAGACAAACTCTTTGCCTTCGCATTCTGCGAAAGGTTATGTTTTGGTCGCTGTGTATTTATTTATTTGTGAATATGTGTGTTTGTTTGTAATTCGCATAACTCAGAAAGTATGAAACCAAATTGCATGAAAATTGGTGGGATGATTCCTGATTATCCAAGGACGATTTGATTAGATTTTGGGAGCGATCGGGTCAAAGGTCAAGGTCAAGGTCATGAAAAGGTTAAAAACAAACTTTTGAGCATAACGTCCTTCATAAGACAGCTATCGACATGCAACCATCGCCATATTGTTCCATGACGAAATAGCTTCTGGGCACGTGGTGTCAGATTTGACGTGACGTCATCAGAAGTGCGTCAAAATGACGTCACAAGATGACGTAAATTTTCAATTTTCGACCTCATCAGTTTTGATCATACCGTTTTGTAAGACTTACCTTAAGGACGTCACACACCAAATTTGACGTCGTTGGGACTGACCGTTATGACATCATTGACGTTTGAACATAACGTTTTTCAATTGTGGCTAAAATGTCCTGATATTTTCAATTCAAATATCTCTGTAATTTGTCAAGGAAATTGTCCTAAATCCAGGCATTATGATCAGTACGAAAATATCTGCTTATTTATGAACAGGCTTTGCAAATTAACTCTATGGTCAAGGTCAAGGTCACACTCAAGGTCAAATATACTTGTAGGCATAACTTCAGATCTAATAGAGCTATTGACATGAAACCAACGTTAAAATGTTCTGTGAAATAAGAGCTTTCAGGATGGTAGTCCGCGATTGGTAGTGACGTCATTGGAAGTGCGTCAAAATGACGTCACAAGATGACATCATTTTTAAACTTTCGATTTTTTTCAGTTTTTATCATTCCATTTTGTTGGACTGCCCTCAATGACGTCTAACACCAAATTTGACGTCCATCGGACTGATGGTTGTGACGTCATGGATGTTTTTAAATGACGTTTTTCAAATGTGCCCCGAAAAAAGTAGCGGCGGCGAAGGTATGCGCTCTACCGAGTGCCCGTTCTAGTTTATCCTTATTTCACTTGGATATCCTTATCCTCTAACATTCCCAGTCCCAAAATACAGCCTTACAGCCCCTTCTGGTCAATCAATAAAACTGCATTTGACTCTCCTCATATGTTTACCTTTATTAGTTTGTCACCTCAGCAGAACCTGAAGCTGCGTTCAAAGGAACTCTCTCCGCTGGGTGTACAGTGCTTTTCTCACAAGGGCTATCCTTTTGCAGATGCCCGACGTGTTGCGCACCACGTACCGTTTAGCTGAGACCCTTGTAAGTGCTGTCCACTAAGCGGCGCTCCTCCGGTCCACAGCATCATAGTCCGGGAATTCCCGTTCTGGGGTGCCAACTGTGAAGACTCTGTTCTTCAGCCAGGTATAAAGAGAGTCTTTCGAAGAGGATTCACCATGATGCAGCTTTATTGAAGGACCACACGCGAGCCAGCGGAGGTGATGTTAGCAGCTCAACCAGCACAGTGGAGAGCTACCAAAACCACACTCAGTCTTACATTCAAAAACTCTCCCTTATATGCAATCTATCTCTAATTCCAATCTATCTCTGGTTATAATTTAACCCTAGTTCGTGTGACAAGATCTCCAAATGTGTACTCAGGTATGAGCTAAGAGTTTTCCCTTCCCTCCCTCAAGGGAGGGTGGAACAATCGAACAGCTTATCTTCGGGCCCAGCAATCATCTTTGACAATCCCTCTCCCCTGCCCCAGACTTCTTATCACTGTGGAGTGTTTGAAGGACAAACAAAACCCCCCTATTAAGTTCACAAAGATGGTAAGAGTAGGGACATATCCAGCTTCAAACTAAACAAGAGCCCAGGAGTGGAATGCTGGAGAAAAACAACATAAAGTTTGGCTTTACATGAGAAAGGACATGTCTCGGTTTGTTATCACTTAAACAACACAGTCAGTGCCTTCAGAGGGCATCTGGTGGACTGAATCACTGGTGAACAATTCCACGAAAACGAGAGAGAGTTCTTAAAATGCATTACAGAGTATATACAAATGGGTTCAAATCCCTGCATCTAACGAATATGTATGTATTAATTATGGATTGGATGTGACCATAAAATAGCACTCCTCACAGTCATTGTATCACTTTATTCTTTTTATTACTGCCAATTATCGTGTTATCATTATTACTATTATTATTATTAATATGCTGTTATCATTATTCTGAGATATCTTTGGGAAAAAATGGCATGATAAGGTGGAACGACACTTCAGTTGCGATATATACACCTTTCCAACACTGAAAAAGCAATAAAATGGCCGGAACTTAGGAAGCGGTTGTCCGATTTATATCAAACCTTGAAAAGGCACATCCGCGGGTCCCCGGCAATATTCCTGGCAAGTTTCAATCAGATCGGACTGGCGGTTGTCGAGAAACAGCGTCGCAGACAGACACATGGACAGACACACACACACACACACACACACACACACACACACACACACACACACACACACACACACACACACACACACACACACACACACACACACACACACACACACACACACACACACACAGATTGCTGGACTTATAGATAGACTAGTGCGGGCACGTAGGTGCGTGCCCGGAGGTGCATAAAGGACGACTGGATTGGGGCATTTTTCACCCCCCCTCACTCGCCCCTCTCTCCCCCTCTCTCGTGCCAGTACCCTCTCTCGTGGGTGAGGCGTGTCAGTATGTGCAGCTTCGTTCCTTCGCTCTCGTAAACGACGACTGGATTGGGGCATTTTTTCAATTCGATCGGACCAACCATATCATAAATGGCCAGAACTTGGGAAACACCTGGGAAACATACTCAGGTCCCCAGCGTCAATTGTGACGTCATATCAAACGATGAAGAATTGTGACGCCCCCTCTCTCTCTCCCCCCTCGCTCCCCCTCTCTCTCTCCCCCCTCGCTCCCCCCTAGACTCGCCCCTCCTCTCTCCCCCTCCTCTCTCGCCCCTCTCTCTTGCTTCTCTCTCTCGCCCCCACTCTCACCCCCTCTCTCGCCCCTCTCTCTCGCCCCTCTCTCTCCTGAAACCTGATGTTGGACACATCCTCAACCATCTCTCGAACATGCAATTAACGATGTTGTTCAAACTTGGCAGACAGATCAAGAACAATGATTTATTTACATAACAATGCCATTTTATTTCGATATGAGATACAAGATGGCCATCTCACTGCCAATTTAATTGTAAAAAAACCCAATGTTGTGCACATCATAACCATTTCTCGGACACACATTTTGCCAATGTTGTTCAAACTTGGTGCACAGTAATGAAAGATGGCTTACATAAACACCTCGTTTCTTTCGAGATCATATCCAAGATGGCCGACTGGTGGCCATTTTCTAACTGATATGTGTCCCCAACCATTTCTCAGACATGCATGGTCCGATTTTGTTCAAACTTGGTGCAAGCACAGTGCATACTGACATACGCATGCACCTCACTTTATTTTGTGATCTGATCAATGATGGGCGACTGGTAGGCTTGCGGCCATTTTAATTGAACATAAATGTGGGCGAGCAATTTAACATAAACATAACCTTTCTAGCTCTCTTTTTTTTACTTGTTTTAATGCTGCATTATCTCTATTTTTAATTCCAGCAGTGTGTGTGTGTGTGTGTGTGTGTGTGTGTGTGTGTGTGTGTGTGTGTGTGTGTGTGTGTGTGTGTGTGTGTGTCTGTATGTGTGTCTGCGACCGCCGTTTCTCGACAACCACTGGTCGGATCTGATTGAAACTTGCCAGGAATATTGCTGGGGCCCTGCGGATGTGCCTTTTCAAGGTTTGATATTAATCGAACGAGCGGTTCCCAAGTTACGGCCATTTATCTGTCAACCAATGACAGGACACGGTGCTATAACATCACCAATGACGTCACAATGCTTCCTGTTTTTTTTATATGATGTCACAATTGATGCGGGGACCTGAGTATGTGCCTTTTCAAAGTTTGATATCGTTCTTCTTCATCCGTTTCAGCTGCGTCCCAAGTGTTTCCCAAGTTATGGCCATTTATGATACGGTTCGTCCGATATAACTGAAACAATGCCCCAATCCAGTTTTTTTTTGCGCATATGGCCACGCATGTACGGCCTTGCACGTACAGGTACGCACCTACGGGCATGCACATACGTGCACGCACCTACCGGAACGCGAGAGCGAAGGAACGACCTGTGTGATTGTTTCTGGCACGAGGTTTGAAAGTTTTTTTTTCACACTGACGGGCCACACACGTACGGGCACGCAAGTACGGCCATGCACGTACAGGCACACACCTATGGGCACGCACCTCCAGGCATGCACGTACGGGCCCGCACATACGGGCACATGAGAGCGAAGGAACGGTCTGTGTGGTTGTTGTTTCTGGCACGTGGTTTGAAATGTTTTTTGTTTTTTTTTTGCACGTACGGGCACACATGTATGGGCACGCACCTACGGGCCTGCACTAGTCTTCTTCTATCTCTAATTCCAGCAATCTCTGTGTGTGTCTGTCTGTCTTTCTGTTTGTGTCTTTGTCTGTGACCGCCGTTTCTCGATGACCACTGGTCCGTTCTCATTGAAACTTGCCAGGAATATTGCTAGGGACCCGAGGATGTGCCTTTTCAAGGTTTGATATTAATCGGACAAGCGACTCCAAAGTAACGGCCATTTATTTATCAACCAATGACAGGACACGGTGCTTTGACGTCACAAGTCCCCCCCCCACCCCATTTCCATTTTCCATTTTTTCCATTTCCATGCACGTACGGGCACACACCTATGCAAACGCACCTACGGGCCCGCACGTACGGCTACGCACACACGGGCACGCACCTACAGGCACGCACTGGTATTTTAAACTGGATGAAGTAGGCTATACACTTAGTATTGCCCCCGGGCCCATTTTGGCTCTTGACAGTCCTGCCAACAGCAAATTGTTCGTGTCTGAGTATACTTTATTTTATTCTTGGATCGACGACTCAAAGAGCTGTCCTGTCAGATGTGGTAATCTGAGCGGCCAAGGTGGGCGGGTGATGTTTGAGGAACATTTCTAGCCAGTTTCCCTGACTGGGAAGAGCAGCGTGGATCTTCAGAAAGCCTGATATAAAGAAGGAAAACCTCACACCAAATAACTTATGTGTAACAAGTGGAGGTGGAACACCTCAGCCGAAATACATTATTTGTACCTTGTTGAGGTGTAAAACCTCACATTAAGTACATTATTTATGACGAGATGAGGTGTAAAACCTCACCGTAAATACCTTATTTGTAGCGAGTTGAGGTGAAAACCTAACACTGAATACCTTTTTTGCAAAAAGTTGAGGTGAAAACCTCACATTAAATACCTTATTTGTAAATAGTTGAGGTTGAAAACCCCACATTAACTATTTATTTGTGACGATGTGAGGTGTAAAACCTCACATTAAATACCTTATTTGTAACGAGTTGAGGTTGAAAACCCCACAATAACTACTTTATTTGTGACGATGTGAGGTGTAAAACCTCACATTAAATACCTTATTTGTAACGAGTTGAGGTTGAAAACCCCACAATAACTACTTTATTTGTGACGATGTGAGGTGTAAAACCTCACATTACATACCTTATTTGTCACGAGTTGAGGTTGAAAACCCAACATTAACTTCTTTATTTGTGACGATGTGAGGTGTAAAACCTCACAGTAAATACCTTATTCGTAAGTAGTTGAGGTGAAAACCCCACATTAACTACTTTATTTGTGACGATGTGAGGTGTAAAACCTCACATTAAATACCTTATTTGTAACTCGTTGAGGTTGAAAACCCCACATTAACTACTTTATTTGTGACGATGTGAGGTGTAAAACCTCACATTAAATACCTTATTTGTAACTCGTTGAGGTTGAAAACCCCACATTAACTACTTTATTTGTGACGATGTGAGGTGTAAAACCTCACATGAAATACCTTATTTGTAACTCGTAGAGGTTGAAAACCCCACATTAACTGCTTTATTTGTGACGATGTGAGGTGTAAAACCTCACAGTAAATACCTTCATCGTAACTGGGTGAGGTGGAAACCCCACATTAACTCCTTTATTTGTGATGATGTGAGGTGTAAAACCTCACATTAAATACCTTATTTGCAACGAGTTGAGGTTGAAAACCTCACATTAACTTCTTTATTTGTGACGATGTGAGGTGCAAAACCTCACATTAAATACCGTATTTGTAACTTGTTGAGGTTGAAAACCTCACACAAAATACCTGACTTGTCACTAGGTGAGGTGGAAAACCTCTCTTTCACTACTTTATTTGTGACAATGTGAGGTGTGAAACCTCACAGTCAATACCTGATTTAAAACTAGTTGAGGTGTAAAACCTCACATTAAATACCTTATTTGTAACTAGTTGAGGTGAAAACCTCACAGTAAATACTTTATTTGTAACTAGTTGAGGTGTAAAACCTCACAGTAAATACCTTACGTGCAACTAGTTGAGGTGAAAACCTCACACAAAATACTATATTTGTAACTACTTGAGGTGTAAAACCTCACAGTAAATACCTTATTTGTAGCTAGTTGAGGTGAAAACCTCACATTAAATACCTTATTTGTTACAAGTTGAGGTGTAAGACCTCACATTAAATACCTTATTTGTAATTTGTGGAGGTTTAAACCTCACACTAAATACCTTATTTGTAACTAGTTGAGATGAAAACCTCACACTGAATACCATATTTGTGACAAGTTGATGTGTAAAACCTCACAGTAAATACCTTATTTGTAATTTGTGGAGGTTTAAACCTCACACTAAATACTTATTTGTAACTAGTTGAGGTGAAAACCTCACACTGAATACCATATTTGTGACAAGTTGAGGTGTAAAACCTCACACTAAATACCTTATTTGTGACTAGTTTAGGTGTAAAACCTCACAGTAAATACCTTATTTGTGACTAGTTGAGGTGTAAAACATCACACAAAATACTTTATTTGTAACTAGTTGAGGTGAAAACCTCACAGTGAATTCCTTATTTGTGACTAGTTGAGGTGTAAAACCTCGCACTTAATACCTTATTTGTGACTAGTTGAGGTGTAAAACCTCACACTTAATACCTTATTTGTGACTAGTTGAGGTGTAAAACCTCACAGTAAATGCCTAATTTGTGACTCATTGAGGTGTAAAACCTCACAGTAAATAACTTATTTGTAACTAGTTGAGGTGTAAAACCTCAGACTAAATACCTTATTTGTGACTAGTTGAGGTGTAAAACCTCACACTAAATACCTTATTTGTGACTAGTTAAGGTGAAAACCTCACATTAAATACCTTCGTTGTCTCACTAGTAAACCTCACTTCGTTCTCAAAATAGAATAATGGAAGTTTCTTTTTTAGCCGCGTCGTGTTGAGAACGCTGGCTCCATGAGAGCTCCACGTTCTTCTTCTTCGTATTCTTCTTATTATTATTCTTCGTCTTCTTCTTCTTCTGGTGAAGACAAAACCCTTCTGGCACGGCTCTTGGACACATTTGTCCTTGTTTTCATTATGCTTTCATCAGAGAAAATTTGGACTGTTCTCTTCCACTGCAACTGCATCAACGACTTGTTCTTCTTGTCTCCATGGTAACACAATGGAATGAATGGACAAGGTAATCTCGACATGTTGTCTCCACGCTGTCCATCTCCCTCCATGTTGTCCATCTGTAATTCCAGGAACGATTCCATCGATTTCATCGATAATTCCATCGATTCCATCGAAAATTCCATCGATTCCAGAAACAATACAAACACAAGATAGTCAACACCATCACTTGGTGAAGCAACGTGTCCATTTTGTTTGCCTTTTTTGGAGCAAACGAGGACGTCGTTGGAAACACCTGTTCCTGATCCCAGTCGATGTGTTTCCTTCTCACTTTATAACCCTCATTCCAGCAGTTTCTCGTCCCGTCGAGCCGAAGCGAGTTTACTGAATTGCAGGATTTCCTCATGATATCCACCACAGGAAATCTTTGAACAACATCATCATTTTAATTCCCTTTAAACAGTTTGAACAGCTTGAAGAAGGATCCTTCTCGAGCACAAATAAGCATTTTTAAGATCTCGAACCTCTTCTAACCAGGTAATTTCCTCAAAATCAAACAACCACGCATTCCCAATTTAATATTGGGTTTTCATAACATCGGACACCTCAACCTTTAAACGTGCAGACGTTTAATTTCAACCGAGTCATCGTTTTCAAGAACATTTAAAAGCACAAAATGGCAGAGGGGTTGTGGCTAGAATATTTCCCGGCATGCCTCGCTCCTCCAACGTTCGACGATTGTTCTTTTGAATCAACAGACGTTTGGGGTTTGTTTGTTTTTCAATTAAATTTTCAATTTCCAATCAATTGTTTTTATCGAATTATTGCGATGATGTTAACGACGTAAACTACTACCTTCGGCGTGTTTCTGTTGGTCGATGACGGTGATTCGAGGCAAGGGAAGCATTCCAGGGCGTTTCAATAAAACGGAAACAGATGTTAAACATCGAATAAACGATCAGAGCCTGTGGTTTTGTATTTCCTCATGGGTAACACCTTCTGACTGCTGATGTCATTTCACCACACAAACTCAAAGGGTGGATATGGGGAGGGGGGTAAAGGGGGTGCACACCCCTCCCCACACCCTCATCCCCCCTTCGGTTTCTGCACATGTTTTGGTTTCACTTTTACACAAACTGATATTTTCAGGTTGTTGTGAGTAATCTGCAAGTTCTCTCAGGCTCTCTGCACATTCAGTTGGACCAGTCCACCAATGAGCTCGATGGGGGTGTTTGTGTTGACAATGTCACGTGCATATCCTGGACAGGATATGTGCGTGCATTGCAACACCCCTCGTCAATCATGGACCCCACACACCCAAAAGACCCCGAGGATCCAAATGACCCATGGGTTCCAAATGACTTAAGGATTCAAAAGACACTGAAGACCGAAAGGACCCAGGGCAACCATAAGACCACGAGGACCTAAAATATCTTGAGAATCCAATATACCTCGAGGATCCAAAAGACACAATGACACTATCATGGACCCATCGGAATTCTGCATCATGTAAAATGTGATTCTGCACAATGTCCCAAACCTTACCCATGACACCCACACAAAATCCCATGTCCTTAACCTCCTCCCAACTCTGACATCTCTCTGCCACCCTTTACCACCACACCCAAGCTCTGTGCTCCCCTCACAACCCAATGTCCTCAACTCCACCCCACCCCCCCCCCCCCCCCTAAAAATCTTCAAACCTCTGGATCCCAACTCTGTCCCCTCTCTGCTCTCCCTCCCCAAAGCCAACAGTGTCATCCCCTCCCTCTTTCTTCTTCAAGTCCCCACTGCCCCAATGACTCAATCTCCCTTGCATTTCAATCGCCTGTCACAGTGCCATCTTGTGCGTTTTGCATTTCCTCTGGTCGTCTGAGCGCATCAATAAATCGTCGACATACTGAATCATCACTGAACCTTCCGGAAGCTCTATGTCCTCCAAGCCTTTCTTCAAGGCCTGCGAAAAGAGTGTCGGACTATCGCGAAATCCTTGCGGAAGTACAGTCCAGGTGTATTGTTGTCCCGCGTTGCTCAAGGCGAATAAGTATTGTGATTCCTTTGCCAGGGGAATGGAAAAATATGCCGAGCATAAATCGACCACAGAGAAATATGTTGCACTCGATGGCACCCCTGCCAGCACCGTGACAGGGTGCGGCACTACAGGAAAAATGATTTCACACATTTATTCACCGCCCGCAAAACTTGCACGAATCTCCACTTATTTCCACTGGGCTTCTTTACCGGGAGGATTTGCATATGACATGGGCTCTTCGTAGGTATTATCACTCCTTGCTCCCGTAATGATGCCAGCACCGGTGCGATTCCCTCGATTGCCTCCTTTCGCAATGGATATTGGCCCACTCGAGGCAGGGGTATCCCCTCTTACCTGAACTAGTGCGGGCCCATAGGGGCGGGACCGTAGGTGCGTGCCAGTATGTGCAGCTTCGTGCCTGCAGTATCAGGTCCCCAGCATCAATTGTGACGTCATATCAAACAAAGAAGAAGAATTGTGATGCCCCCTCTCTCTCTCCCCCCTCCTCTCTCGCCCCACCTCTCTCGCCCCCCCTCTCTCCTTCCCCTCTCTTGCCCCCACTCTCACACCCCCTCTCGCCCTTCTCTCTCCCCCTCCTCTCTCCCTTCTCTTGCCCCCTCTCTCACCCCCTCTCTTGTCCTTCTCTCTCTCCCCTCCTCTCTCCCCTCTCTTGCCCCCCGCTTTCACTCCCCTCTCTTGCCCTTCTCTCTCCCCCTCCTCTCTCCCTTCTCTCCCCTCCTCTCGCCCTTCTCTCTCCCCCCTCCTCTCTCCCTTCTCTTGCCCCCTCTCTCACCCCCTCTCTCGCCCTTCTCTCTCCCCCTCCTCTCTCCCTTCTCTTGCCCCCCTCTCTCACCCCCTCTCTCGCCCTTCTCTCTCTCCCCTCCTCTCTCCCCTCTCTTGCCACCCCCTCTCACCCCCTCTCTCGCCCCTCCTCTCTCACCCCTCCTCTGTCCCCCTCCTCTCTCCCTCCCCTATCTTGCCCCCACTCACCCCTCTCTCGCCCTTCTCTCTTGTCCCTCTCTCTGTAAATGTATTCACAAATGTCTACGAAGCACAATGATTCATTCCAACCTTGGGAAAAAACAGCTTTCAAACCCTTGGGAAACAGTTGTTTCCCACGGGAAAATTTAAACCTTGGGATTAATTAATAGTTTCAATGATAATCAAACCTTGGGAGTTTGGCACATACCCAGGTATGGCACATACCCAGAGAAAGGCACATGCCCAGGTCCCCAGTGTCGATTGTGACGTCATGCCAAACAAAGAAGAACAATTGTGACGTCAATTCTTCAAAAAAACAATTAATTATTTAAATAAACATTAATTGTGACGTCATTCGTGATGTCATCGCACCGTGTCCTGTCATTGGTTGACAGATACATGGCCGTAACTTGGGAACCGCTCGTCCGATCGATATCAAACCTCGAAAAGGCACATCCGCGGGTCCCCGGCAATATTCCTGGCAAGTTTCAATCCGATCGGACCGGTGGTCGTCCGGTTATTAATAATTTGGGAAAAAATTGGCATGATAAGGTGAGAACGTAGAACGACACCTTCTGCTGCCTTATATACACCTTATCAACCCTGAAAACTTAGTAAAATGGCCGTAACTTGGGAACCGCTCGTCCGATTGACATCAAACCTCGAAAAGGCACATCTGCGGGTCCCCGGCAATATGCCTGACAAGTTTCAATCGGATCGGACCGGCGGTCATCGAGAAACGGCGGTCGCAGACAATCAAACAGACAGACAGGCACACAGAGATTGCTGGAATTATAGATAGATTGACACAGGTGTCGCGGCCAGCACCCTCCCTCATCATTTGGATGTTCTGTCCAGAGTCTGTCTGGTACTTCCTGTAATCTTTCCTCGGTCCCCGCTCGCCTGTCTGTCTGGCGGCGGGGTTTCTCGCTGTTCATCTCATGCCTTTCCAACACGCATGTCAAAATTTTATCAGGTAAGCATACTTTCCATCCATCCCCGCTCCTTATCGCGTGTAAGCTGTTCCGAGCCTCGCTACCCCTTTCTTTTGGTTTCGGGGCACATCTCAATCGGGTTATCATTTTTCCCAATTCTCCCGCACTGTGTTCTTTACTTACTGCCATTGAGACATGGGGTGTAATCCTTCGCAATGCTTTATTTGTTCGTGCTCTTTGGCGGCTCGTTCCAGCTCCACCGCTGCTCCTTCCTTTCGATCCATAAATTGGTTGTCATCATTGTGCGCATCGCGGTGTAATCTCTATGCTCTTTGGCTGAGTATTCAAAATACTGCCCTGTTTCATCGTAGTTTACAGTACAGTGCAAAGTCAATCCCACTTCTTCCAAATCAATGTCGTTGCTAAGCAACCATTCCTCTACATCTCGCAATCTTTTTGCACTTTCCAAATCCAGACTCAGCTGGTTTCTGCCCTCCTGAGATACAATTCGTAACCAATAAACCACTGGTCCGAGTTCATTCATCATGAGGGTCATTATTTCTTTTTGTTATGCTGGCGGGGCATCTATGAAAACTCCATCTTCTTTACATGTCATAGTACACCCCATTCTACACAACAAATCTCTACCCAACAGATTCATCGGAGTGTGTTTAGTGACCAAAAATACCTGCTCTCCTTTCAGGGGGCCTACTTCAATTCTTAATTTATCTGGAATCGGGAAATCTTTTCTCCGTCCCGAGACCCCCATCACTCTTACTGAGTCGCCTGAAAGAGGCAGGTTCTTTATTTCTCCTTGTTTCAGTGTTGACCGTGTGGCTCCCGTGTCTACACGAAATGTTACCTGTTTTCCTTCTACGTTTACCATTGTGGTCAATTCTCTCACGTTCCATGTTTCCCTTTGTGGAGCCACGACGGTATCCTTATGTCAATATTTCTTCTCCCGTCTCCAGGTTTTCTGGTGAGGAGGGTGTTTGGATATGGACACCCAGCAGGATTAAAAACAAAACCTGTCAAAGGGCAGAGGAGCTCTTTGTGAGCCAACAGCCATCCATATCGAGTGCCCAACTGTGTCTGCGGACGTCCTCCGGCAGTTGGGTTACTTTCATGAGGAGGTTGGTGGCAGGATTTGCACTCCGGCCACCGTAAAATGCTTCATTCCGCAAAACGCAAAAACGCAAAAAAATCTGAAAACCCACTCCGTGGGAGTACCTCCTGTGCAGCTTCCCTTCGCAGGGCAGCTCACCGGATGACGAGATTGGGGCAAAGCCTTCGGGACCCCCGATCTTTGATGATAGGAGGGAAACCACGGGGTTTCCCTGACATCCCTGGGTCAGATTGCGGGAGAGTGTGTCGGAGTGGTGCTGAGGTGTCGTGCACCAGACGGCGGTCTCCTTGGGTTAACCTGAGGCGGTCCCTTCGGGTGGGTGCCTGGAATTTCCTATCCCTAAGAGAGGATGATCACCTGTCTCTGTTATCATCTGAGCTCAAGCGTTTGGACATCGGGATTGCAGCTCTCTCTGAGGTTCGGAGACCGGATTGCGGCGAGATAATGGTGGGTGGTTACACCTACTATTGGTCTGGTCGCTCTGATGGTTACCATACCCAAGGAGTTGCTGTAGCTGTGTCCAATAAGCTGACCCCAATGATAATTGAGGTAACACCGGTCAACGAGCATATTATGAGATTAAGGATTCGTCACTCCTTAGGTGTCATTTCCGTTGTCTCTGTTTATGCTCCGACTGAGGCGAGTGATCTCACCGTGAAGGATGCATTCTACGCCACGCTCGAGTCTGTGGTTGATCAGTGCCCCATACGAGATACACTTCTAGTCTTGGGGGATTTCATTGCATCGACTGGAACTGATAGGGATGGTTATGAGGTGTGTGTTGGTCCCCATGGGTCAGGAACTATGAACCAGAATAGCACTAAGTTCCTTGACTTTGCAAGAAGTCATGGACTTATGGTGGCTGGTTCATGGTTTCAGCGCCCACAAGCTCATCGCTGGACTTGGTATTCCAACGCCGGCGGTGTGGCAAAGGAGATTGACCATGTCCTCATTGACGGTCGTTGAAGGATGATCCAGAACTGCAGGGTCTACCAGAGTGCTCAGTTCCTCAGTACTGACCACAGGCTTGTTGTAGCAACTCTCAAGCTGCACCTTAAATCCTGGAGAATGGTACCATCCCAGCCTAGGCTGGATGTTGGCAAGCTCAGGGATGAGAGAGTCGCTGAGGAGTTTGCGGACAGGCTGAGTGGACACTTGGGGGTCTGGGTGCTTTGGGGGTCCTGAAGAGTTGTGGAGTGCCTTCAAGACCACCGTCCTTGATGTTGCCGGTGGATGTCTTGGAGCTCACCGCAGGGCAAAGAAGAATTTTGTCTCTCAAGGGACACTGGATACCATTGACCAGTCGCAGGGCCAGGCTGAATGGAAGAGTTGAGCTGTTCAGGGAGCTGAGGCGTAAAACTGTACGTGCACTGAGGGTGGACAAGGAGGCCTATGTGCGAGGAATCTGTGAGGGGGTAGAGCATCACCTGTGGACAGGTGATTCTCGTCCCGCTTACAGGGGAATTCACGCATTACGTTCATCCAAGCCCATCCCTCGGAGCACTGCAGTTCGAGCAGAGAGTGGTCTGCTCTTGACAGAGGAGTCTGAAGTGAAGACCCGCTGGGCCGGTTACTTTGAGCGGTTGGTTGTACCAGGCTGATCCCCCAGCTGTCGAGTTGGACGTCAGGGGTGTTACAATCCCTGTTGCTGACCCTCGAATCAACTGTGGTCCACCTTCGCTTGTGGAAACACGGGCTGCGGTGAACCAGTTGAAACGGGGCAAAGCTCCAGGGATCTGTGGCATCCATGCTGAACTTCTCAAGACTGGTGGAAATGCTGCACTCGTGTCGTTGCATGCAGTTTTGTGCTCTGCCTGGAACACAGGCATCATCCCAACTGACTGGAAGAGGGGCCTTGTTGTCCCTCTCTGGAAAGGGAAGGGTGATCGCCAAGACTGCAACAACTTCCGAGGGGTGACGCTGCTCTCAGTGCCGGGCAAGGTGTTTGCTCGGATAATTCTTGATAGGGTTCGCCACCATCTGCTTGAGCACCAGCGTCCAGAGCAGTCAGGCTTTACACCAAAGAGGTCAACGATTGACCGTATCCTTGCCCTTCGTGTCCTCACCGAACGCAGACGAGAGTTTCGGCAGGGGCTGCTTGCAGTCCATGTTGATCTCTGTAAAGCATTCGATTCAGTGAATCGGGATGTCCTCTGGAGGATTCTTGGTCTTCGTGGGGTGCCACCAAAACTGATCGATCTGATGTCTGAACTCTACTCTGGTACTGAGAGTGCTGTGAAGTGTGATGGTACCATCTCTGACTTATTTCCAGTTGTCACTGGAGTTCGTCAGGGGTGTGTACTGGCCCCCACACTTTTCAGCACTTGTATGGATTGGATTTTAGGGAGGAGGTCGGAGAGATCTAGCTGCGGTGCATCGTTTGGGAATGTCAAGATCTCGGACCTTGACTTTGCAGATGATGCAGTCATCTTTGCGGAGACTTTAGACATCCTTTTGGGGGCCCTCGAGGTGCTGAATGAGGAGTGGGAGCCGCTGGGATTTCGGGTTTCTTGGGTCAAAACTAAGATCCAGGCTTTTGGTGACATCTTGGATGCTGCTGTCCTGTCTGTGTCTGTTTGTGGTGAGGATGTTGAGGTCGTGGAGAGATTCACTTACCTTGGCAGTGATATTCATGTCTCTGCTGGCTGCGTGTCAGAGGTCAATAGACGTCTGGGTTCACTGGATCATGGGGTGTGGCGCTGCCGGTACCTGTGCAGGAGGACGAAAGTCCGAGTCTTCAGGTCCTTGGTACTTCCAGTCTTGCTCTATGGATGCGAGACTTGGACTCTGACCAAGGATCTGAGATGGAGACTTAATTCCTTTGGTGCCAGGTCTCTTCGGAAAATCCTTGGCTATCGCTGGTTGGATTTTGTGTCCAACGAGCGGTTGTTGAGAGATACTCGGATGAGATTTGTTCCCTGCATAGTCCGTGAGCGTCAGTTGCGGCTGTATGGACATGTGGCTCGTTTTCCTGACGCTGAGCCTGCTCACCAGATTCTCTCAGTGAGGGAGTCTCATGAGTGGAGGAGGCCAGTGGGCTGACCACGTGCCTCGTGGTTGCAGCAGGTTGACCATCATCTCAAGGAGATGGGGATGGGCCTGGAATCTGCCTGGGGGATGGCCAGACGGAGGTCCCTGGAGTACCGGCGGAAAGTGGATGCAGCGACGCGCTTTTCTGGCACATGCTCCCATACCTGACCTGACCTTGGATTGGTTTTTAAACATTCTTCCACACTTGCTTTTACTCCCCAAATGTCTTGGGGTGTCCACAATCTCAAGACCCAATCAATGTGCGCCATTTGCATCATGGGGAACTGCTGAATGTCAGCCCCTCCCATTGCTCCTTCATCCTCCAGGACGGGGTAAATTCCCTTTGTTATCCCAGGTCGTGTGGTTATTTTCCCGTCTATGTTATCGTTCTTTTCCGCTGGCTGCGCTCGCGCTTGTTTCAATTGCTCCTGTCTCGCTTCCTCTTTTGTCATTCGTTGGTTCAAAATTCCTTCGAGACCTGAACGCTTATTTTCTGTCTCAGCTTGTGACGCCGTTAACCAAGCACCTCGCACCCTCCAATGTTTCTCTCTCTGTCTCGAGCCTCCCGCTTTGCCCTCTGTCAGCACTGTGCAAAATGTGTGCAATACTTTTGGATCGAAGGATCCGTCCAACGGGAAAGGTCTTTTCTTCCTTCCGTCCATTTCACCCAATCTTGCACTTCCTCGACTTTATCCCTTCCATGTTTTTCCCCCACAATTTTCAATGGTGTTTCTCTTGGTAACTCTTGAGATTTAACAGAGTTATTCCCCATATTTATGTTCTGAGCTTTTCAACAGCCTTATAGCTTTAAAGCGTTTCTCCTTTTATTACACGGAACCGGGGTTCCGCTCTTATCAACAGCCTTTAAACCTTCTTTCAGGACTTTAACCTATTAGTCTTTCTTCACACAACACCTTTAGAAAACAAGGTTTTACCCTGCTTCTCTTTATTTCACGTGGATATCCTTATCCTCTTCATACAACAATACAGATCTCAAATGGCCGGACCCACTACCACAGAATACAAGACTTAAACTCGTTACCTTCGCATTCTGCGAAAGGTTATGTTTTGGTCGCTGTGTATTTATTTATTTGTGAATATGTGTGTTTGTTTGTAATTCGCATAACTTCAAAAGTATGAAACCGAATTGCATGAAAATTGGTGGGATGATTCCTGATTATCCAAGGACGATTTGATTAGATTTTTGGAGCGATCGGGTCAAAGGTCGAGGTCAAGGTCATGAAAAGGTTAAAAACAAACTTTTGAGCATAACTTCCTTCATAAGACAGCTATCGACATGCAACCAACGCCATATTGTTCCATGACGAAATACCTTTTGGGCACGTGGTGTCAGATTTGACGTGAGGTCATCAGAAGTGCGTCAAAATGACGTCACAAGATGATGTAAATTTTCAATTTTCGACCTCATCAGTTTTGATCATACCGTTTTGTAAAAGTTACCTTAAGGACGTCACTCACCAAATTTGACGTCGTTCGGACTGACCGTTATGACGTCATTGACGTTTGAACATAACGTTTTTCAATTGTGGCTAAAATGTCCTGATATTTTAAATTCAAATATCAGTGTAATTTGTCAAGGAAATTGTCCCAAATCCAGGCATTATGATCAGTACGAAAATATCTGCTTATTGCTGAACAGGTTTTACAAATTAACTCAATGGTCAAGGTCAAGGTCACACTCAACTCAAAATATACTTGTTGGCATAACTTCCGATCTTATAGAGCTATTGACATGAAACCAACGTTAAAATGTTCCGAGAAATAAGAGCTTTCACGATGTTAGTCCGCGATTGGTAGTGACGTCATTGGAAGTGCGTCAAAATGACGTCACAAGATGACGTCATTTTTAAACTTTCGATTTTTTTCAGTGTTTATCATTCCATTTTGTTGGACTGCCCTCAATGACATCTAACACCAAATTTGACGTCCATTGGACTGATGGTTGTGACGTCATGGATGTTTTTAAATGACGTTTTTCAAATGTGCCTGGAAAAAAGTCGCGGCGGCGAAGGTATGCGCTCTTCCGATTGCCCGTTCTAGTTTATCCTTATTTCACTTGGATATCTTTATCCTCTACCCTTCCCAGTCCCAAAATACAGCCTTACAGCCCCTTCTGGTCAATCAATAAAACTGCATTTGACTCTCCTCATATGTTTACCGTTATTAGTTTGTCACCTCAGCAGAACCTGAAGCTGTGTTCAAAGGAACTCTCACCGCTGTGTGTACAGTGCTTTCCTCACAAGGGCTATCCTTTTGCAGATTCCCGACGTGTTGCGCACCACGTAACGTTTAGCTGAGACCCTTGTAAGTGCTGTACACCAAGCGGCGCTCCTCCGGTCCACAGCGTCAGAGTCTGGGAGTTACCATTCTGGGGTGCCAACTGTGAAGACTCCGTTCTTCAGCCAGGTATAAAGAGAGTCTTTCGAAGAGGATTCACCATGATGCAGCTTTATTGAAGGACCACACGCCAGCCAGCGGATGTGATGTTCGCAGCTCAACCAGCAGAGTGGAGAGCTACCAAAACCACACTGAGTCTTACATTCAAAAACTCTCCCTCATATACAATCTATCTCTAATTCCAATCTATCTCTGGTTATAATTTAATCCCAGTTCGTGTGACAAGATCTCCAAATGTGTACTCAGGTATGAGCTATGAGTTTCCCTTCCCTCCCCCAAGGGAGGGTGGAATAAGCGAACAGCTTATTTTCAGGCCCAGCAATCATCTTAGACAATCCCTCTCCCCTGCCCCAGACTTCTTATCACTGTGGAGTGTTTGAAGGAGAAAGAAAACCCCCCTATTAAGTTCACAAAGATGGTAAGAGTAGGGACATATCTAGCTTCAAACTAAACAAGAGCCCAGGAGTGGAATGCTTGAGAAAAACAACATAAAGTTTAGCTTTCCATGAGAAAGGACATGTCTCGCTTTGTTATCACTTAAACATTTTTTCATTTTTTTTTTTTTCAATTAGGGCATTTTTTCAATAAGATCGGACCAACCGTATCATAAATGGCCATAACTTGGGAAACACTTGGGAAACATACTCAGGTCCCCAGCGTCAATTGTGCCGTCATATCAAACGATGAAGAATTGTGACGTCCCCTCTCTCTCTCCCCCCTCGCTCCCTCCTTGACTCGCCCCTCCTCTCTCCCTCTCCTCTCTCGCCCCTCTCTGGCACGTGCTTTGAAATATTTTTTTGTTTTTTTTTAGCACGTACGGGCACACATGTATGGGCACGCACCTCCGGGCCTGCACAAGTCTTCTTCTATCTATAATTCCAGCAATCTCTGTGTGTCTGTCTTTCTGTTTGTGTCTTTGTCTGCGACCGCCGTTTCTCGACGACCACTGATCCGTTCTAATTGAAACTTGTCAGAAATATTGTTGGAGACCCGAGGATGTGCCTTTTCAAGGTTTGATATTAATCGGACAAGCGACTCCCAAGTGACGGCCATTTATTTATCAACCAATGACAGGACACGGTGCTTTGACGTCACAAGTTCCCACCCCCCCATTTCCATTTTCCATTTATTCCATTTCCATGCACGTATGGGCACACACCTATGCGAACGCACCTACGGGCCCGCACGTACGGCCACGCACACACAAGCACGCACCTACAGTCATGCACTGGTATTTTAAAATGGATGAAGTGGGCTCGACACTTAGTATTGCCCCCGGGCCCATTTTGGCTCTTGACAGTCCTGCCAACAGCAAATTGTTAGTGTCTGAGTATACTTTATTTTATTCTTGGATCGACGACTCAAAGAGCTGTCCTGTCAGATGTAGTAATCTGAGCGGCCAAGGTGGGCGGGTGATGTTTGAGGAACATTTCCAGCCAGTTTCCCTGACTGGGAAGAGCAGCGTGGATCTTCAAAAAGCCTGATATAAAGAAGGAAAACCTCACACTAAATAACTTATGTGTAACAAGTGGAGGTGGAACACCTCAGATGAAATACATTATTTGAAACTAGTTGAGGTGTAAAACCTCACATTAAGTACATTATTTATGACGAGATGAGGTGTAAAACCTCACCGTAAATACCTTATTTGTAGCGAGTTGAGGTAAAAACCTCACAGTAAATAACTTTTTTGTAACTCGTAGAGCTTGAAAACCCCCCACATTAACTACTTTATTTGTGACGATGTGAGGTGTAAAACCTCACAGTAAATACCTTAATCGTAACTGGGTGAGGTGAAAACCTCACATTAACTACTTTATTTGTGACGATGTGAGGTGTAAAATCTCACAGTAAATGCCTTATTTGTAACGAGTTGAGGTTGAAAACCTCACATTAACTTCTTTATTTGTGACGATGTGAGGTGTAAAACCTCACATTAAATACCTTATTTTTAACGAATTGAGGTTGAAAACCTCACATTAACTTCTTTATTTGTGACGATGTGAGGTGTAAAACCTCACATTAAATTCCTTATTTGTAACGAGTTGAGGTTGAAAACCTCACATTAACTTCTTTATTTGTGACGATGTGAGGTGTAAAACCTCACATTAAATACCTTATTTTTAACGAGTTGAGGTTGAAAACCTCACATTAACTTCTTTATTTGTGACGATGTGAGGTGTAAAACCTCACATTAAATACCTTATTTGTAACGAGTTGAGGTTGAAAACCTCACATTAACTTCTTTATTTGTGACGATGTGAGGTGTAAAACCTCACAGTAAACACCTTATTTGTAACGAGTTGAGGTTGAAAACCTCACATTAACTTCTTTATTTGTGACGATGTGAGGTGTAAAAACCTCACATTAAATACCTTATTTGTAACTCGTAGAGGTTGAAAACCCCCCACATTAACTACTTTATTTGTGACGATGTGAGGTGTAAAATCTCACAGTAAATACCTTAATCGTAACTGGGTGAGTTGAAAACCCCACATTAACTACTTTATTTGTGACGATGTGAGGTGTAAAACCTCACAGTAAATACCGTATTTGTAACGAGTTGAGGTTGAAAACCTCACATTAACTTCTTTATTTGTGATGATGTGAGGTGTAAAACCTCACATTAAATACCTTATTTGTAACTTGTTGAGGTTGAAAACCTCACACTAAATACCTTATTTGTAAATAGTGGAGGTGAAAACCTCACAGTAAATACCCTATTTGTAACTAGTTGAGGTGTAAAACCTCACAGTAAATACCTTACTTGCAACTAGTTGAGGTGAAAACCTCACACAAAATACTATATTTGTAGCTAGTTGAGGTGTAAAACCTCAGAGTAAGTACCTTATTTGTAACTAGTTGAGGTGAAAACCTCACACGAAATACCTTATTTGTAACTAGTTGAGGTGAAAACCTCACATTAAATACCTTATTTGTAACAAGTTCAGGTGAAAACCTCACATTAAATACCTTATTTGTTACTTGTGGAGGTTTAAACCTCACACTGAATACCTTATTTGTGACTAGGTGAGGTGTAAAACCTCACACTTAATTCCTTATTTGTGACTAGTTGAGGTGTAAAACCTCACACTTAATACCTTATTTGTGACTAGTTGAGGTGTAAAACCTCACAGTAAATACCTTATTTGTGACTAGTTGAGGTGTAAAACCTCACAGTAAATACCTTATTTGTCACTAGTTGAGGTGTAAAACCTCACAGTAAATACCTTATTTGTGACTAGTTGAGGTGTAAAACCTCACAGTAAATACCTTATTTGTCACTAGTTGAGGTGTAAAACCTCACAGTAAATACCTTATTTGTCACTAGTTGAGGTGTAAAACCTCACAGTAAATACCTTATTTGTCACTAGTTGAGGTGTAAAACCTCACACTAAATACCTTATTTGTGACTAGTAAAGGTGAAAACCTCACATTAAATACCTTCGTTCTCTCACTCACGAGTAAACCTCACTTCGTTCTCAAAATAGAAAAATGGAAGTTTCTTTTTTAGCCGCGTCGTGTTGAGAACGCTGGCTCCAACAGAGCTCCGCGTTCTTCTTCTTCTTGTTCTTCTTCTTCTGGTGAAGAGAAAACCTTTATGACGCGGATCTTGGACACATTTGTCCTTGTTTTCATTCTGCTTTCATCAGAGAAAGTTTGGACTGTTCTCTTCCACTGTAACTGCAGCAACGACTTGTTCTTCTTGTCTCCATGGTAACAAAATGGAATGAGTAGACAAGGTAATCTCGACATGTTGTCTCCACGCTGTCCATCTCCCTCCATGTTGTCCATCTGTAATTCCAGGAACGATTCCATCGATTTCATCGATAATTCCATCGATTCCATCGAAAATTCCATCGATTCCAGAAACAATACAAACACAAGATAGTCAACACCATCACTTGGTGAAGCAACGTGTCCATTTTGTTTGCCTTTATATGGAGTAAACGAGGACGTCGTTGGAAACACCTGTTCCTGATCCCAGTCGATGTGTTTCCTTCTCACTTTATAACCCTCATTCCAGCAGTTTCTCGTCCCGTCGAGCCGAAGCGAGTTTACTGAATTGCAGGATTTCCTCATGATATCCACCACGGGAAATCTTTGAACAACATCATCATTTTAATTCCCTTTAAACAGTTTGAACAGGTTGAAGAAGGATCCTTCTCGAGCACAAATAAGCATTTTTAAGATCTCGAACCTCTTCCAACCAGGTAATTTCCTCAAAATCAAACAACCACGCATTCCCATTTTAATATTGGGTTTTCATAACATCGGACACCTCAACCTTTAAATGTGCAGACGTTTAATTTCAACCGAGTCATCGTTTTCAAGAACATTTAAAAACACAAAATGGCAGAGGGGTTGTGGCTGGAATATTTCCCGGCATGCCTCGCTCCTCCAACGTTCGACGATTGTTCTTTTGAATCAACAGACGTTTGGGGTTTGTTTGTTTTTCAATTAAATTTTCAATTTCCAATCAATTGTTTTTATCGAATTATTGCGATGATGTTAACGACGTAAACTACTACCTTCGGCGTGTTTGTGTTGGTAGTTGATGGTGATTCGAGGCAAGGGAAGCATTCCAGGGTGTTTCAATAAAACGTATACAGATGTTAAACATCGAATAAACGATCAGAGCCTGTGGTTTTGTATTTCCTCATGGGTAACACCTTCTGACTGATGACGTCATTCCACGACACAAACTCTAAGGTTGGATCTGGGGAGGGGGGTAAAGGGGGTGCGTACCTCTCCCCACACCCTCACCCCTCACTTCGGTTTCTGCACATGTTTTGGTTTCACTTTTACACAAACTGATATTTTCAGGTTGTTGTGAGTAATCTGCAAGTTCTCTCAGGATCTCTGCACATTCAGTTGGACCAGTCCACCAATTCGCTCGATGGGGGGTTTGTGTTGACAATGTCACGTGCATTGCAACACTCCTTGTCAATCGTGGACCCAGCATATCCAAAAGACCCCGAGAATCCAAATGACCCATGGGATCCAAATGACCCAGGGCATCCATAAGACCACGAGGACCTAAAATACCTCGAGAACCCAAAATACCTCGAGGATCCAAAAGACACAATGACACTATCATGGACCCATCGGAATTCTGCATCATGTAAAATGTGATTTCAGGTCCCAAACCTTAACCCACAACACCCACACAAATCCCATGTCCTTAACCTCCTCCCAACTCTGACATCTCTCTGCCCCCTTTACCACCACACCCAAGCTCAGTGCTCCCCTTACAATTCAATGTCCTCAACTCCCCCTCACCCCATAAAAAATCTTCAAACCCCTGTATCCCAACTCTGTCCCCTCTCTCCTCTCACTCCCACAGGCCAACTGTGTCATCCCCTCCCCCTTTCTTCTTCAAGTCCCCAATGGCCCAATTCCTCAATCTCCCTTGCAACCCCAAGTCCTCAACCCCTCCCCCCTTATTCCCAACATCTTTGTCTCCCTCTTCCGACTCCATGTACCCTCACACCCAACTCTGTGTCGTCCCTCCCCATTTCTTCCTGTGCTTGACAAAGTTACACAAAGATACACAGGGAACTTTGGTGCATGAGAACGTTTCCCACCATGTATACTTGACCTTATGTCGCCGTCTGGTGGGATTACAACCGACAACCAATCAGCTTGTTTCTCACAAAATCCAATGTACACCCATGCTGTGCCCGCGTATGCTGCGAGAACATATAACACCTATCTGGAAACAACATTACCAGTGTCTCGCCATTCCCCATTGGATCGTGACATCAAGCCATCAATCATGCCAACAGTGATGCCTGCCATGCAGGACTGTGTGAACTATCTGTCTTGTCAAGACTTGGTTTCAAACAGAGGTTTCTGTGTTTGCTGATAAGCCTGAGAAATTCAGGACATGGCGTGCAGCCTTCCAGAACATGATCAGAGGCGGACCGCTTGCATCCACTCACCACGAAGAACAGAATGTCTGTCTTCACTAGTGACATTCGCCCAAAGGTCACAGTAAGTAAGATCGAGGTCACGGGTGAATTCCTGCCACAGATTGTCAAGCAACTGCCTGCAGCAGTCACGTCACCTTCTGAAAATCATCACTCGTCATCGAATGGAAGATCAGCAACAATTCTGCCCTATTCACAGGACTAAACATCATCTTGCGCATTCCAGAACATTCAAAGAAAAAACATTGCAATCCAGACTCATCCTTCTTCACCAATAGAAATATTTACAGGATATACTTAGTCAACTAACCATTCACCCAAGGAGTGTCAGTAAAATTGGATTGTTCTTTGTGCGACAGCACCCGTCATGACTCAGAACTTCTTGATGCCAGGTGTGCTACCCTCGAGAGACCAGCAGGAAGGCAAATTATCAGGAACTCTTCAAACCCTGTGACTGTGTCGGATGGGCTTTGAAAGCATGGCGAGGAGTAACCCTCTGTGATTAAAAGGTGTACGGACATTTGTGGTAGTAGTGGATCCAGAGAAAGGTCTTGTTCCAAAATCTGTCTTGTGAAAGTATTCATTGCCAGGAGTCCTGAAAATTTTCTGAAAATGTATGCTGTGTAGATGACCAGTCAAACCAATCTCTCGTCTGCAGCAAACTCTTTGACTACTTCAATGTTCCAAATAATGTAGTCCCTTTTGAACTCAAAACCTGCTGTGGAACTACGGCAGTCATTGATCAGCATGTCATGAATCTCATCATCAAATCTTTCAATGGAATCATCCACCTGCCGTTCCGGAGCTAACCGATTGTAATGGTATTCCTTGTAATTCCTCCGAGATTCCAACACTGGAGGTCGCAGGACTCCACTCACATATACGTCTTCTCGTTTCCCGAACCTGAGGGTACAGGAACAGCAATTCGATTGATACCGCCAATGTCCCCAGGAAAAAGGGCTGACTGCATATGGAATACATAGATGGAACACTCTGTGCGACCCGGTTCGTAACTCGTCAGTCCCACGCTGTATCGAAGCAGGGCTGTATTTGTATCGATATTAAATAATGTTTTGTCTGGAACCACTGATCCTATCGAAGGAAAACTTTGCAACTATCATCTACAGAAAGTCTCATGCTGTATCAAAGGCAGACATCTGGGTACCCGGTCATCACTGCCAGCAGTTATAAAGTGGCAGTTCTAGTTATTATTGTTATTATTATTACTTGTTTATTTACCTTTTTTTAGAAATGTGTTTCCATACTGGAGAATTTCATTGTCATTGCACAGAGTTTTTTTAAAATTATCATTCTTCTGATTTGTGTTGTATTAAACACGAGCAGGCCCCACCTTCCCTCTCTCATCCCCCTTTTGGCTGGAATTATATGGGTCCAGAAGGGGAATTTGAAGTGGAGTGAAATCGTTGCTGAAACTAATAAGTGACTAAATTGATGTAATGGTCATTTCTGGTCATGAAGTGTTCTGCCAAGAGTATGTGACAAGAATGCATTCATTAGTCCCCTTCCAGTTTCAGCGGAGGGAACTATCAGTTTTCTCTCAGTCTGTCAGTCCATCTGTCCGTCTCACCTGTGGGTTTTCAGACTTTTTCCCAATACCCCTTAACATATTCAAGTGAAACTTGGTACATGGCTTTATGATGAAAAGTTACAGAACAAGTTCAAGTTTCAGGGCATTTCGTCAACACCCAGACCCCCCAAATCCCCAGTCAGACTGTTTGCAAACTCCTCAGCCACCCTCTCTTCGTTAAACTTGCAAACATCCAGCCTCGGCTAGGATGGTACCATTCTCCTGGATTTAAGCTGAAACTTAAGAGTTGCTCCAACAAGCCTGTGGTTGGTATTGAGAAACTGAGCACTCTGGTATACCCTGCAGTTCTGGATCATCCCCCAGCGACCATCAGTGAGGACATGGTCAATTTCCTTTGTCACACCATCAGCGTTGGAATACCAAGTCCAGCGATGAGCTTGTGGGCACTGAAACCATGAACCAGCCACCCGAAAGCCATGACTTCTCGCAAAGTCAAGGAACTTAGTGCTATTCTGGTTCACAGTTCCAGACCCGTGAGGACCATCCCTATCAGTGCCAGTAATGGTTGATGCATTAAAATCCCCCAAGTCGAGAAAAGTATCTTGCCTGGGGCGCCGATGAACCACACACTCGAGCGTGGCATAGAATGCGTCCTTCATGGTGAGATCACTCTCCTCAGTTGGAGCATATACAGAGACCAGGGAAATGACACCAAAGGAGTGAAGAATCCTTAGTCTCATGATATGATCGTTTACCGGTTTTATTTCCATTATAATGGGAGTCAGCTTATTGATCACAGCTACAGCAACTCATTTGGCACGGTAACCATCAGAGCAACCAGACCAATAGTAGGTGTAACCACCCACCATGGTCGCGCAGCAATCTGATCTCCGAACCTCACAGTGTGCTGCAATACTGATGTTCAAATGCTAGAGCTCAGATGATAACAGAGACAGGTGATCATCAAATCTTAGAGTGAGAACATTCCAAGCACCCACCTGAAGGGAGGAGACCGCCGTCTGGTGGACGACACCTCAGCACCACCCTGACACACCCCACCACACCCACCCAGGAAGATTGCCCTGTGGCTTTTCGCCAATCTCGTCAGCCGGTGAGCTTCCCTGTGAACGGAAGCTGCACATGAAGTACTCCCACAGAGTGGGTTTTCAGGTTTATTTGCATTATTTGTGTGTGTTGTGGAATGAAGTGTTTTACAGTGGCCAGAATGCAAATCCTGCCACTGACCTCCTACTGCAGAAAAAGGTAACCCAACTGCAGGAGGTCGTCCACAGATACAGTTGGGCACCAGATATGGATGGCCGTTGGCTCACAAGGAGCTCTTCCGCCCTTTGACAGGTTTTGTTTTTAATTTTGCTGGGTGTCCATATCCACACACCCTCCTCACCAGGAAACCTGGTTGGGGGGGGGGTACGGTTTAGTCGCCCACATCCCGACTAATCCAGGCTCTCCCGAGATAGAGTACCGGCTTCCTGATATTTTGGAATGTAAGTACATGTTACGCAGGATACACTTAAACAAGAATCAAGTTTAGAAAATAACTAAAAGTATGGGATTTGGCATCCATGTCCCTATAAACAAACCCATTGCAGACCTGCTGACCACATTTGTGTTTTATTAATTTTTATTTTCTATCATATTCAGGATATTTTGTGTGAGATATCTTTCACAAAAACATTGCAACATTGATTATTATCAGTGCTAAGTATGAACAAATGTGACACAAAAGATAAAAAAGCAGGTAACTTCGTAAATACACAGACGAACCTTGATAACAACCTTAATATCAGGTGCGAAGTCCACATGTTGTTTTTTTCTTTCTCCAGCGTCTGAAGTTCATCGATAAGCTATCATACACACGAATCAGCACACACATGCAAACAAAGACAACAATGAACACACGACTTGACTCTTAACACAAGACAAGCACAGTTGTTGATCTTGGAGGAAGTAATTTCCTGGTGGACATCACATCTACTGGAGTCACTATTCTCTCCACAGTCGGTGGGGTATTTTTCAAGAAAAAAATCTTTCGAGCAAGTCTTAAAAGCTCGACACAAAATCTCAATTTCTTGAGTCGTTCCATCTCTGAGACTTCAGCAGCAATGAGAATCAGGAAGATTTTGAACGTGAAACTCTCCCACAGCAATAGTAAGCTCCACACAAACCCTTTTCCTCCCCTTTCTTTACTCGAATCTCTTCAAACTTATTTATCTTCTCTCTTCACTCTCCTGTCTTCCTCGATCTCCCTTTTGTTTCCTTCGTGTAAACTATTCTGTTCTGCTAATGATGCTCCCAATTGATGATGCACCCAGCCCAAAGGCAGAAAGAGCATTTATTGCATGACAATGCATTTGGTCCATTGGCGTTTGGCAACAAAAAGTGACAGAAGGACATTAGATAAATAAACTAACGGAAGATAACTTTAAGAAGTTTTACAAATAAAAAGAATTGTGATAAAGTAATAATACAAGAGTAAACTCGAATGGCACTTGATAGAGCAGATACCTCCACTTTGCCAGGCTGAATAGTTTACGTTTTGTATCCCACTGATGTACCGGATCTGGATCCTGACCTTAACCAAAATTTAATCGACTTGTCCTTGTCACCTGCCCAAACCATCCACCGAGTTTTGTCATAATCCGTCCACAACTTTTTGAAATATCATGCGATATATCATTTTTGAAGCCTGGTGTTGGCTTCGCAGTTAAGGTGGCTGGCTTGAGACCCTAGTCAGGACCTTAGGGTCCTGAGTTCAA
>NC_140964.1:86415793-86475793 GCF_056783735.1 Eptatretus burgeri | reverse complement strand
ACCAAGACTGAGATTTTCTCCACTCTTTAGTTTGACTAATACTTGGTTCGACCACTTATATATTGTGAAAAATGCGGCGGTAGCCCTTAAAAACCCTAACCCATCTTCCCATCGTTAAAACTTGTGTCCATATGGAACACAATATATTCTATTCACTCTATCATACAATATCCATATGGAACACAATCTATTCCATTATCTAAAATAAATCTCTTATCATCAAAGGCCCCTAATGCCTTTTTATTTACTTCTTCACTATATATCTTATGTTTATAACTTCTTATTGTATTCATTTTCCTATATTCTTCTTTCTTATTCATCAAACAATTATACTAATTTCTAAAAGTTATTGATTTCTTTATTACATATTTCTTTATTCCCTTTAACCTTTTATCAATCTGATCACCATACTTATAAGCATATGCCTTTGCTCTCAATCCAATAAACTCACTCATTACTTTTCCACCCAACTCATCCTTAAACTTACCAATAACCTTTTCATTCTTTTTTGAAAATAACTCACTCTTCTTACTAAAATTACTTGTATCATATACTCCAATGTTTTTCTTCATATCTTTATAAACATCGTCAGTTTTTATATCTAGAATAAAACTATCAGTGTCCATATACAACCATGAAACATTTTCACCATACTCTTTCTTTAAATCATTATACAAATAATCATACATCAATATCTTTGATAAATCAAGAACTGCTGTTCCAATATAAATTGGTTTATCCATGACAATACTTTCCTTTTTCATATGAATAGCAGAAAAATTCTCTGAAAAAACCTCTTCTCTCTCAAAACTTGGTTTATTTATCAATCGAGAAGCTTCTTTCCAAGATGTTGCAAATCTAATGTTTTGCCTGTTTCTAACATTCTCCATTGTCTTTCCAAAGACAGCATTATTCATCAATTTATAGAATTCCCCTTCAAATTTTACTTTTGTATTTGTTCTCATATCTGTATTGAATTTAATTTACTTTTTCATCCAAGGACTTTGTTTAAATTTTAAAACTCTATGAATTTTAGCTACTCTCAACCCAGCAGATAAATATTGTCTCAAGTTCCTTTGATGCAAAACATATCCCTCTTTATCATAGAATGTTGTTAATAACTTTTCTGTTGATTTGCCTTTAATATTAAAACTTTTATGATAATCACTGAACCATTCTTTCTTTGGGGTTTCTTTCTAACATGCAAAAGGAAGGTCTTTATGCTTATTATGAAGATCACTCGGGTACTTCAAATCAACTTCAAAATAATAACCTTCTTCTTTGTCATTCAATTCCTCTTGAGAAGAATTAACAATATTCATCAAAGCCTTTTCATAATCCTTTTCTTCCACCCACTCTAATTTACCATAAGGCAGAGATTGAGACATTGCCCATCCATACAAATTATTAGCATCAAAATACATCAAATAATTACTATCTTTTTCACTATCATAATTTGGAAGATATTTATTATTTGCTTTAGCATATCTTTTTGAACATACTTGTGATATTCCACCTCTCTTGGACTTCTCAATCATCAAAAGCATATCTACATCACTGACTAAATCTATATCTTGTTTTGTCATTTTCAACATTGCACTCCAAGCTAAACCAGGAGCTGTGAAATAGTGGGCAGGATCTAATCCATAACAATTTTTATCATGGCAGAGTGATCTAAAAGCTTCAAACACATCAGCTAACAATAAAACATCTGTTTTTAGATACAAATCATGATGTTCTCCAAGGTTCTTTATCTTAAATATTTTCCAAATTTCTTGTGCGTGTTTATATTCCTTATCACTTATCTCTTCTTCATAAAGGTTATTATAGAAACTTTCTTTTGAAGGAAGTTGTGTTTCTTTAAATCTCATAAATGAATCCATATAACCATAAGGATAAATTCCCTTACTTGTAAGAATTTTCTCTTTTCTTTGAATTTCATTCCTTGTTTCAATTTCCCCTCTAGTTAGAATTCCCTCTTTAATCAGAATTTCATCTATAATCAGAATTTCCTCTTTAGTTAGAATTTCATTTTTTGTTCGAATTTTCTGTATAATTAGAATTTCATCTTCAGTAAGAATTTCTTCATTCATTTCCTCATTAATTAGAATTTCCTCTTTACTTTGAATTCTCTCTTTAATCTGAATTTCCTCTTTAGTTAGAATTTCCTCTTTTGGAAAGAATGAATTAAGATTTGGAAAAGAGCCCGGGGAGCTTAGATTTGATGCGAGGTTGGCTAGTGGTGTTCCCATAAACTTGTAAGAATCAAGAAACCGAATACGAGTTATAGGTTTTGTGAATATCATTTTTGTAAATGAAATATACTTTTGACTTGTGTTTGTTATGGCAGAAATATTCCCTGGTGTTTTTGAAAGTTCATTTATAAATAGATGTGTATCATAGTTGGCGCTGTTGTGAAGAAAGACTGGAATAAAAGAAGGTAATTTATAATTAAGATTACAACAGGAATGAGCAGGACCTCTATATTTACCAGTAAGATGACAATGATCCCTAACTTTGGACTCCTCAATTTCCTCCTCACAAATATGACAGATATTGTTCTTTCTCAATTCTAATTTTTCTTCTATGGTTAATTTCATCGGTTCATTTGTTTCTTTCATTAATTTAGTTAATCTTATACAATCCTTTTCTAATCGTTTTACAAACTCTTGTGAAGCATTTTTTCCACTATACTGTTCAAGTTTATCATACTTTTCTCCAACAGATGATTTGATATAATAACAGAAACCACAAGGAATATGTTTTTGATATTTATTTGTATATGGTTCTTTTGGATTAGGAGAAGCAGTATTTATCTTTTTAAGGATACATTCAAAATCAGCGTATATCACAAATGGGTGCATGATAAATTTATTATAATCTTCAAAAGAAATCTTTTCACCAGGTTTAGGCATTGTAATTATAGCAGATTTATGATTACTACAATATTTTGAATGTTGTTCTAATCGTTCTTTTGTATGAAATGAATTAAGACATCGCTTACAAGGATATATTTTGTTTGCTGTTCTGAATACCTGAGAAGAGATTAATCTTGATAAATTATTGATGTATGTGTAATGTGAATTCTTTCCAACACTAAAATATAAAAGATCAATGTGTGTTTCTTCATTTTTATAGTTGTTTGAAATTTTTAATATTTGAACTTTGTTTGTATCCGTTAATCCATACACATTAATAGAAAGATTATTCTTTTTCTCAAATTTAGGAATATCTGTTTGTGGCATTGGGAAATTAAAATCTTTAATGTCCAAGGTATTCTCATATTTCATATATTGTTTTACTCTTTCTGAATTACATTTTGGTGGATGTAAGTGAGCAAGAACAGACCAGAGAAAACATTTATTATCATTATTCTTAATATTAACAACTGCCTTCTTTCGTTTTATTTCTTTTGGTAATTCAATATAAGAAGAAGCTTTAAGAGGGTTTGATTTTAGAATGTGTATATCTAAAAAGATGATTTTTTAATATTGAATCCACTTCCTACCACTGTATTATCAA
Organism: Eptatretus burgeri; assembly: GCF_056783735.1. Taxonomy (NCBI): domain Eukaryota; kingdom Metazoa; phylum Chordata; class Myxini; order Myxiniformes; family Myxinidae; genus Eptatretus; species Eptatretus burgeri. The sequence continues at coordinate 86,472,271 of NC_140964.1, read as the reverse complement.
CATCCTCCTCTTGTCTTGATAGTTCTTCATAAACCCCACTATTCAAAAAATCTTGAAATGATGTTATAAAATGAAGATCTGTTCTCATATAAGGAGTTTGTTCTTCATCTTGTCTTTTCATATTCATTTTCACTCCCATATAAAACTTTAAAGTTTTCATTTCTTTTAATGTCTTTTTAATAAATTTTTCAACATCAGGTTTCACTATTTCAATTGATTCAACTATTGATGATGGGCCGGGTTCTCCAAATTGAAAAATCCTTATTTTTATATGCCCTTTAAATGCCCCATCAGTGTTTTCAATATAATAGTCTCCCTTTACTTTAAACTCATTTTTCTTGTGTTTTTGTGATTGAATATGTCTATTATAACTACTCTTCAAAACATCCTTTGAGCAGATATCACAATGTTTTCTTTCCAACTCGAGGAGATATTTTATGAAATAGATTAAATGTGTGTTTGTTGGTTCGGAGGTGTTTTCTATAATGTTTATATTCGTGATTACAAACATCGCAGTACGTTGTATTCACCATATTTATATAATAAAACTTTGCTTAAACTAAAATTTTCTTGATGAAAATTTCGTTTATTTTACAGGTGAATCTGTGCTTAAACTAAAGTTTTCTTGATGAAAATTTCATTTATTTTACAGGTGAATCTGTGCTTAAACTAAAGTTTTCTTGATGAAAATTTCATTTATTTTACAGGTGAATCTGTGCTTAAACTAAAATTTTCTTGATGAAAATTTCATTTATTTTACAGGTGAATCTGTGCTTAAACTAAAATTTTCTTGATGAAAATTTAGTTTATTTTACAGGTGAATCTGTGCTTAAAACCATTTTATCCTCCAACTTTTTCACTTAATAAATACAATGTTTCAAGACACAAAAGACAAGTTTCAATCAATCTCTTCATTTGTTAAAGATAATGAGAAATATGTCAAGGATGTAAAATTGAACAAAGATAAATATAACAACTATTGGATAAAAACAATTATGGTGGATATGATGAGTTCTTCAATTTACTTCAGTGGAAGGGCTTTTAGTATACCTGGAAGAACATCAATTAAGGTATCTCTAACAAAAGTTTCTCCTCTCCTTCTGGCAATATATTCAAAACTAGAAAAAGCAATGAAACAAGAAAAGGTATCAAAAAATAAAAACCTTATGGATGAAGCTTTAGAAAGAAAAGATAAGACCATCTGTAATATGCAAGGAGAAATTTGTATTTTTTTCAACAACCCTAAAGATATAAATCCTGATGAAATAAAGGATGTTAATATATCAGGTGAAATGACATTTCGTTCAATTGTAGTTAAGGATCATTTTAAAATTACCTTTAATATAAAAAATGTAGCAGTTGAATCTGTTAATGAAAAAATGTATATCGATATCGATGGTAATGTTTTTTCTACTAATTAAATGAGTCAATATTCAACTGAAGATTTTGAAGATTATGAGAGTGATTATGATACCGAGAGTTTGCATTCAAACGATAGTTATGGCACCGAGAGTTGGTGTTCCAATGATAGTTATGAAAGTATAGATGATTCTGAAAGTATCGAAGGTGATATCGAAGATGAATTTCAGTTTAAGTAAAGTTTTACTTTATAAATATGAATAGTTTACTCGATTTTGAGCCTCTTGAATTCCATGATTCTCCATATGACAAATTTGAGAATTGTCCTGCGTGTGAAAGACGGGGATTAAACACAGAGTCAAAAGCCTATAAACAATGTATATTCTGTGATTATCTTCTAATTAATGATAATCAAAAATATAAAAAGGAAAATAATTCTTTTAGATTTACACCAAAAATGAATTACTTTACAAGATTGATTAGAGAAATGAATGTAAAGTACGAGGGTGATAACACACCTTTCCTTACAAGGGAAGAAACTGAACGTATTAGAGAAATGTTCAAAGGATTGTTGTTATATATTATTCATGGATGTGATTTTCAGGGAAATATCAACACAAGATATTGCATAAATAAAATAATGGATTATCTTGAAATTAAACCTGAACTTAGGATAAAATATAGAATTTCGAAAAAAGCCAATAATAAATTAAATAACCTGTTTTCCAAATATATAAATGAATGATTTTTTACCCATTTGGGAAAATAAGATAAAATTTGACAACCATAAAAATCTCCCAAATTCATTAAGATGCCTCATAGTTGGTTCAAGTGGATGTGGAAAAACCTGCTTACTTTTAAAGATGCTCCTCACTCCCAACTTTTTAGATTATGATAATTTAATAATTTTCACAAAGTCGAGTTTTCAACCAGAGTATCAACTACTCTCACAAGGTTTTAATGCTGGTCTTCAAAAAGAAGATATAATCGGTTTATTTAAACTTCAAAAAAACCTAAATGATTTTAACATTGAAGATATAATACAACTATTTTGTGATACACAGAGATGTAAAAAGAAATCAAAACCGATAACTTGTATTCTGAGTGATAATACGGATGATATACCGTCTCCCCAAGATTTGGATAAATCCAAAAAGAACCTCGTTATCTTTGATGATTGTGTTAATGAGAGAAACCAAACGGTAATGGACAGCCACTACACAAGAGGGAGACATTCTTCTTGTAATTGTATTTATCTTAGTCAATCGTACTTTCAGCTTCCTCGTCGTTCCATCAGAAACAATGCTAATACTTTTATTTTATTCAAGTTAAATTCAATAGATATAAACAATTTTTGGAGAGACAATTGTTCTACATTATGTAGTAAAAAGGAATTTGGGGATTACATGAAACACACGACTGAAAAATATAAATATATTGTTGTGAAACAAGATGAGATATTAAATGATATTTTTCAATAAATAAATGGATGCGAAAGAAAGAGCAAGAAGATTTAGGGAACATCAAGAGTTGGTTTCAAAAGTTGTAAAACAGCAGGAAGACATAAAGAAGAAACGCAGACAGAAACTAACGGGCGAAGAAGCATTTGAAAGAAAACAAGAGAAATTTTTTAAACCACTTTTAAAAACTTCCCAAGAAAAAATGAAAGATGTTTCCACAGTTCCCACAGTAGAATATACTCCTAAAAAACTTCAAATGTTAAAAGATTTCAGTCAAATGATGGAGGAAGAATTATAGCATATTGGAGAATTAGAATATCATGATGAAGAATTATTTCAACAACTGGAAGAGATTAATCAACCCCCTGATTATATTGTGAATGCTGTTCAAAACAATGAATATTCAGCGGATTCAAAAACCAAAGCAGGACTCATTCCAACAGAACAATCAGCAATATTTCATCTTGTTCAAGAAAAGGTATTGATATTTAATGATGAATTAAGGTTCTTAGGTTCTGCTCAACCCCCTGTTAAACTAACTCCGAGATTAATGTTTCTTCTCACAAAAGATGGAAGACAAGGTTCAACTGTGAGGGATGAATCAAAGTATATTGATAAACCATTGGATATGGAAAATAATGATGATAGAGCATATATTGATCTGCTGAACACTCTAAATTATAAGGTTATTCTTTCTGGTAAAAGTAGGAAGAATGAGAAGGAGAAACACATTATTCAGGCTTTAAGTATCCTTGGTTCAGGTGTTAGTTTTCTTCCAAATGACCCATCGCAATTAGTTAATCGACTGTTATTGTTGTTAGGCAGTAAGAAGGCTGGAAATAACAATTGTTTTAATGAAGCATCAGCCATTTTAGACCAGTTGATGAACATGAAAATAATTAATAAATATCAATATAAAGACATTTTATCTCATATTAAATAAGATGAGAAGCACAATCCTTAGTTTCAATTTCACAACAAGCGACCACACATCTTCATTCCCATACCCACTACAACTTGACACAACAAAAGAATATGAGGCATCTTTATTGTCCATGGAAACTTATAATACCTTATTTAATATAACCGAGAAAAATGACAAGTTTAGTTATAATCCGGGAAGTGGATACAAAACGATAACAGTCTCACCCGGAGCATATGAAATTTCTCAAATATCTTCCGAAATTGCTCGTCTTATGAAAGAACAGGGTGATGAACCAAAAAATATTGTTATAGACATTCAAAAACATACTTCAAAATCAACGATTAAAGTTAAAAATAACTACAAGGTTGATTTCACAATTGATAATTCATTTAGAGAGTTATTGGGTTTCTCCTCAAAAAAGATTGAAACTAATGGGACGTTTTACAGTGATAATGTCATTCAAATATCCTCAGGAATAAATTCGGTGTTAATTCACTGTGATTTGATTGATGGTGCTTATAATGATGGAAAAAAACAAATACAATATTTTCATTCAGCGCAAACTCAACCCCAATTGGTTATAAATTCAATATGGAACCCAAAAATTTGGTTTATCTACCTGTGTCAGGAAAAACCATACACAGGGTAAATTTTAGGATAACCGACCAAGATAATCGTGTGATTTCTTTTAATGGAGAAGTTATATCCATCAGAATTCACCTACATGAAGTTTTCCAATAAATAAATACGATGGTTATTGTGAGGAAACACGAGTTGGGAAAATATAAAATAATTACAGGGGATGGGATGCTCCTTTCCCCATACTACAAGGGTGAAGGTATGTATCTTGGTAGAGGATACTATAAACCTAAGAGACAAAGGGGTGTTGGACATCAATTTAGAGGAGATGGGATAATTGATACTCTCGTGGGAATTGGTTCAACTATTCTTAAACATAAAGATCTAATTGGTTCAACTGCTTCTGCTGTGGGAAATGTAGCAGGTGCTGTAAAGAGTATAAAAGATGCTCAGAAGGAATCTCATAAATTACAAGCAATAAAAGAAATTAAGAAAGGCAAAACTCAGTTGTCCCCCCAAGAACGACAGAAAATAATTCAAATACTTGGATCAGGGTTTCAAAAGTTTTAACATCTTTTTTTCCTAAATAAATACAAGTATGGAAGCAATTGATAGTATCTATGATTTGGATGATACTATTATTATCTCAAACTCCACTAAAAAAGAAGATTACTTCAAGGTAAATGCAATAACTGGAACAGACTGGAATTCGAATGGTACAAAAAGTTTTGAAATAAATAATCAACAAACCTATTTGAATCTCTCCGAAAGTTTCTTGTTGTGTAAATTTAAATTCACTAAGCCTGGGAATAACACAAACGCTACACTTGTAAATGATTTCTTCTGGAAAATGTTTGATAGTGTGCGTTTGTATATTGGAACACAAGAAGTTGAAGCGGTTGATTATGTCTCTGCTGTATCTGAAATGATGAAATTTACACTCTATACATTCAGTGATAGAATGGGAAAGGGGTCTGCCGAAGGTTTTATTCCTGATATGTCAACGGGAACAAACACAGACCCTGGATATACTCAAAGGAAAGGAATGTATAATGATGATACAAAAGCAGAAAATAGTTTTACTGTGGCAGTTCCTCTTAAAGGTATATTTGGATTTTGTGATCATGATAAAGTTCTGTATGGTCTTAAAATTAGATTTCAACTACAAAGGAATGATAATGAAAATCGATTGCTTTTTGGTGTTGCTAGTGCTTCTGGTGATCAGAATAAATTTGTAATTGAGGAGATGAGTTGGTATATCAGTGAATATACTCCTAATCTTAAAACAGAAGACATGTTGAATCGAAGACTTAACTCAAAGAAACCACTCAGTGTATCATACCTCAAAAGAAGATGTCAACACGTTAAACTCAATCAAACTACTTACACGTGGAATTTGGGTGTTTTGGAAGGAAAGCCACGATACCTGTGGATCATTTTTAAAAAGCCAGATGGTGATACTGTGACTGATAAGAATAATGCATTCAGTGATAATGCTAAGGTGAAACAACTTCGCGTTTCTCTAGATGGAACATTTTACCCACGAGATAGATTGGAAATTAATTGGGAAAAAAATGATTTTGCTGAAGCATACAAGTCTTACCAAAAGGTGTGTGAAAGTAATGGAAATAAAGAACCTATTTTGGATATGACAGCATTTAAAAGTTTGTATACAATCTATGCGTTTGACCTGAGCGCTCAAAAGGAAACTATAAAGTCTAATCGAGTGGATACTTCCCTATACATTGAAAGAGGAGAGAGTGAAGAAGTTGATACATATTGTTTGCTTTTGGAAGAAACAGAATTGCAGATTAATACAGATAATGGTGTGATGATTAGTCTCACATAATTTTTTGTTAAATAAATGAGTGGCAAAGTACCAACTGGGGTATATGTTAATCAAATCAATCTTCATAAACTATCATCTTGTGTTCAAAATCAAAAGCCTTGTACGATTAACGTTAATACAATTCAGAGAAAAGGAGCAGTAAGAATTGATGTTTTTCTCACAAGAGAACAGGTTAAAATCTTGAATGACACTGGCTCACTTAAAATTAAAATGACAAAACCAATGTTGAAAAAATATTCAATAAGAGAGACGAGTGGAGGATTTCTCCCATTTCTAATTCCTTTATTTGCTGGTTTAAGTGCGGTTGGAGCATTGACGGGTGGTATTTCAACAGCGGTGAAAACTGCCAACGAAAGGAAGGCTCAACTCCAGGCTCAAAAAGAATTGGAAAGACGTAACAAAGAGTTGGAGAAACAAATTAGTGGAAGTGGTGTAATTGTAGATTTTGCTGAAAAACTTGAAGGTCTGCCTGATAAAGCGAGATTGTTAGTTGGAGATATGCTTTCTTCTATAGCACAAGCAGGTGTAAAATTAACGAAAAGAGGTAATGGATTATATCTTTCTAATAAATAAATGAGCATTGATGAGTGGTTGAAAGAATTTGGAAAGAATACAACATCAAATTTACAACTTGTCAAATATTGTAAGAAATTAAAAATTCATAATGTGGTTATTTGTATGAGAGATGAATTAACAAATGTGCCGAAACATACAAAGAATATTATTATGAACTTAGAAGATAATAATGGGAACGGTTCTCATTGGGTTTGTATTTTTAATAGTCAAGACAAATATTATTTTGATAGTTTTGGTCTTCCGCCACCTGTTGAAGTCAAAAAATTCTTCCAGAATGGTGTTTATCAAACATTTCAAGTCCAAGAATTAAATTCCAAGTGTTGTGGCCAATTATGCCTATATGTGTTATTTCAACTCAACAAAAATAAAAAATTTTATGATATTATTTTTAATCTAATATAAATGACTTATGTTGGTAAAGATGGTTCTATCTTTGGTGTATCTCAAGAACTGGATATTGATTTATCAAATTATTACACAAAGGCACAGGCTGAACGACATAAATATAATATAACCAAAAATATTAACATGAAAAATGCTTATAAATTAAAAAATTATCCAACCCCAACTGAAGCGAATGACTTGGTGAGATTAAGTGATTTATCACAATATATAAACTTAAATAAAACGGCTGTGTATTCCAAAGATACAGAAGTGTTGATATTATCTCCAGGTCATACAGAATTCACAGTTCGAATTAAAATATTTTTTTTATAAAGAAGGGCGTATCGTTTGTATGAGAATAGAACAATGGGGGTATGATATGAATGATTTAGGGTATAATTGGTCATTTAAAATTAACCTCGAAGACCTGGAACAATTAAATCAGTCTCGTAAGGAAGAATATTATCCACTTGGTATCGAGAATGAGTTTTGTGGGTCCACGATTAGTAAACAACAAATAAAATAATTTAATAAGGGTAAATATAATAATGGTTTTGACCTTGTTTATCTCATGAAAACAGAAAAAACAGGATTATATATAATAAGTAAGGAAATACAAAATGATTTAACTATGGGAAGATGGGGAGGTGTTTCGTGCCATAATATTATTCTAACATATATTTCTAATACATAAATGACAGCAAGAAGGCTTCAAGAAAATTATCATTTCTGTGTTCAAGCATACCTTCAAGAAAAGGGTATTCGGTATTTTAATAAATATGTTCTACAACATAAGAATGAGGTATTTTCAATAAAAGATTGGCATTATGCTGATGTTGATAAACCGACAACTTTAGATTTAATTAGAATGTTAAATAATGAAAAAATTATAAAGTTAAGAAAAGGTAAGGCTCTTTTAGAAATTCAAAAGAAATTTTATTGGTTTCCTGTTGTAAAAAAAATTATTTTGGATACAGGAATAACAAGAAATCCTGATGAATATATGTATAATATTCTATGGGGTGTAAGCGATTCAAGGATAGTAAGGGATGAGGAAGGAGTTGAAGAAGAGAGGGAAGAGGAGGAAAAGGAGAAGAGAGAGAAGGAGGAAAAGGAGAAGAGAGAGAAGGAGGAGAGGGAGGAAAGAGAGAAGAGAGAGAGGGAGGAAAGAGAGAAGAGAGAGAGGGAAGAAAGGGAGAAGAGAGAGAAGAGAGAGAGGGAGGAAAGGGAGAAGAGAGAGAAGAGAGAGAGGGAGGAAAGAGAGAAGAGAGAGGGAGGAGACGGAGGAAAGAGAGAGAATGAATAAATATCAAAATATGGAAACCAGTGAGATTAAAAAAAGATTAAGGGTATTTCAGAAAATAACTCAACCCACCGAGGAGGAAAACAAAGAATTGGTAAGTCTATTTGCAATACTTTCGACAAGACTATTGACATCGACAAGATATGGATTTTAATTCAAGTTTTTCAAGTTTTTTTTTCTTAAATAAATGGGGGAGAGAGTGAAGGCATTTCTAAGGATTCTTTATGTTTTAAAAATTAAGATTCAAATGTGCATGTTGGAAACTAAAAAGGTTTTTGCACTCTGCAGGAATTTTTCTCATAAATAAATGAGTTATTGTCTCAAATGTAAAAAGAAAACTAATACTAAAAATATTTCATATATTAAAAGTAAAAATAACAGGGTTATACAAAAAGGTATATGTTCGGTGTGTGGTTCAAAAAAAAATCAATTTATCTCCAAACACAAACTCGGAGGAGATATACAAAAGTTTTTATCAGGAAGTAAATTTACAACTACTGGAATACCAGGGGAATTACATCTTCCAGGGTATTCTTTCTGTGGTCCAGGCACAAACTTGGATAAAAGATTAGATGAGGCAGACAATCCTAAATCCTGGAGTAAGCCTATCAATAGAGTTGATGAAGTGTGCATGAGACACGATATTGATTATGGGAATACCACAACGTTGGAAGAAAAGCATGAAGCCGATAGAGAAATGTTGTATAATTTGTCTCTGATACAAAATCCAACCTTGAGAGAAAAAGTTGATCGGTTCATTGTGAAGAAGATGATCAGTGCTAAATTGAAACTTGGACTTGGAAATTCAAAAAACTTGTACAGTACCTTTAATGAAGGGAAGGCAGTTGTTGTTGAACGTTTTAATCGTACCTTAAAAGAGAGACTATATAAAAAATTCACACAACTCAGTTCACAACAATGGTCATCTTTTATTCAGGATATTGTGGATAAGTATAATGACACGATTCACACATCAACAAATATGAAACCATCAGAAACATTTACAAAATTAAAATATGAAAAAGAGATTAATGTCAGAAAACCTAAGTTCAAAGTTGGTGATATCGTAAGAATATATAGGTGGAAATCTCATTTTGAAAAGGGTTTTACTAAACGATGGACGAAAGAACTTTTTTAAATTGTTGATGTAATAGATACGGTTCCTTGGACTTATAAGATATATGATTTGGAAGGGGAAGAGATTTTAGGTTCATTTTATTCACAGGAATTACAAAAGACAAAGATAAATTGAAATTTTTTGACTCCGCCCCTTTTTGATTCCACCCACACAAGCCCCCGCCCACACAAGCCCCACCCACACAAACCCCACACAAACCCCACCACACACCCCCCACAAGCTCCAATAAATTGAAATTTTTTGACTCCGCCCACACACGCCCCTCCCACCGAAGCCCCCCGCCCACACAAACCCCACACAAACCCCACACAAGCTCCACACAAGCTCCACACAAAAACTCCACACAAGCTCCACACACACAAACCCCACACAAGCTCCACCCATATTCATCATATTCACATAATTAGTGATTAGTTAATTAGTTCCCCACACACACAACATGTTTATTTAATTAAAAAATTATCCACCCATCCACACAAGCTCCACTCATCCACCCATCCCCCCATCTCTCCACCCATCCATTTATCCACACAAACCTCATCCACATAGGCCTCATCCACATTTACCCGTCCCACACAAGCTCCACCCACATAAACCCCTGCCCACATAAACCCTGCCCACATAAACCCCTCCCACATAAGCCCTGCCGACACAAGCTCCACACAAAAACTCCACACACATAAAACCTGTCCACATAAACCCCTCCCACACAAGCTCCACCCACATAAACCCCGCCCACACAAGCCCCACCCACACAAGCCCCACCCACACACACCCCGCCCACCCAAGCCCCTCCCACACACACCCCACCCACACAAGCCCCACCGAAGCCCCGCCCACACAAGCCCCGCCCACACAAGCCCCACCCCATCATCCCCCCTGTGCGCCCCCACCTTTGACCCACCACCCCCCTCATCCCACCCCCACCCTTCCCCACACACACACAAGGGGAGGGGAGGGATGGGATGAGGGGGTGATGGGTCATTGGGGGAGCGCACCTACCCCCCCCCAACCCCTCCCTCTCGTTCATGTCTTGATTCTTTTTTTGTAATTCAAAATCAAGTAATTGTAAACAAAACAAATATAATTTATTAATATTGAAAATATTAAATATTCATTTGCGAGAATGTATAATCTTTCCCAGCAATCTTCTTCAGATGTCTTGTGATTTCGAAACTCAGACACCATATTCTGTTTTGAAACAAAAAGTGGATAATAATTAGGTTTTATAAAGATAATTACATGGTAATATGAGTAAGCCTCGTTGACCACTGAATTAACACACCAGGAGCCTGTCATCCTTTCAAGGTCAATAAAATGAATTCCAGTGTACTGACAAAACCACGTCCAAACTAATGATGCAACCAACATAAGGCGACATTCTAAAGAGAGAGTGATATTAATAATAATTCAGAAATATTTACCTCCAGAAAATCATGTGTTGTACTCGTGGTATTAATAATAATTCAGAAATATTTACCTCCAGAAAATCATGTGTTGTACAAGATTGCTTCAACAGCTGATGTGCGATAGTGCTGAAAAAAAAAAGTCAAGGGTATAGATGAAGAGACAGACAGAGAGAGATACAAACAGACAGGGAAAGCAACACACACACACGCACACACACACACACATACACACACACATACACAGATAGACACACACACACACACACACACACACACACACACACACACACGTGTCTCACCATTGGTTTAATTCATTCGAGATCAGAGACCAGTCATTATAAATCATTGACCTCTTCAATAAGAGCAGAGAGAGGTAGGTAGAAAGACAGACAGAGAGAGAGAGACACACACACACACATGTCTCACCATTGGTTTAATTCCTTCGAGATGAGAGGACGTGATAAGACTTCGTACCACTCATTGTAAATGTCTTTCAATTCTCTTCTAAAATCATTGATCTCTTCAATAAGAGTATTAATTTCATGCACCACGTCGTGATATGTAAACTCAATTTCTCCCAATGACCTGTCAGGGAAAATATATATATATATATATATATATATATATATATATCAGAATTATCATGATTTAATTAATAATCATTTGCTTCATCGTTCAAAGAGAAAACCATACACAAACTTACCAACTCTGTAGTGAGCTGTTGTCTTCATCGGAAGAAAGATCGCCCATGCCTCAGTTGTAAAAATGAAAATCCCGTCTGGCAGAAACTTTGTCTGGCGAATCACTTATAAAGCAACGATGAGGAGATTGCTTAATCATTGGGTGTGGCCACAGGAAATGACAAGCTTCTCTTAATGATCTCATCTGGCCACCGCCCGAGTTGCAAATCATTTTTGTACATAAACCACGCCATAAAAAAAGTTTTGATTCAAATGTTTTCAGTTCGTGTTCTGAGATAAAATATAAACACGAGACCTTGTCTCACAGAATAGTTCCTATTTTTTCACAGCATGGCAGTCCAAAACCACTTCCTCATTCACACAGCACGACCGTGTCAAAAAACACTTCCTCATTTTCATGGCATGAACTGAAAACATTTGAAACAAAACTTTTTTTATGGCGTGGTTTATGGACAAAAATGATTTGCAACTCGGGCGGTGGCCAGATGAGATCATTAAGAGAAGTTTATCATTTCGTAATGGCACAAAAGGGGTGTCTTAAAAAATATAAAGATTCAAATGTTTTGTTTTTCAATATTTTAGATGGGGATTATTGTGCAAAGAAAATTAAACTATTGAAGGAATTTGAGAATGAACAAATGTTTATAGGTTCAATGAGTGAGCTAAACAATATGCATTGGTTATTTGATAAAGAGTGCCCCGAGGCTTAGACGTTTCAGATATTTCTTTAGAATCACCTTTAACAAATCTCTATCTTGTTGTATGGGTTATTTGATAAAGAGTGTCCCGGGGCTTAGACGTTTCAGATATTTCTTTAGAATCACCTTTAACAAATCTTTATCTTGTTGTATGGGTTATTTGAATAGAGAGTGTCCCGGGGCTTTGACGTTTCAGATATTTCTTTCGAATCACCTTTAACAAATCTTTATCTTGTTGTATGGGTTATTTGAATAGAGAGCCCCTAGGTTAAAAGGGGAGACAAATAAATATACCTTGGGATAAAAAGGGGGTTTATTTTTAGGGGGAAAAAAAAGAAAAATTTCATGGCTGAAAATCCCCCATTCATTTACATGGGGAAAAGTGAGCCAGAACCAGTATTCTTTACCTACTTGTGACTAGTTAAGGTGTAAAACCTCACACTAAATACTTTATTTGTAACTAGTTGACGTGAAAACCTCACAGTAAATACCTTGTTTGTGACGAGTTGAGGTGTAAAACCTCACACTTAATACCTTACTTGTGACTAGTTGAGGTGTAAAACCTCACACTAAATACCTTATTTGTGACTAGTTGAGGTGTAAAACCTCACAGTAAATACCTTATTTGTGACTAGTTAAGGTGTAAAACCTCACACTAAATACTTTATTTGTAACTAGTTGAGGTGAAAACCTCACAGTAAATACCTTATTTGTGACGAGTTGAGGTGTAAAACCTCACACTTAATACCTTATTTGTGACGAGTTGAGGTGTAAAACCTCACAGTAAATACCTTATTTGTGACTAGTTGAGGTGTAAAACCTCACACTAAATACCTTATTTGTGACTAGTAAAGGTGAAAACCTCACATTAAATACCTTCGTTCTCTCACTCACTAGTAAACCTCACTTCGTTCTCAAAATAGAAAAATGGAAGTTTCTTTTTTAGCCGCGTTGTGTTGAGAACGCTTGCTCCAAGAGAGCTCCGCGTTCTTCTTCTTCTTGTTCTTCTTCTTCTGGTGAAGACAAAACCCTTCTGGCGTGGCCCTTGGACACATTTGTCCTTGTTTTCATTATGCTTTCATCAGAGAAAGTTTGGACTGTTCTCTTCCACTGTAACTGCAGCAACGACTTGTTCTTCTTGTCTCCATGGTAACACAATGGAATGAGTGGAAGGTAATCTCGACATGTTGTCTCCACACTGTCCATCTCCCTCTATGTTGTCCATCTGTAATTCCAGTAACGATTCCATCGATTTCATCGATAATTCCGTCGATTCCATCGAAAATTCCATCGATTCCAGAAACAATACAAACACAAGATAGTCAACACCATCACTTGGTGAAGCAACGTGTCCATTTTGTTTGCCTTTATATGGAGTAAACGAGGACGTCGTTGGAAACACCTGTTCCTGATCCCAGTCGATGTGTTTCCTTCTCACTTTATAACCCTCATTCCAGCAGTTTCTCGTCCCATCGAGCCGAAGCGAGTTTACTGAATTGCAGGATTTCCTCATGATATCCACCACGGGAAATCTTTGAACAACATCATCATTTTAATTCCCTTTAAACAGTTTGAACAGCTTGAAGAAGGATCCTTCTCGAGCACAAATAAGCATTTTTAAGATCTCGAACCTCTTCCAACCAGGTAATTTCCTCAAAATCAAACAACCACGCATTCCCAATTTAATATTGGGTTTTCATAACGTCGGACACCTCAACCTTTAAACGTGCAGACGTTTAATTTCAACCGAGTCATCGTTTTCAAGAACATTTAAAAGCACAAAATGGCAGAGGAGGTGTGGCTAGAATATTTCCCGGCATGCTTCGCTCCTCCAACGTTCGACGATTGTTCTTTTGAATCAACAGACGTTGAGGGTTTGTTTGTTTTTCAATTAAATATTCAATTTCCAATCAATTCTTTTTCTCGAATCGTTGCGTTGATGTTAACGACGTAAACTACTACCTTCGGCGTGTGTGCGTGTTGCAAGTTGACGGTGATTCGAGGAAAGGGAAGCATTCCAGGGCGTTTCAATAAAACGTATACAGATGTTAAACATCGAATAAACGATCAGAGCCTGTGGTTTTGTATTTCCTCATGGGTAACACCTTCTGACTGATGACGTCATTACACTAAACAAACTCTCAGGGTGGATCTGGGGAGGGGGGTAAAGGGGGTGCGCACCCCTCCCCACACCCTCACCCCCCCCCTTCGGTTTCTGCACATGTTTTGGTTTCACTTTAACACAAACTGATATTTTCAGGTTGTTGTGAGAAATCTGCAAATTCTCTCAGGCATTCTGCACATTCAGGTGGACCAGTCCACCAATGACCTCGATGGGGGGTGTTGTGTTGACAATGTCACATGCATATCCTGGACAGGATATGTGCCTGCATTGCAACACCCCTCGTCAATCGTGGACCCCGCACACCCAAAAGACCCCGAGGATCCAAATGACCCATGGGATCCAAATGAACTGAGGACGCAAAAGACACTGAAGACCCAAAGGACCCAGGGCATCCATAAGAGCACGATGACCTGAAATACCTAGAGAACCCAATATACCTTGAGGATCCTAAAGACACAATGAGACTATCATGGACCCATCGGAATTCTGCATCATGTAAAATGTGATTCTGCATCAATGTCCCAAACCTTAACCCACGACACCCACACAAAATCCCATGTCCTTAACCTCCTCCCAACTCTGACATCTCTCTGCCCCCTTTCCCACCACACCCAAGCTCTGTGCTCCCCTCACAACACAATGTCCTCAACTACACCCCACCCCTCCCCCCCATAAAAATCTTCAAACCCCTGGATCCCAACTCTGTCCCCTCTCTCCTCTCCCTCCCCAAAGCCAACTGTGTCATCCCCTCCCTCTTTCTTCTTCAAGTCCGGACTGCCCCAATGACTCAATCTCCCTTGCATTTCTATCGCCTGTAACAGTGCCATCTTGTCCGTTTTGCATTTCCTCTGGTCGTCTGAGCGCATCAATAAATCGTCGACATACTGAATCATCACTGAACCTTCCGGAAGCTCAATGTCCTCCAAGTCTTTCCTCAAGGCCTGCGAAAAGAGTGTCGGACTATCGCGAAATCCTTGCGGAAGTACCGTCCAGGTGTATTGTTGTCCCGCGTAGCGAAAGGCGAAGAAGTATTGTGATTCCTTTGCCAGGGGAATGGAAAAATATGCCGAGCATAAATCGACCACAGAGAAATATGTTGCGCTCGATGGCACCCCTGCAAGCACCGTGACAGGGTGCGGCACTACAGGAAAAAATGATTTCACGCATTCAGACACCGCCCGAAAAACTTGCACGAATCTCCACTTATTTCCACTGGGCTTCTTTACCGGGAGGATAGGCATATGACATGGGCTCTTCGTAGGTATTATCACTCCTTGCTCCCGTAATGATGCAAGCACCGGTGCGTTTCCCTCGATTGCCTCCTTTCGCAATGGATATTGGCCCACTCGAGGCAGGGGTATCCCCTCTTTTACCTGAACTAGTGCGGGCCCATAGGGGCGGGCCCGTGGGTGCGTGCCAGTATGTGCAGCTTCATGCCTGCAGTATCAGGTCCGCAGCATCAATTATGATGTCATATCAAACGAAGAAGAAGAATTGTGATGCCCCCTCTCTCTCGCCCCCCTCTCTCCCCCCTCTCTTGCCCCCCCTCTCACACCCCCTCTCGCCCTTCTCTCTCCCCCCTCCTCTCTCCCTTCTCTTGCCCCTCTATCTCACCCCGTCTCTTGCCCTTCTCTCTCCCCCTCCTCTCTCCCTTCTCTTGCCCCTCTATCTCACCCCGTCTCTTGCCCTTCTCTCTCCCCCTCCTCTCTCCCCTCTCTTGCCCCCCCTTTCACCCCCTCTCTCGCCCTTCTCTCTCCCCCTCCTCTCTCCCTTCTCTCTCCCCCTCTCTCGCCCTTCTCTCTCTCGCCCTTCTCTCTCTCGCCCCCTCTCTCCCCCTCCTCTCTCCCCCTCCTCTCTCGTCCTTCTCTCTGTAAATGTATTCACAAATGTCTACCAAGCACAACGATTAATTCCAACATTGGAAAAAAACAGCTTTCAAACCCTTGGGAAACTATTGTTTCCCACGGGAAAATTCAAACCTTGGGATTAATTAATAATTTGAAAAATAATCAAACCTTGGTAGTTTGGCACATACCCAGAGAAAGGAACATACCCAGGTCCCCAGTGTCGATTGTGACGTCATGCCAAATGAAGAAGAAGAATTGTGACGTCAATCCTTCAAAAAAAATATTATTTAAATAAACATTAATTGCGATGTCATTCGTGATGTCATAGCACCGTTTCCTGTCATTGGTTCACAGATACATGGCCGTAACTTGGGAACCGCTCGTCCGATCGATATCAAACCCCGAAAAGGCACATCCGCGGGTCCCCGGCAATATTCCTGGCAAGTTTCAATCCGATCGGACCGGTGGTCGTCCGGTTATTAATAATTTGGAAAAAAATTGGCATGATAAGGTGAGAAGGTAGAACAACACCTTCAGCTGCCTTATATACACCTTTTCAACACTGAAAAAGCAGTAAAATGGCCGTAACTTGGGAACCGCTCGTCCGATTGACATCAAACCTCGAAAAGGAACATCTGCGGGTCCCCGGCAATATTCCTGGCAAGTTTCAATCGGATCGGACCGGCGGTCATCGAGAAACGGCGGTCGCAGACAAACAAACAGACAGACAGGCACACAGAGATTGCTGGAATTATAGATAGATTGACACAGGTGTCGCAGCCAGCACCCTCCCTACATCATTTGGATGTTCTGTCCAGAGTCTGTCTGGTACCTCCTGTAATCTTTCCTCGGTCCCCGCTCGCCTGTCTGTCTGGCGGCGGGGTTTCTCGCTGTTCATCTCATGCCTTTCCAACACGCATGTCAAAATTTTATCAGGTAAGCATACTTTCCATCCATCCCCGCTCCTAATCGCGTGTAAGCTGTTTCGAGCATCGCTACCCCTTTCTTTTGGTTCCGGGGCACATCTCAATCGGGTTATCATTTTTCCCAATTCTCCCGCACTGTGTTCTTTATTTACTGCCATTGAGACATGTGGTGTAAGTCCTTCGCTATGCTTCATTCCTTCGTGCTCTTCGGCGGCTCGTTCCACCTCCACCGCTGCTCCTTCCTTTCCGATCCATAAATTGGTTGTCATCATTGTGCGCTTCGCGGTGTAATCTCTATGCACTTTGGCTGAGTATTCAAAATCCTGCCCTGTCTCATCGTCGTATCCAGTACAGTGCAAAGTCAATCCCACTTCTTCCAAATCAATGTCGTTGCTAAGCAACCATTCCTCTACATCTCGCAATCTTTTTGCACTTTCCAAATCCCTACTCAGCTGGTTACTACCCTCCTGAGATACAATTCGTAACCAATAAACCACTGGTCCGAGTTCATTCATGATGAGGGTCATTACTTCTTTTTGTAATGCAAGCGTGGCATCCAATAAAACTCCATCTTCTTTACATGTCATAGTACACCCCATTCTACACAACAAATCTCTACCCAACAGATTCATCGGAGTGTGTTTCGTGACCAAAAGTGCATGTTCTCCTTTCAAGGGGCCTACTTCAATTCTTAATTAATCTGGAATCGGCAAATATTCTCTCCGTCCCGAGACCCCCATCACTCTAACTGAGTCGCCTGAAAGAGGCAGGTTCTTTATCTCTCCTTGTTTTAGTGTTGACCGTGTGACTCCCGTGTCTACACGAAATGTTACCGGTTTTCCTTGTACGTTTACCATTGTGGTCAATTCTCTCACGTCCCATGTTTCCCTTTGTAGAGCCACTACGGTATCCTAATGTCAATATTTGTTCTCCCGTCTCTGCTCTCCCCCAGGAGGCGCTGTTGGTCTTTCCCAATGTTGTGGCAGCTGGTGGTCCCAGCTCCATTGCCTGGGTGCAGCTTGGAACTCCCGGCTCCAGTGTCCTGCTTTTCCACACTTGTAACATTCTCCTGTCCTCTGTGAACCATTATTTCTGTTCCACAGTCTTCGTTGACCCTGTCCCCTCTCCTGACTTGGTTCCCAATCTGGCTTATCCCTGCGGGGTCTCTCTTCTCGTTCTTCATCCTGGCGGTCCTTTCTCTCTGGATTCCTCATTATTAGGGCGCTCTCGGTTCTATTCCCCCTCCTGTCTTCTTCTTTTAAGGTCTGCCATGCTTGTCTTGATCTTTCATGTAAAGTGGCGGGCTCAGCGTTTTTCCAATCTGAAGTTGTCTTTACTTCTCTCCTTATTTCGTCGCACAACCCTTCCACAAACGAAATGCTTAGGAATTGTCTGGGCACTACTCCCATCTCCTCATATCCTGAGTGTAGTTCAATCTGTTCAGACAGTCGTGCTTTGTATACGCTGGGTGGTTCCTTTATATCCTGTACAACCTCTGCGATTGCCAACCAATCCATCACTCTCGGGGCCATGTCGCTTGCGAATTGGTCCATTAATTTAGTTCCTCTTGTCCTATATGCTGTCTGTGCTACTCGCTCATCGTCGTTGAGGCGAGGTCGATTCAAAGTATTATCCACCTCGTCCTCTGGTTTTACTCCCCATGTCGCTGCGTGGGAACCCCAAACCGATCTGGGTGGCACAGCCGTGCATATGAATCCGATATCTGTTCTCATTGTCCCATGCATTTTATCTGGTCATGCAGTATTTTTATTGCTTTCCTTGGATTAGTTTTTAAACATTCTTCCATACTTGCTTTTACTCCCCAAATGTCTTGGGGTGTCCACAATCTCCAGACCCAATCATTGTGTGCCATTTGCATCATGGGGAACTGCTGAATGTCAGCCCTCCCATTGCTCCTTCCTCCTCCAGGACGAGGTAAATTCCTTTTGTTATCCCAGGTCGTGTGGTTATTTTCCCGTCTATGTTATCGTTCTTTTCCGCTGGCTGCGCTCGCGCTTGTTTCAATTGCTCCTGTCTCGCTTCCTCTTTTGTCATTCATTGGTTGAAAATTCCTTCGAGACCTGAATGCTTATTTTCTGTCTCAGCTTGTGACGCCGTTGACCAAGCGGCTCGCACCCTCCAATGTTTCTCTCTCTGTCTCAAGCCTCCCGCTTTGCCCTCTGTCAGCACTGTGCTCACTGTGTGCAATACTTTTGGATCGAAGGATCCGGCCAACGGGAAAGGTCTTTTCTTCCTGCCGTCCATTTCACCCAATCTTGCACTCCCTCTACTTTATCCCTTCCATGTTTTTCCCCCACGATTTTCAATGGTGCTCCTCTTGGTAACTCTTGAGATTTAACAGAGTTATTCCCCATATTTATGTTCTTTGCTTTTCAACATCCTTATAGCTTTAAAACGTTTCTCCTTTTATTACACGTAACCGGGGTTCCACTCTTATCAACAGCCTTTAAGCCTTCTTACAGGACTTTAACCTATTAGTCTTTCTTCACACAACACCTTTAGAAAAGAAGATTTTACCCTGCTTCTCTTTATTTCACGTGGATATCCTTATCCTCTTAATACAACAATACAGATCTCAAATGGCCGTCCCTACTACCACAGAATACAAGACAAACTCGTTACCTTCGCATTCTGCGAAAGGTTATGTTTTGGTCGCTGTGTATTTATTTATTTGTGAATATGTGTGTTTGTTTGTTATTCGCATAACTCAGAAAGTATGAAACCAAATTGCATGAAAATTGGTGGGATGATTCGTGATTATCCAAGGACGATTTGCTTAGATTTTGGGAGCGATCGGGTCAAAGGTCAAGGTCAAGGTCATGAAAAGGTTAAAAACAAACTTTTGAGCATAACGTCCTTCAGAAGACAGCTATCGACATGCAACCAACGCCATATTGTTCCAGGACGAAATATCTTTTGGGTACGTGGTGTCAGATTTGACGTGACGTCATCAGAAGTGCGTCAAAATGACGTCACAAGATGACGTAAATTTTCAATTTTCGACCTCATCAGTTTTGACCATAGCGTTTTGTAAGAATTACCTTAAGGACGCCACACACCAAATTTGACGTCGTTCGGACTGACCGTTATGACGTCATTGACGTTTGAACATAACGTTTTTCAATTGTGGCTAAAATGTCCTGATATTTTAAATTCAAATATCTCTGTAATTTGTCAAGGAAATTGTCCCAAATCCAGGCATTATGATCAGTACGAAAATATCTGCTTACTTATGAACAGGTTTTGCAAATTAACTCTATGGTCAAGGTCAAGGTCACACTCAAGGTAAAATATACTTGTAGGCATAACTTCAGATCTAATAGAGCTATTGACATGAAACCAACGTTAAAATGTTCCGTGACATAAGAGCTTTCAGGATAGTAGTCCGCGATTGGTGGTGACGTCATTGGAAGTGCGTCAAAATGACGTCACAAGATGACGTCATTTTTAAACTTTCGATTTTTTTCAGTGTTTATCATTCCATTTTGTTGGACTGCCCTCAATGACGTCTAACACCAAATTTGACGTCCATCGGACTGATGGTTGTGACGTCATGGATGTTTTAAAATGACGTTTTTCAAATGTGCCCGGAAAAAAGTAGCGGCGGCGAAGGTATGCGCTCTACCGAGTGCCCATTCTAGTTTATCCTTATTTCACTTGGATATCCTCATCCTCTACCCTTCCCAGTCCCAAAATACAGCCTTACAGCCCCTTCTGGTCAATCAATAAAACTGCATTTGACTCTCCTCATATGTTTACCTTTATTAGTTTGTCACCTCAGCAGAACCTGAAGCTGCGTTCAAAGGAACTCTCTCCGCTGGGTGTACAGTGCTTTCCTCAAAAGGGCTATCCTTTTGCAGATGCCCGACGTGTTGCGCACCACGTACCGTTTAGCTGAGACCCTTGTAAGTGCTGTCCACCAAGCGGCGCTCCTCCGGTCCACAGTATCAGAGTGCGGGAGTTCCCGTTCTGGGGTGCCAACTGTGAAGACTCCGTTCTTCAGCCAGGTATAAAGAGAGTCTTTCGAAGAGGATTCACAATGATGCAGCTTTATTGAAGGACCACACGCGAGCCAGCGGATGTGATGTTTGCAGCTCAACCAGCACAGTGGAGAGCTACCAAAACCACACTCAGTCTTACATTCAAAAACTCTCCCTTATATACAATCTATCTCTAATTCCAATCTATCTCTGGTTATAATTTAACCCTAGTTCGTGTGACAAGATCTCCAAATGTGTACTCAGGTATGAGCTAAGAGTTTTCCCTTCCCTCCCTCAAGGGAGGGTGGAACAATCGAACAGGTTATCTTCGGGCCCAGCAATCATCGTTGGCAATCCCTCTCCCCTGCCCCAGACTTCTTATCACTGTGGAGTGTTTGAAGGACAAACAAAACCCCCCTATTAAGTTCACAAAGATGGTAAGAGTAGGGACATATCTAGCTTCAAACTAAACAAGAGCCCAGGAGTGGAATGCTTGAGAAAAACAACATTTCTCGTCCCGTCGAGCCGAAGCGGGTTTACTGAATTACAGGATTTGCTCATGATATCCACCACGGGAAATCTTTGAACAACATCATCATTTTAATTCCCTTTAAACAGTTTGAACAGGTTGGAGAAGGATCCTTCTCGAGCACAAATAAGCATTTTTAAGATCTCGAACCTCTTCCAACCAGGTAATTTCCTCAAAATCAAACAACCACGCATTCCCAATTTAATATTGGGTTTTCATAGCATCGGACACCTCAACCTTTAAACGTGCTGACGTTTAATTTCAACCGAGTCATCGTTTTCAAGAACATTTAAAAGCACAAAATGCCAGAGGAGGTGTGGCTGGAATATTTCCCGGCATGCTTCGCTCCTCCAACGTTCGACGATTGTTCTTTTGAATCAACAGACGTTGAGGGTTTGTTTGTTTTTCAATTAAATTTTCAATTTCCAATCAATTATTTTTCTCGAATCGTTGCGATGATGTTAACGACGTAAACTACTACCTTCGGCATGTGTGTTTTGCAAGTTGACGGTGATTCGAGGAAAGGGAAGCATTCCAGGGCGTTTCAATAAAACGTATACAGATGTTAAACATGGAATAAACGATCAGAGCCTGTGGTTTTGTATTTCCTCATGGGTAACACCTTCTGACTGATGACGTCATTCCACTACACAAACTCTCAGGGTGGATCTGGGGAGGGGGGTAAAGGGGGTGCACACCCCTCCCCACACCCTCACCCCCCCTTCGGTTTCTGCACATGTTTTGGTTTCACTTTTACACAAACTGATATTTTCAGGTTGTTGTGAGAAATCTGCAAATTCTCTCAGGCACTCTGCACATTCAGGTGGACCAGTCCACCAATAACCTCGATGGGGGGTGTTGTGTTGACAATGTCACGTGCATATCCTGGACAGGATATGTACGTGCATTTCAACACCCCTCGTCAATCGTGGACCCCGCACACCCAAAAGACCCCGAGGATCCAAATGACCCATGGGATCCAAATGAACTGAGGACGCAAAAGACACTGAAGACCCAAAGGACACAGGGCATCCATAAGACCACGAGGACCTGAAATACCTAGAGAATCCAATATACCTCGAGGATGCTAAAGACACAATGAGACTATCATGGACCCATCGGAATTCTGCATCAAGTAAAATGTGATTCTGCATCAATGTCCCAAACCTTAACCCACGACACCCACACAAAATCCCATGTCCTTAACCTCCTCCCAACTCTGACATCTCTCTGCCCCCTTTCCCACCACACCCAAGCTCTGTGCTCCCCTCACAACCCAATGTCCTCAACTCCACCCCACCCCTCCCCCCCCATAAAAATCTTCAAACCCCTGGATCCCAACTCTGTCCCCTTTCTCCTCTCCCTCCCCAAAGCCAACTGTGTCATCCCCTCCCTCTTTCTTCTTCAAGTCCTCACTGCCCCAATGACTCAATCTCCCTTGCATTTCAATCGCCTGTAACAGTGCCATCTTGTCCGTTTTGCATTTCCTCTGGTCGTCTGAGCGCATCAATAAATCGTCGACATACTGAATCATCACTGAACCTTCCGGAAGCTCAATGTCCTCTTCAAGGCCTGCAAAAAGAGTGTCGGACTATCGCGAAATCCTCGCGGAAGTACAGTCCAGGTGTATTGTTGTCCCGCGTAGCTAAAGGCGAAGAAGTATTGTGATTCCTTTGCCAGGGGAATGGAAAAATATGCCGAGCATAAATCGACCACAGAGAAATATGTTGCGCTCGATGGCACCCCTGCCAGCACCGTGACAGGGTGCGGCACTACAGGAAAAAATGATTTCACGCATTTATACACTGCCCGCAAAACTTGCACGAATCTCCACTTATTGCCACTGGGCTTCTTTACCGGGAGGATCGGCATATGACATGGACTCTTCGTAGGTATTATCACTCCTTGCTCCCGTAATGATGCTAGCACCGGTGCGATTCCCTC
This sequence comes from Eptatretus burgeri, assembly GCF_056783735.1. NCBI lineage: Eukaryota > Metazoa > Chordata > Myxini > Myxiniformes > Myxinidae > Eptatretus > Eptatretus burgeri. Next base: position 86,448,518 of record NC_140964.1, on the reverse strand, counting down.
GATTGCCTCCTTTCGCAATGGATATTGGCCCACTCGAGGCAGGGGTATCACCTCTTTGACCTGAACTCGTGCGGGCCCATAGGGGCGGGCCCGTGGGTGCGTGCCAGTATGTGCAGCTTCGTGCCTGCAGTATCAGGTCCGCAGCTTCAATTGTGACGTCATATCAAACGAAGAAGAAGAATTGTGATGCCCCCTCTCTCTCGCCCCCCTCTCTCCCCCTCTCTCCCCCTCCTCTCTCGCCCCACCTCTCTCGCCCCCCTCTCTCCCTCCCCTCTCTTGCCCCCCCTCTCACACCCCCTCTCGCCCTTCTCTCTCCCCCTCCTCTCTCCCTTCTCTTGCCCCTCTATCTCACCCCGTCTCTTGCCCTTCTCTCTTCCCCCTCCTCTCTCCCCTCTATTGCCCCCCTTTCACCCCCTCTCTCGCCCTTCTCTCTCCCCCTCCTCTCTCCCTTCTCTCTCCCCCTCTCTCGCCCTTCTCTCTCTCGCCCCCTCTCTCCCCCTCCTCTCTCCCCCTCCTCTCTCGTCCTTCTCTCTGTAAATGTATTCACAAATGTCTACCAAGCACAACGATTAATTCCAACATTGGAAAAAAACAGCTTTCAAACCCTTGGGAAACTATTGTTTCCCACGGGAAAATTCAAACCTTGGGATTAATTAATAATTTGAAAAATAATCAAACCTTGGTAGTTTGGCACATACCCAGGTGTGGCACATACCCAGAGAAAGGAACATACCCAGGTCCCCAGTGTCGATTGTGACGTCATGCCAAATGAAGAAGAAGAATTGTGACGTCAATCCTTCAAAAAAAAAATTATTTAAATAAACATTAATTGCGATGTTATTCGTGATGTCATAGCACCGTGTCCTGTCATTGGTTCACAGATACATGGCCGTAACTTGGGAACCGCTCGTCCGATCGATATCAAACCCCGAAAAGTCACATCCGCGGGTCCCCGGCAATATTCCTGGCAAGTTTCAATCCCATCGGACCGGTGGTCGTCCGGTTATTAATAATTTGGAAAAAAATTGGCATGATAAGGTGAGAAGGTAGAACCACACCTTCAGCTGCCTTATATACACCTTTTCAACACTGAAAAAGCAGTAAAATGGCCGTAACTTGGGAACCGCTCGTCCGATTGACGTCAAACCTCGAAAACGAACATCTGCGGGTCCCCGGCAATATTCCTGGCAAGTTTCAATCGGATCGGACCGGCGGTCATCGAGAAACGGCGGTCGCAGACAAACAAACAGACAGACAGGCACACAGAGATTGCTGGAATTATAGATAGATTGACACAGGTGTCGCGGCCAGCACCCTCCCTACATCATTGGGATGTTCTGTCCAGAGTCTGTCTGGTACTTCCTGTAATCTTTCCTCGGTCCCCGCTCGCCTGTCTGTCTGGCGGCGGGGTTTCTCGCGGTTCATCTCATGCCTTTCCAACACTCATGTCAAAATTTTATCAGGTAAGCATACTTTCCATCCATCCCCGCTCGTAATCGCGTGTAAGCTGTTTCGAGCCTCGCTACCCCTTTCTTTTGGTTCCGGGGCACATCTCAATGGGGTTATCATTTTTCCCAATTCTCCCGCACTGTGTTCTTTACTTACTGCCATTGAGACATGTGGTGTAAGTCCTTCGCTATGCTTCATTCCTTCGTGCTCTTCGGCGGCTCGTTCCACCTCCACCGCTGCTCCTTCCTTTCCGATCCATAAATTGGTTGTCATCATTGTGCGCTTCGCGGTGTAATCTCTATGCACTTTGGCTGAGTATTCAAAATCCTGCCCTGTTTCATCGTCGTATCCAGTACAGTGCAAAGTCAATCCCACTTCTTCCAAATCAATGTCGTTGCTAAGCAACCATTCCTCTACATCTCGCAATCTTTTTGCACTTTCCAAATCCCTTCTCAGCTGGTTACTACCCTCCTGAGATACAATTCGTAACCAATAAACCACTGGTCCGAGTTCATTCATCATGAGGGTCATTACTTATTTTTGTAATGCAAGCGTGGCATCCAATAAAACTCCATCTTCTTTACATGTCATAGTACACCCCATTCTACACAACAAATCTCTACCCAACAGATTCATCGGAGTGTGTTTCGTGACCAAAAGTGCATGTTCTCCTTTCAAGGGGCCTACTTCAATTCTTATTTAATCTGGAATCGGGATATCTTCTCTCCGTCCCGAGACCCCCATCACTCTGACTGAGTCGCCTGAAAGAGGCAGGTTCTTTATCTCTCCTTGTTTTAGTGTTGACCGTGTGACTCCCATGTCTACACGAAATGTTACCTGTTTTCCTTGTACGTTTACCATTGTGGTCAATTCTCTCACGTTCCATGTTTCCCTTTGTGGAGCCACTACGGTATCCTAATGTCAATATTTCTTCTCCCGTCTCTGCTCTCCCCCAGGAGTCGCTGTTGGTCTTTCCCAATGTTGTGGCAGCTGGTGGTCCCAGCTCCATTGCCTGGGTGCAGCTTGGAACTCCCGGCTCCAGTGTCCTGCTTTTCCACACTTGTAACATTCTCCTGTCCTCTGTGAACCATTATTTCTGTTCCACAGTCTTCGTTGACCCTGTCCCCTCTCCTGCCTTGGTTCCCAATCTGGCTTATCCCTGCGGGGTCTCTCTTCTCGTTCTTCATCCTGGCGGTCCTTTCTCTCTGGATTCCTCATTATTAGGGCGCTCTCGGTTCTATTCCCCCTCCTGTCTTCTTCTTTTAAGGTCTGCCATGCTTGTTTTGCTCTTTCATGGAAAGTGGCGGGCTCAGCGTTTTTTCCAATCTGAAGTTGTCTTTACTTCTCTCCTTATTTCGTCGCACAACCCTTCCACAAACGAAATGCTTAGGAATTGTCTGGGCACGACTCCCATCTCCTCATATCCTGAGTGTAGTTCAATCTGTTCAGACAGTCGTGCTTTGTATGCGCTCGGTGGTTCCTTTATATCCTGTACAACCTCTGCGATTGCCAACCAATCCATCACTCTCGGTGCCATGTCGCTTGCGAATTGATCCATTAATTTAGTTCCTCTTGTCCTATATGCTGTCTGTGCTACTCGCTCATCGTCGTTGAGGCTAGGTCGATACAAAGTATTGTCCACCTCGTCCTCTGGTTTTACTCCCCATGTCGCTGCGTGGGAACCCCAAACCGAGCTGGGTGGCACAGCCATGCATATGAATCCGATATCTGTTCTCGTTGTCCCATGCATTTTATCTGGTCATGCAGTATTTTTATTGCTTTCCTTGGATTAGTTTTTAAACATTCTTCCATACTTGCTTTTACTCCCCAAATGTCTTGGGGTGTCCACAATCTCCAGACCCAATCATTGTGTGCCATTTGCATCATGGGGAACTGCTGAATGTCAGCTCTCCCATTGCTCCTTCCTCCTCCAGGACGGGGTAAATTCCTTTTGTTATCCCAGGTCGTGTGGTTGTTTTCCCGTCTATGTTATCGTTCTTTTCCGCTGGCTGCGCTCGCGCTTGTTTCAATTGCTCCTGTCTCGCTTCCTCTTTTGTCATCCATTGGTTCAAAATTCCTTCGAGACCTGAACGCTTATTTTCTGTCTCAGCTTGTGACGCCGTTAACCAAGCGGCTCGCACCCTCCAATGTTTCTCTCTCTGTCTCAAGCCTCCCGCTTTGCCCTCTGTCAGCACTGTGCCAACTGTGTGCAATACTTTTGGATCGAAGGATCCGGCCAACGGGAAAGGTCTTTTCTTCCTGCCGTCGGGTGCAGCTTGGATCTCCCAATCTTGCACTCCCTCTACTTTATCCCTTCCATGTTTTTCCCCCACGATTTTCAATGGTGTTCCTCTTGGCAACTCTTGAGATTTAACAGAGTTATTCCCCATATTTATGTTCTTAGCTTTTCAACATCCTTATAGCTTTAAAACATTTCTCCTTTTATTACACGTAACCGGGGTTCCACTCTTATCAACAGCCTTTAAGCCTTCTTACAGGACTTTAACCTATTAGTCTTTCTTCACACAACACCTTTAGAAAAGAAGATTTTACCCTGCTTCTCTTTATTTCACGTGGATATCCTTATCCTCTTAATACAACAATACAGATCTAAAATGGCCGTACCCACTACCACAGAATACAAGACAAACTCGTTACCTTCGCATTCTGCGAAAGGTTATGTTTTGGTCGCTGTGTATTTATTTATTTGTGAATATGTGTGTTTGTTTGTTATTCGCATAACTCAGAAAGTATGAAACCGAATTGCATGAAAATAGGTGGGATGATTCCTGATTATCCAAGGACGATTTGCTTAGATTTTGGGAGCGATCGAGTCAAAGGTCAAGGTCAAGGTCATGAAAAGGTTACAAACAAACTTTTGAGCATAACGTCCTTCATAAGACAGCTATCGACATGCAACCAACGCCATATTGTTCCATGACGAAATATCTTTTGGGCACTTGGTGTCAGATTTGACGTGACGTCATCAGAAGTGCGTCAAAATGACGTCACAAGATGACGTAAATTTTCAATTTTCGACCTCATCAGTTTTGACCATACCGTTTTGTAAGAATTACCTTAAGGACGCCACGCACCAAATTTGACGTCGTTCGGACTGACCGTTATGACGTCATTGACGTTTGAACATAACGTTTTTCAATTGTGGCTAAAATGTCCTGATATTTTAAATTCAAATATCTCTGTAATTTGTCAAGGAAATTGTCCCAAATCCAGGCATTATGATCAGTACGAAAATATCTGCTTATTTATGAACAGGTTTTGCAAATTAACTCTATGGTCAAGGTCAAGGTCACACTCAAGGTCAAATATACTTGTAGGCATAACTTCAGATCTAATAGAGCTATTGACATGAAACCAACGTTAAAATGTTCCGTGACATAAGAGCTTTCAGGATAGTAGTCCGCGATTGGTAGTGACGTCATTGGAAGTGCGTCAAAATGACGTCAAAAGATGACGTCGTTTTTAAACTTTCGATTTTTTTCAGTGTTTATCATTCCATTTTGTTGGACTGCCCTCAATGACGTCTAACACCAAATTTGACATCCATCGGACTGATGGTTGTGACGTCATGGATGTTTTTAAATGACGTTTTTCAAATGTGCCCGGAAAAAAGTAGCGGTGGCGAAGGTATGCGCTCTACCGAGTGCCCATTCTAGTTTATCCTTATTTCACTTGGATATCCTTATCCTCTACCCTTCCCAGTCCCAAAATACAGCCTTACAGCCCCTTCTGGTCAATCAATAAAACTGCATTTGACTCTCCTCATATGTTTACCTTTATTAGTTTGTCACCTCAGCAGAACCTGAAGCTGCGTTCAAAGGAACTCTCTCCGCTGGGTGTACAGTGCTTTCCTCAAAAGGGCTATCCTTTTGCAGATGCCCGACGTGTTGCGCACCACGTACCGTTTAGCTGAGACCCTTGTAAGTGCTGTCCACCAAGCGGCGCTCCTCCGGTCCACAGTATCAGAGTCCGGGAGTTCCCGTTTTGGGGTGCCAACTGTGAAGACTCCGTTCTTCAGCCAGGTATAAAGAGAGTCTTTCGAAGAGGATTCACCATGATGCAGCTTTATTGAAGGACCACACGCGAGCCAGCGGATGTGATGTTCGCAGCTCAACCAGCACAGTGGAGAGCTACCAAAACCACACTCAGTCTTACATTCAAAAACTCTCCCTTATATACAATCTATCTCTAATTCCAATCTATCTCTGGTTATAATTTAACCCTAGTTCGTGTGACAAGATCTCCAAATGTGTACTCAGGTATGAGCTAAGAGTTTTCCCTTCCCTCCCTCAAGGGAGGGTGGAACAATCGAACAGCTTATCTTCGGGCCCAGCAATCATCGTTGGCAATCCCTCTCCCCTGCCCCAGACTTCTTATCACTGTGGAGTGTTTGAAGGACAAACAAAACCCCCCTATTAAGTTCACAAAGATGGCAAGAGTAGGGACATATCTAGCTTCAAACTAAACAAGAGCCCAGGAGTGGAATGCTTGAGAAAAACAACATAAAGTTTGGCTTTACATGAGAAAGGACATGTCTCGGTTTGTTATCACTTAAACAACACAGTCAGTGCCTTCAGAGGGCATCTGGTGGACTGACTCACTGGTGAACAGTTCCACTAAAACGAGAGAGAGTTCTTAAAATGCATTGCAGAGTATATACAAATGGGTTCAAATCCCTGCATCAAACTAATATGTATGTATTAATTATGGATTGGATGTGACCATAAAATAGCACTCCTCACAGTCATTGTATCACATTATTCTTTTTATTACTGCCAATTATTTTGCTATCATTATTATTATTATTCTTATTAGTATGCTGTTTTCATTATTCTGAGATATCTTTGGGAAAAAATGGCATGATAAGGTGGAACGACACTTCAGTTGCGATATATACACCTTTCCAACACTGAAAAAGCAATACAATGGCTGGAACTTAGGAAGCGGTTATCCGATTTATATCAAACCTTGAAAAGGCACATCCGCGGGTCCCCGGCAATACTCCTGGCAAGTTTCAATCAGATCGGACTGGCGGTTGTCGAGAAACGGCGGTCGCAGACAGACACATGGACAGACACACATACACACACACACACACACACACACACACACACACACACACACACACACACACACACACACACACACACACACACACACACACACACACACACACACACACATTGCTGGACTTATAGATTGACTAGTGCGGGCCCGTAGGTGCGTGCCCGGAGGTGCATAAACGACGACTGTATTGGGGCATTTTTTCACCCCCCCTCTCTCTCGCCCCCTCTCCCCCCCTCTCTCGTGCCATTACCCTCTCTCGTGGGTGAGGCATGTCAGTATGTGCAGCTTCGTTCCTTCGCTCTCGCAAACGACGACTGGATTGGGGCATTTTTTCAATTCGATCGGACCAACCATATCATAAATGGCCATAACTTGGGAAACACCTGGGAAACATACTCAGGTCCCCAGCGTCAATTGTGACGTCATATCAAACGATGAAGAATTGTGACGCCCCCTCTCTCTCTCCCCCCTCGCTCCCCCCTAGACTCGCCCCTCCTCTCTCGCCCCTCTCTCTCGCCCCTCTCTCTCGCCCCTCTCTCTCACCCCCACTCTCACTCCTATCTCTCGCCCCTCTCTCTCGCCCCTCTCTCTCCTGAAACCTGATGTTGGACACATCCTCAACCATCTCTCGAACATGGAATTATCGATGTTGTTCAAACTTGGCAGACAGATCAAGAACAATGATTTATTTACATAACAATGCCATTTTATTTCGATATGAGATACAAGATGGCCATCTCACTGCCAATTTAATTGTAAAAAAACCCAATGTTGTGCACATCATAACCATTTCTCGGACACGCATTTTGCCAATGTTGTTCAAACTTGGTGCACAGATAATGAAAGATGGCTTACATAAACACCTCGTTTTTTTCGAGATCATATCCCAGATGGCCGACTGGTGGCCATTTTCTAACTGATATGTGTCCCCAACCATTTCTCAGACATGCATGGTCCGATTTAGTTCAAACTTGGAGCAAGCACAGTGCATACTGACATACGCATGCACCTCACTTTATTTTGTGATCTGATCAATGATGGGCGATTGGTCGGTTTGCGGCCATTTTAATTGAACATAAATGTGGCCGAGCAATTTAACACAAACATAACCTTTCTAGCCATCTTTTTTTTACTTGTTTTAATGCTGCATTATCTTTATTTTTAATTCCAGCTGTGTGTGTGTGTGTGTGTGTTTTTGTGTGTGTGTGTGTGTGTGTGTGTGTGTGTGTGTGTGTGTGTGTGTGTGTGTGTGTGTGTGTGTGTGTGTGTGTGTGTGTGTGTGTGTGTGTGTGTGTGTGTGTGTGTGTATGTGTGTCTGTATGTGTCTGTATGTGTGTCTGCAACCGCCGTTTCTCGACAACCACTGGTCCGATCTGATTGAAACTTGCCAGGAATATTGCTGGGGCCCTGTGGATGTGCCTTTTCAAGGTTTGATATTAATCGAACGAGCGGTTCCCAAGTTACGGCCATTTATCTGTCAACCAATGACAGGACACGGTGCTATAACATCACCAATGACGTCACAATGCTTCCTGTTTTTTTTGTTTTTTTTATATGATGTCACAATTGATGCGGGGACCTGAGTATGTGCCTTTTCAAAGTTTGATATCGTTCTTCTTCATCCGTTTCAGCTGCGTCCCAAGTGTTTCCCAAGTCATGGCCATTTATGATACGGTTCGTCCGATATAACTGAAACAATGCCCCAATCCAGTTTTTTTTTTTTGCGCATATGGCCACGCACGTACGGCCTTGCACGTACGGGTACGCACCTACGGGCATGCACATACGTGCACGCACCTACCGGAACGCGAGAACGAAGGAACGACCTGTGTGATTGTTTCTGGCACGAGGTTTGAAAGTTTTTTTTTTCACACTGACGGGCCACACACGTACGGGCACGCACGTACGGCCATGCACGTACAGGTACAAACCTATGGACACGCACCTCCAGGCATGCACGTACGGGCCTGCACATACGGGCATGTGACAGCGAAGGAACGGTCTGTGTGGTTGTTGTTTCTGGCACGTGGTTTGAAATGTTTTTTGTTTTTTTTGCACGTACGGGCACACATGTGTGGGCACGCACCTCCGGGCCTGCACTAGTCTTCTTCTATCTCTAATTCCAGCAATCTCTGTGTGTCTGTCTGTCTTTCTGTTTGTGTCTTTGTCTGTGACCGCTGTTTCTCGATGACGACTGGTCCGTTCTCATTGAAACTTGCCAGGAATATTGCTGGGGACCCGAGGATGTGCCTTTTCAAGGTTTGATATTAATCGGACAAGTGACTCCAAAGTAACGGCCATTTATTTATCAACCAATGACAGGACACGGTGCTTTGACGTGACAAGTTCCCCCCCCCACCCCATTTCCATTTTCCATTTTTTCCATTTCCATGCACGTACGGGCACACACCTATGCAAACGCACCTACGGGCCCGCACGTACGGCCACGCACACACGGGCACGCACCTACAGGCACGCACTGGTATTTTAAACTGGATGAAGTGGGCTCTACAGTTAGTATTGCCCCCGGGCCCATTTTGGCTCTTGACAGTCCTGCCAACAGCAAATTGTTGGTGTGTGAGTATACTTTATTTTATTCTTGGATCGACGACTCAAAGAGCTGTCCTGTCAGATGTGGTAATCTGAGCGGCCAAGGTGGGCGGGTGATGTTTGAGGAACATTTCTAGCCAGTTTCCCTGACTGGGAAGAGCAGCGTGGATCTTCAGAAAGCCTGATATAAAGAAGGAAAACCTCACACTAAATAACTTATGTGTAACAAGTGGAGGTGGAACACCTCAGCAGAAATACATTATTTGTAACTAGTTGAGGTGTAAAACCTCACATTAAGTACATTATTTATGACGAGATGAGGTGTAAAACCTCACCGTAAATACCTTATTTGTAGCGAGTTGAGGTGTAAAACCTCACATTAATGACTTTATTTGTGATGATGCGAGGTGTAAAACCTCACATTAAATACCTTATTTGTAATGAGTTGAGGTTAAAACCTAACACTGAATACCTTTTTTGCAAAAAGTTGAGGTGAAAACCTCACAGTAAATACCTTATTTGTAAATAGTTGAGGTTGAAAACCCCACATTAACTATTTATTTGTGACGATGTGAGGTGTAAAACCTCACATTAAATACCTTATTTGTAACTAGTTGAGGTTGAAAACCCCACAATAACTACTTTATTTGTGACGATGTGAGGTGTAAAACCTCACATTAAATACCTTATTTGTAACGAGTTGAGGTTGAAAACCCCACATTAACTATGTATTTGTGACGATGTGAGGTGCAAAACCTCACATTAAATACCTTATTTGTAAATAGTTGAGGTTGAAAACCCCACATTAACTATGTATTTGTGACGATGTGAGGTGTAAAACCTCACATTAAATATCTTCTTTGTAACTAGTTGAGGTTGAAAACCCCACATTAACTTCTTTATTTGTGACGATGTGAGGTGTGAAACCTCACACTTAATACCTGATTTGTGACTAGTTGAGGTGTAAAACCTCACACTTAATACCTTATTTGTGACTAGTTGAGGTGTAAAACCTCACAGTAAATACCTTATTCGTAAGTAGGTGAGGTGAAAACCCCACATTACCTACTTTATTTGTGACGATGTGAGGTGTAAAACCTCACATTACATACCTTATTTGTCACGAGTTGAGGTTGAAAACCAAACATTAACTTCTTTATTTGTGACGATGTGAGGTTTAAAACCTCACAGTAAATACCTTATTCGTAAGTAGTTGAGGTGAAAACCCCACATTAACTACTTTATTTGTGACGATGTGAGGTGTAAAACCTCACATTACATTCCTTATTTGTCACGAGTTGAGGTTGAAAACCCCACATTAACTACTTTATTTGTGACGATGTGAGGTGTAAAACCTCACATGAAATACCTTATTTGTAACTCGTAGAGGTTGAAAACCCCACATTAACTACTTTATTTGTGACGATGTGAGGTGTAAAACATCACATTAAATACCTTATTTGTAACTCGTTGAGGTTGAAAACCTCACATTAACTACTTTATTTGTGACGATGTGAGGTGTAAAACCTCACATGAAATACCTTATTTGTAACTCGTAGAGGTTGAAAACCCCACATTAACTACTTTATTTGTGACGATGTGAGGTGTAAAACCTCACATTAAATACCTTATTTGTAACTCGTTGAGGTTGAAAACCCCACATTAACTACTTTATTTGTGACGATGTGAGGTGTAAAACCTCACATGAAATACCTTATTTGTAACTCGTAGAGGTTGAAAACCCCGGATTAACTACTTTATTTGTGACGATGTGAGGTGTAAAACCTCACAGTAAATACCTTCATCGTAACTGGGTGAGGTGAAAACCCCACATTAACTCCTTTATTTGTGACGATGTGAGGTGTAAAACCTCACATTAAATACCTTATTTGTAACGAGTTGAGGTTGAAAACCTCACATTAACTTCTTTATTTGTGACGATGTGAGTTGTAAAACCTCACATTAAATACCTTATTTGTAACTTGTTGAGGTTGAAAACCTCACACGAAATACCTGACTTGTAACTAGGTGAGGTGGAAAACCTCTCTTTCACTACTTTATTTGTGACAATGTGAGGTGTGAAACCTCACAGTCAATACCTGATTTAAAACTAGTTGAGGTGTAAAACCTCACATTAAATACCTTATTGGTAACTAGTTGAGGTGAAAACCTCACAGTAAATACCTTATTTGTAACTAGTTGAGGTGTAAAACCTCATAGTAAATACCTTACTTGCAACTAGTTGAGGTGAAAACCTCACACAAAATACTATATTTGTAACTACTTGAGGTGTAAAACCTCACAGTATATACCTTATTTGTAACTAGTTAAGTGAAAACCTCACACTAAATACCTTATTTGTAACAAGTTGAGGTGAAAACCTCACAATAAATACCTTATTTGTAATTTGTGGAGGTTTAAACCTCACACTAAATACCTTATTTGTAACTAGTTGAGGTGAAAACCTCACACTGAATACCATATTTGTGACAAGTTGAGGTATAAAACCTCAGAGTAAATACCTTATTTGTGACTAGTTGAGGTGTAAAACATCACACGAAATACTTTATTTGTAACTAGTTGAGGTGAAAACCTTACAGTGAATACCTTATTTGTGACTAGTTGAGGTGTAAAACCTCACACTTAATACATGATTTGTGACTAGTTGAGGTGTAAAACCTCACACTTAATCCCTTATTTGTGACTAGTTGAGGTGTAAAACCTCACATTAAATACCTTATGTGTCTCTAGTTGAGGTGTAAAACCTCACAGTAAACACCTAATTTGTGACTCGTTGAGGTGTAAAACCTCACAGTAAATACCTTATTTGTAACTAGTTGAGGTGTAAAACCTCAGACTAAATACCTTATTTGTGACTAGTTGAGGTGTAAAACCTCACACTAAATACCTTATTTGTGACTAGTTAAGGTGAAAACCTCACATTAAATACCTTCGTTGTCTCACTTGTAAACCTCACTTCGTTCTCAAAATAGAATAATGGAAGTTTCTTTTTTAGCCGCGTCGTGTTGAGAACGCTGGCTCCAACAGATCTCCGCGTTCTTCTTCTTCGTATTCTTCTTCTTCTTATTCTTCTTCTTGGTCTTCTTGTTCTTCTTCTTCTGGTGAAGACAAAACCCTTCTGGCGCGGCTCTTGGACACATTTGTCCTTGTTTTCATTATGCTTTCATCAGAGAAAGTTTGGACTGTTCTCTTCCACTGCAACTGCAGCAACGACTTGTTCTTCTTGTCTCCATGGTAACACAATAGAATGAGTGGACAAGGTAATCTCGACATGTTGTCTCCACGCTGTCCATCTCCCTCCATGTTGTCCATCTGTAATTCTAGTAACGATTCCATCGATTTCATCGATAATTCCATCGATTCCATCGAAAATTCCATCGATTCCAGAAACAATACAAACACAAGATAGTCAACACCATCACTTGGTGAAGCAACGTGTCCGTTTTGTTTGCCTTTATATGGAGTAAACGAGGACGTCGTTGGAAACACCTGTTCCTGATCCCAGTCGATGTGTTTCCTTCTCACTTTATAACCCTCATTCCAGCAGTTTCTCGTCCCGTCGAGCCGAAGCGAGTTTACTGAATTGCAGGATTTCCTCATGATATCCACCACGGGAAATCTTTGAACAACATCATCATTTTAATTCCCTTAAAACCCCTCTCTCCCCCCTCCTCTTTCGCCCCACCTCTCTCGCCCCCCTCTCTCCCTCCCCTCTCTTGCCCCCTCTCACACCCCCTCTCGCCCTTCTCTCTCCCCCTCCTCTCTCCCTTCTCTCTCCCCCTCCTCTCGCCCTTCTCTCTTCCCCCTCCTCCCTCCCTCCCCTCTCTTGCCACCCCTCTCTCGCCCCTCATCTCTCCCCCTCCTCTGTCCCCTCCTCTCTCCCTCCCCTATCTTGCCCCCACTCACCCCTCTCTCGCCCTTCTCTCTCGCCTCCTCTCCCCCCCTCCTCTCTCCTTCTCCTCTCTCCTCCCTCTCTCCGTAAATGTATTCACAAATGTCTACCAAGCACAACGATTAATTCCAACCTTGGGAAAAAACAGCTTTCAAACCCTTGGGAAACAGTTGTTTCCCATGGGAAAATTCAAACCTTGGGATGAATTAATAATATGAAAAATAATCAAACCTTGGGAGTTTGGCACATACCCAGGTATGGCACATACCCAGAGAAAGGCACATGCCCAGGTCCCCAGTGTCGATTGTGACGTCATGCCAAACGAAGAAGAATTGTGACGTCAATCCTACAAAAAAAAATAATTGTTTAAATAAACATTAATTGTGATGTCATTCGTGATGTCATATCACCGTGTCCTGTCATTGGTTCACAGATACATGGCCGTAACTTCGGAACCGCTCATCCGATCGATATCAAATCTCGAAAAGGCAAATCCGCGGGTCCCCGGCAATATTCCTGGCAAGTTTCAATCCGATCGGACCGGTGGTCGTCCGGTTATTAATAATTTGGGAAAAAATTGGCATGATAAGGTGAGAAGGTAGAACCACACCTTCAGCTGCCTAATATACACCTTTTCAACACTGAAAAAGCAGCAAAATGGCCGTAACTTGGGAACCGCTCGTCCGATTGACATCAAACCTCGAAAATGCACATCTGCGGGTCCCCGACAATATTCCTGGCAAGTTTCAATCGGATCGGACTGGCGGTCATCGAGAAACGGCGGTCGCAGACAAACAAACAGACAGACAGGCACACAGAGATTGCTGGAGTTACAGACAGATTGACACAGGTGTCGCGGCCAGCACCCTCCCTACATCATTTGGATGTTCTGTCCAGAGTCTGTCTGGTACTTCCTGTAATCTTTCCTCGGTCCCCGCTCGCCTGTCTCTCTGGCGGCGGGGTTTTTCGCTGTTCATCTCATGCCTTTCCAACACGCATGTCAAAATTTTATCAGGTAAGCATACTTTCCATCCATCCCCGCTCCTAATCGCGTGTTATGTGTTCTGAGCCTCGCTACCCCTTTCTTTTGGTTCCGAGGCACATCTCAATCGGGTTATCATTTTTCCCAATTCTCCCGCACTGTGTTATTTACTTACTGCCATTGAGACATGTGGTGTAAGTCCTTCGCTATGCTTCATTAGTTCGTGCTCTTCGGCGACTCGGTCCACCTCCACCGCTGCTCCTTCCTTTCCGATCCATAAATTGGTTGTCATCATTGTGCGCTTCGCGGTGTAATCTCTATGCACTTTGGCTGAGCATTCAAAATCCTGCCCTGTTTCATCGTCGTCGTATCCAGTACAGTGCAAAGTCAATCTCACTTCTTCCAAATCAATGTCGTTGCTAAGCAACCATTCCTCTACATCTCGCAATCTTTTTGCACTTTCCAAATACCTACTCAGCTGGTTACTACCCTCCTGAGATACAATTCGTAACCAATAAATCACTGGTCCGAGTTCATTCATCATGAGGGTCATTATTTCTTTTTGTTATGCTGGCGGGGCATCTATGAAAACTCCATCTTCTTTACATGTCATTGTCCACCCCATTCTACACAACAAATCTCTACCCAACAGATTCATCGGAGTGTGTTTTGTGACCAAAAATACCTGTTCTCCTTTCAGGGGGCCTACTTCAATTCTTAATTTATCTGGAATCGGGAAATCTTCTCTCCGTCCCGAGACCCCCATCACTCTGACTGAGTCGCCTGAAAGAGGCAGGTTCTTTATTTCTCCTTGTTTTAGTGTTGACCGTGTGGCTCCCGTGTCTACACGAAATGTTACCTGTTTTCCTTGTACGTTTACCATTGTGGTCAATTCTCTCACGTTCCATGTTTCCCTTTGTGGAGCCACGACGGTGTCCTTATGTCAATATTTCTTCTCCCGTCTCTGCTCTCCCCCAGGAGGCGCTGTTGGTCTTTCCCAGTGTTGTGGCAGCTGGTGGTCCCAGCTCCATTGCCTGGTTGCAGCTTGGCACTCCCGGCTCCAGTGTCCTGCTTTTCCACACTTGTAACATTCTCCTGTCCTCTGTGAACCATTATTTCTGTTCCACAGTCTTCGTTGACCCTGTCCCCTCTCCTGCCTTGGTTCCCAATCTGGCTTATCCCTGCGGGGTCTCTCTTCTCGTTCTTCATCCTGGCGGTCCTTTCTCTCTGGATTCCTCATTATTAGGGCGCTCTCGGTTCTATTCCCCCTCCTGTCTTCTTCTTTTAAGGTCTGCCATGCTTGTCTTGCTCTTTCATGTAAAGTGGCGGGCTCAGCGTTTTTCCAATCTGGAGTTGTCTTTACTTCTCTCCTTATTTCGTCACACAACCCTTCCACAAACGAATTGTTTAGGAATTGTCTGGGCACTACTCCCATCTCCTCATATCCTGAGTGTAGTTCAATCTGTTCAGACAGTCGTGCTTTGTCTGCGCTCGGTGGTTCCTTTATATCCTGTACAACCTCTGCGATTGCCTACCAATCCATCACTCTCGGTGCCATGTCGCTTGCGAATTGATCCATTATTGTCGTTACTCTTGTCCTATATGCTGTCTGTGCGACTCGCTCATCGTCGTTGAGGCCAGGTTGATTCAAAGTATTGTCCACCTCGTCCTCTGGTTTTCCTCCCCATGCCGCTGCGCGGGAACCCCAAACCGAGCTGGGTAGCACAGCCGTGCATATGAATCCGATATCTGTTCTAGTTGTCCCATGCATTTTTACCTGGTCATGCAGTATTTTTATTGCTTTCCTTGGATTAGTTTTTAAACATTCTTCCACACTTGCTTTTACTCACCAAATGTCTTGGGGTGTCCACGATCTCCAGACCCAATCATTGTGCGCCATTTGCATCATGGGGAACTGCTGAATGTCAACCCTCCCATTGCTCCTTCCTCCTCCAGGACGGGGTAAATTCCTTTTGTTATCCCAGGTCGTGTGGTTATTTTCCCGTCTATGTTATCGTTCTTTTCCGCTGGCTGCGCTCGCGCTTGTTTCAATTGCTCCTGTCTCGCTTCCTGTTTTGTCATTCGTTGGTTCAAAATTCCTTCGAGACCTGAACGCTTATTTTCTGTCTCAGCTTGTGACGCCGTTAACCAAGCGGCTCGCACCCTCCAATGTTTCTCTCTCTGTCTCAAGTCTCCCGCTTTGCCCTCTCTCAGCACTGTGCTAACTGTGTGCAATACTTTTGGAACGAAGGATCCGGCCAACGGGAAAGGTCTTTTCTTCCTGCCGTCCATTTCACCCAATCTTGCACTCCCTCTACTTTATCCCTTCCATGTTTTTCCCCCACGATTTTCAATGGTGTTCTTCTTGGTAACTCTTGAGATTTAACAGAGTTATTGCCCATATTTATGTTCTTAGCATTTCAGCAGCCTTATAGCTTTAAAACATTTCTCCTTTTATTACACGGAACCGGGGTTCCGCTCTTATCAACAGCCTTTAAGTCTTCTTACAGGACTTTAACCTATTAGTCTTTCTTCACACAACACCTTTAGAAAACAAGATTTTACCCTGCTTCTCTTTATTTCACCTGGATATCCTTATCCTCTTCATACAACAATACAGATCTCAAATGGCCGTACCCACTACCACAGAATACAAGACAAACTCGTTACCTTCGCATTCTGCGAAAGGTTATGTTTTGGTCGCTGTGTATTTATTTATTTGTGAATATGTGTGTTTGTTTGTTATTCGCATAACTCAGAAAGTATGAAACCGAATTGCATGAAAATAGGTGGGATGATTCCGGATTATCCAAGGACGATTTGCTTAGATTTTGTGAGCGATTGGGTCAAAGGTCAAGGTCAAGGTCATGAAAAGGTCAAAAACAAACTTTTGAGCATAACTTCCTTCATAAGACAGCTATCGACATGCAACCAACGCCATATTGTTCCAGGACGAAATAACTTTTGGGTACGTGGTGTCATATTTGACGTGACGTCATCAGGAGTGATTAAAAATGACGTCACAAGATGACGTAAATTTTCAATTTCGACCTCATCAGTTTTGATCATACCCTTTTGTAATTGTTACCTTAAGGACGTCACGCACCAAATATGACGTCGTTCGGACTGACCGTTATGACGTCATTGACGTTTGAACATAACGTTTTTCAATTGTGGCTAAAATGTCCTGATATTTTAAATTCAAATATCTATGTAATTTGTCAAGGAAATTTTCCCAAATCCAGGCATTATGATCAGTACGAAAATATCTGCTTATTTATGAACAGGTTTTACAAATTAACTCAATGGTCAAGGTCAAGGTCACACTCAAGGTCAAAATATACTTGTAGGCATAACTTCAGATCCCATAGAGCTCTTGACATGAAACCAACGTTAAAATGTTCCGTGAAATAAGACCTTTCAGGATAGTAGTCCGCGATTGGTAGTGACGTCATTGGAAGTGCGTCAAAATGACGTCACAAGATGACGTCATTTTTAAACTTTCGATTTTTTCAGTGTTTATCATTCCATTTTGTTGGACTGCCCTCAATGACGTGTAACACCAAATTTGACGTCCATCGGACTGATAGTTGTGACGTCATGGATGTTTTTAAATGAAGTTTTTCAAATGTTCCCGGAAAAAAGTAGCGGCGGCGAAGGTATGCGCTCTACCGAGTACCCGTTCTAGTTTATCCTTATTTCACTTGGATATCCTTATCCTCTACCCTTCCCAGTCCCAAAATACAGCCTTACAGCCCCTTCTGGTCAATCAATAAAACTGCATTTGACTCTCCTCATATGTTTACCTTTATTAGTTTGTCACCTCAGCAGAACCTGAAGCTGCGTTCAAAGGAACTCTCTCCGCTGGGTGTACAGTGCTTTTCTCACAAGGGCTATCCTTTTGCAGATGCCCGACGTGTTGCGCACCACGTACCGTTTAGCTGAGACCCTTGTAAGTGCTGTCCACTAAGCGGCGCTCCTCCGGTCCACAGCATCAGAGTCCGGGAATTCCCGTTCTGGGGTGCCAACTGTGAAGACTCCGTTCTTCAGCCAGGTATAAAGAGAGTCTTTCGAAGAGGATTCACCATGATGCAGCTTTATTGAAGGACCACACGCGAGCCAGCGGAGGTGATGTTAGCAGCTCAACCAGCACAGTGGAGAGCTACCAAAACCACACTCAGTCTTACATTCAAAAACTCTCCCTTATATACAATCTATCTCTAATTCCAATCTATCTCTGGTTATAATTTAACCCTAGTTCGTGTGACAAGATCTCCAAATGTGTACTCAGGTATGAGCTAAGAGTTTTCCCTTCCCTCCCTCAAGGGAGGGTGGAACAATCGAACAGCTTATCTTCGGGCCCAGCAATCATCTTTGACAATCCCTCTCCCCTGCCCCAGACTTCTTATCACTGTGGAGTGTTTGAAGGACAAACAAAACCCCCCTATTAAGTTCACAAAGATGGTAAGAGTCGGGACATATCTAGCTTCAAACTAAACAAGAGACCAGGAGTGGAATGCTGGAGAAAAACAACATAAAGTTTGGCTTTACATGAGAAAGGACATGTCTCGCTTTGTTATCACTTAAACAACACAGTCAGTGCCTTCAGAGGGCATCTGGTGGACTGACTCACTGGTGAACAGTTCCACTAAAACGAGAGAGAGTTCTTAAAATGCATTACAGAGTATATACAAATGGGTTCAAATCCCTGCATCTAACTAATATGTATGTATTAATTATGGATTGGATGTGACCATAAAATAGCACTCCTCACAGTCATTGTATCACATTATTCTTTTTATTACTGCCAATTATCGTGCTATCATTATTATTATTATTATTATTATTAATATGCTGTTATCATTATTCTGAGATATCTTTGGGAAAAAATGGCATGATAAGGTGGAACGACACTTCAGTTGCGATAGAAACACCTTTCCAACACTGAAAAAGCAATAAAATGGCCGGAACTTAGGAAGCGGTTGTCCGATTTATATCAAACCTTGAAAAGGCACATCCGCGGGTCCCCGGCAATATTCCTGGCAAGTTTCAATCAGATCGGACTGGCGGTTGTCGAGAAACGGCGTCGCAGACAGACACATGGACAGACACACATACACACACACACACACACACACACACACACACACACACACACACACACACACACACACACACACACACACACACACACACACACACACACACATTGCTGGACTTATAGATAGACTAGTGCGGGCCCGTAGGTGCGTGCCCGGAGGTGCATAAACGACGACTGGATTGGGGCATTTTTTCACCCCCCCCTCACTCGCCCCTCTCTCCCCCTCTCTCGTGCCAGTACCCTCTCTCGTGGGTGAGGCGTGTCAGTATGTGCAGCTTCGTTCCTTCGCTCTCGTAAACGACGACTGGATTGGGGCATTTTTTCAATTCGATCGGACCAACCATATCATAAATGGCCAGAACTTGGGAAACACCTGGGAAACATACTCAGGTCCCCAGCGTCAATTGTGACGTCATATCAAACGATGAAGAATTGTGACGCCCCCTCTCTCTCTCCCCCCTCGCTCCCCCCTAGACTCACCCCTCCTCTCTCCCCCTCCTCTCTCGCCCCTCTCTCTTGCTTCTCTCTCTCGCCCACACTCTCACCCCCCTCTCTCGCCCCTCTCTCTCGCCCCTCTCTCTCTCCTGAAACCTGATGTTGGACACATCCTCAACCATCTCTCGAACATGCAATTATCGATGTTGTTCAAACTTGGCAGACAGATCAAGAACAATGATTTATTTACATAACAATGCCATTTTATTTCGATATGAGATACAAGATGGCCATCTCACTGCCAATTTAATTGTAAAAAAAACCCAATGTTGTGCACATCATAACCATTTCTCGGACACGCATTTTGCCAATGTTGTTCAAACTTGGTGCACAGTAATGAAAGATGGCTTACATAAACACCTCGTTTCTTTCGAGATCATATCCAAGATGGCCGACTGGTGGCCATTTTCTAACTGATATGTGTCCCCAACCATTTCTCAGACATGCATGGTCCGATTTTGTTCAAACTTGGTGCAAGCACAGTGCATACTGACATACGCATGCACCTCACTTTATTTTGTGATCTGATCAATGATGGGCGATTGGTAGGCTTGCGGCCATTTTAATTGAACATAAATGTGGGCGAGCAATTTAACATAAACATAACCTTTCTAGCTCTCTTTTTTTTACTTGTTTTAATGCTGCATTATCGCTATTTTTAATTCCAGCAGTGTGTGTGTGTGTGTGTGTGTGTGTGTGTGTGTGTGTGTGTGTGTGTGTGTGTGTGTGTGTGTGTGTGTGTGAGTGTGTGTGTGTGTGTGTGTGTGTGTGTGTGTGTGTGTGTGTGTGTGTGTGTGTGTGTGTGTGTGTGTGTGTGTGTGTGTGTGTGTGTGTGTGTGTGTGTGTGTGTGTGTGTGTGTGTGTGTGTGTATGTGTGTCTGTATGTGTCTGTATGTGTGTCTGCAACCGCCGTTTCTCGACAACCACTGGTCCGATCTGATTGAAACTTGCCAGGAATATTGCTGGGGCCCTGCGGATGTGCCTTTTCAAGGTTTGATATTAATCGGACAAGCGGTTCCCAAGTTACTGCCATTTATCTGTCAACCAATGACAGGACACGGTGCTGGGACGGGGACCTGAGTATGTGCCTTTTCAAAGTTTGATATCGATCTTCTTCATCCGATTCAGCTGCGTCCCAAGTGTTTCCCAAGTTATGGCCATTTATGATACGGTTCGTCCGATATAATTGAAACAATGCCCCAATCCAGTTTTTTTTTGCGCATATGGCCACGCATGTACGGCCTTGCACGTACGGGTACGCACCTACGGGCATGCACATACGTGCACGCACCTACCGGAACGCGAGAGCGAAGGAACGACCTGTGTGATTGTTTCTGGCACGAGGTTTGAAAGTTTTTTCTCACACTGACGGGCCACACACGTACGGGCACGCACGTACGGCCATGCACGTACAGGCACACACCTATGGGCATGCACCTCCAGGCATGCACGTACGGGCCCGCACATACGGGCACATGAGAGCGAAGAAACGGTCTGTGTGGTTGTTGTTTCTGGCACGTGGTTTGAAATGTTTTTTGTTTTTTTTTGCACGTACGGGCACACATGTATGGGCACGCACCTACGGGCCTGCACTAGTCTTCTTCTATCTCTAATTCCAGCAATCTCTATGTGTGTCTGTCTGTCTTTCTATTTGTGTCTTTGTCTGTGACCGCCATTTCTCGATGACCACTGGTCCGTTCTCATTGAAACTTGCCAGGAATATTGCTGGGGACCCGAGGATGTGCCTTTTCAAGGTTTGATATTAATCGGACAAGCGACTCCAAAGTAACGGCCATTTATTTATCAACCAATGACAGGACACGGTGCTTTGACGTGACAAGTTCCCCCCCCCCCCACCCCATTTCCATTTTCCATTTTTTCCATTTCCATGCACGTACGGGCACACACCTATGCAAACGCACCTACGGGCCCGCACGTACGGCCACGCACACACGGGCACGCACCTTCAGGCACGCACTGGTATTTTAAACTGGATGAAGTGGGCGATACACTTAGTATTGCCCCCGGGCCCATTTTGGCTCTTGACAGTCCTGCCAACAGCAAATTGTTGGTGTGTGAGTATACTTTATTTTATTCTTGGATCGACGACTCAAAGAGCTGTCCTGTCAGATGTGGTAATCTGAGCGGCCAAGCTGGGCGGGTGATGTTTGAGGAACATTTCTAGCCAGTTTCCCTGACTGGGAAGAGCAGCGTGGATCTTCAGAAAGCCTGATATAAAGAAGGAAAACCTCACACTAAATAACTTATGTGTAACAAGTGGAGGTGGAACACCTCAGCAGAAATACATTATTTGTAACTAGTTGAGGTGTAAAACCTCACATTAAGTACATTATTTATGACGAGATGAGGTGTAAAACCTCACCGTAAATACCTTATTTGTAGCGAGTTGAGGTGTAAAACCTCACATTAATGACTTTATTTGTGATGATGCGAGGTGTAAAACCTCACATTAAATACCTTATTTGTAATGAGTTGAGGTTAAAACCTAACACTGAATACCTTTTTTGCAAAAAGTTGAGGTGAAAACCTCACAGTAAATACCTTATTTGTAAATAGTTGAGGTTGAAAACCCCACATTAACTATTTATTTGTGACGATGTGAGGTGTAAAAGCTCACATTAAATACCTTATTTGTAACTAGTTGAGGTTGAAAACCCCACAATAACTACTTTATTTGTGACGATGTGAGGTGTAAAACCTCACATTAAATACCTTATTTGTAACGAGTTGAGGTTGAAAACCCCACATTAACTATGTATTTGTGACGATGTGAGGTGCAAAACCTCACATTAAATACCTTATTTGTAAATAGTTGAGGTTGAAAACCCCACATTAACTATGTATTTGTGACGATGTGAGGTGTAAAACCTCACATTAAATATCTTCTTTGTAACTAGTTGAGGTTGAAAACCCCACATTAACTTCTTTATTTGTGACGATGTGAGGTGTGAAACCTCACACTTAATACCTGATTTGTGACTAGTTGAGGTGTAAAACCTCACACTTAATACCTTATTTGTGACTAGTTGAGGTGTAAAACCTCACAGTAAATACCTTATTCGTAAGTAGGTGAGGTGAAAACCCCACATTACCTACTTTATTTGTGACGATGTGAGGTGTAAAACCTCACATTACATACCTTATTTGTCACGAGTTGAGGTTGAAAACCAAACATTAACTTCTTTATTTGTGACGATGTGAGGTTTAAAACCTCACAGTAAATACCTTATTCGTAAGTAGTTGAGGTGAAAACCCCACATTAACTACTTTATTTGTGACGATGTGAGGTGTAAAACCTCACATTACATTCCTTATTTGTCACGAGTTGAGGTTGAAAACCCCACATTAACTACTTTATTTGTGACGATGTGAGGTGTAAAACCTCACATGAAATACCTTATTTGTAACTCGTAGAGGTTGAAAACCCCACATTAACTACTTTATTTGTGACGATGTGAGGTGTAAAACATCACATTAAATACCTTATTTGTAACTCGTTGAGGTTGAAAACCTCACATTAACTACTTTATTTGTGACGATGTGAGGTGTAAAACCTCACATGAAATACCTTATTTGTAACTCGTAGAGGTTGAAAACCCCACATTAACTACTTTATTTGTGACGATGTGAGGTGTAAAACCTCACATTAAATACCTTATTTGTAACTCGTTGAGGTTGAAAACCCCACATTAACTACTTTATTTGTGACGATGTGAGGTGTAAAACCTCACATGAAATACCTTATTTGTAACTCGTAGAGGTTGAAAACCCCGGATTAACTACTTTATTTGTGACGATGTGAGGTGTAAAACCTCACAGTAAATACCTTCATCGTAACTGGGTGAGGTGAAAACCCCACATTAACTCCTTTATTTGTGACGATGTGAGGTGTAAAACCTCACATTAAATACCTTATTTGTAACGAGTTGAGGTTGAAAACCTCACATTAACTTCTTTATTTGTGACGATGTGAGTTGTAAAACCTCACATTAAATACCTTATTTGTAACTTGTTGAGGTTGAAAACCTCACACGAAATACCTGACTTGTAACTAGGTGAGGTGGAAAACCTCTCTTTCACTACTTTATTTGTGACAATGTGAGGTGTGAAACCTCACAGTCAATACCTGATTTAAAACTAGTTGAGGTGTAAAACCTCACATTAAATACCTTATTGGTAACTAGTTGAGGTGAAAACCTCACAGTAAATACCTTATTTGTAACTAGTTGAGGTGTAAAACCTCATAGTAAATACCTTACTTGCAACTAGTTGAGGTGAAAACCTCACACAAAATACTATATTTGTAACTACTTGAGGTGTAAAACCTCACAGTATATACCTTATTTGTAACTAGTTAAGTGAAAACCTCACACTAAATACCTTATTTGTAACAAGTTGAGGTGAAAACCTCACAATAAATACCTTATTTGTAATTTGTGGAGGTTTAAACCTCACACTAAATACCTTATTTGTAACTAGTTGAGGTGAAAACCTCACACTGAATACCATATTTGTGACAAGTTGAGGTATAAAACCTCAGAGTAAATACCTTATTTGTGACTAGTTGAGGTGTAAAACATCACACGAAATACTTTATTTGTAACTAGTTGAGGTGAAAACCTTACAGTGAATACCTTATTTGTGACTAGTTGAGGTGTAAAACCTCACACTTAATACATGATTTGTGACTAGTTGAGGTGTAAAACCTCACACTTAATCCCTTATTTGTGACTAGTTGAGGTGTAAAACCTCACATTAAATACCTTATGTGTCTCTAGTTGAGGTGTAAAACCTCACAGTAAACACCTAATTTGTGACTCGTTGAGGTGTAAAACCTCACAGTAAATACCTTATTTGTAACTAGTTGAGGTGTAAAACCTCAGACTAAATACCTTATTTGTGACTAGTTGAGGTGTAAAACCTCACACTAAATACCTTATTTGTGACTAGTTAAGGTGAAAACCTCACATTAAATACCTTCGTTGTCTCACTTGTAAACCTCACTTCGTTCTCAAAATAGAATAATGGAAGTTTCTTTTTTAGCCGCGTCGTGTTGAGAACGCTGGCTCCAACAGATCTCCGCGTTCTTCTTCTTCGTATTCTTCTTCTTCTTATTCTTCTTCTTGGTCTTCTTGTTCTTCTTCTTCTGGTGAAGACAAAACCCTTCTGGCGCGGCTCTTGGACACATTTGTCCTTGTTTTCATTATGCTTTCATCAGAGAAAGTTTGGACTGTTCTCTTCCACTGCAACTGCAGCAACGACTTGTTCTTCTTGTCTCCATGGTAACACAATGGAATGAGTGGACAAGGTAATCTCGACATGTTGTCTCCACGCTGTCCATCTCCCTCCATGTTGTCCATCTGTAATTCTAGTAACGATTCCATCGATTTCATCGATAATTCCATCGATTCCATCGAAAATTCCATCGATTCCAGAAACAATACAAACACAAGATAGTCAACACCATCACTTGGTGAAGCAACGTGTCCGTTTTGTTTGCCTTTATATGGAGTAAACGAGGACGTCGTTGGAAACGCCTGTTCCTGATCCCAGTCGATGTGTTTCCTTCTCACTTGATAACCCTCATTCCAGCAGTTTCTCGTCCCGTCGAGCCGAAGCGAGTTTACTGAATTGCAGGATTTCCTCATGATATCCACCACGGGAAATCTTTGAACAACATCATCATTTTAATTCCCTTAAAACCCCTCTCTCCCCCCTCCTCTTTCGCCCCACCTCTCTCGCCCCCCTCTCTCCCTCCCCTCTCTTGCCCCCCCTCTCACACCCCCTCTCGCCCTTCTCTCTCCCCCTCCTCTCTCCCTTCTCTCTCCCCCTCCTCTCGCCCTTCTCTCTTCCCCCTCCTCCCTCCCTCCCCTCTCTTGCCACCCCTCTCTCGCCCCTCATCTCTCCCCCCTCCTCTGTCCCCTCCTCTCTCCCTCCCCTATCTTGTCCCCACTCACCCCTCTCTCGCCCTTCTCTCTCGCCTCCTCTCCCCCCCTCCTCTCTCCTTCTCCTCTCTCCTCCCTCTCTCCGTAAATGTATTCACAAATGTCTACCAAGCACAACGATTAATTCCAACCTTGGGAAAAAACAGCTTTCAAACCCTTGGGAAACAGTTGTTTCCCATGGGAAAATTCAAACCTTGGGATGAATTAATAATATGAAAAATAATCAAACCTTGGGAGTTTGGCACATACCCAGGTATGGCACATACCCAGAGAAAGGCACATGCCCAGGTCCCCAGTGTCGATTGTGACGTCATGCCAAACGAAGAAGAATTGTGACGTCAATCCTACAAAAAAAAATAATTGTTTAAATAAACATTAATTGTGATGTCATTCGTGATGTCATATCACCGTGTCCTGTCATTGGTTCACAGATACATGGCCGTAACTTCGGAACCGCTCATCCGATCGATATCAAATCTCGAAAAGGCAAATCCGCGGGTCCCCGGCAATATTCCTGGCAAGTTTCAATCCGATCGGACCGGTGGTCGTCCGGTTATTAATAATTTGGGAAAAAATTGGCATGATAAGGTGAGAAGGTAGAACTACACCTTCAGCTGCCAATATACACCTTTTCAACACTGAAAAAGCAGTAAAATGGCCGTAACTTGGGAACCGCTCGTCCGATTGACATCAAACCTCGAAAATGCACATCTGCGGGTCCCCGACAATATTCCTGGCAAGTTTCAATCGGATCGGACTGGCGGTCATCGAGAAACGGCGGTCGCAGACAAACAAACAGACAGACAGGCACACAGAGATTGCTGGAGTTACAGACAGATTGACACAGGTGTCGCGGCCAGCACCCTCCCTACATCATTTGGATGTTCTGTCCAGAGTCTGTCTGGTACTTCCTGTAATCTTTCCTCGGTCCCCGCTCGCCTGTCTCTCTGGCGGCGGGGTTTTTCGCTGTTCATCTCATGCCTTTCCAACACGCATGTCAAAATTTTATCAGGTAAGCATACTTTCCATCCATCCCCGCTCCTAATCGCGTGTTATGTGTTCTGAGCCTCGCTACCCCTTTCTTTTGGTTCCGAGGCACATCTCAATCGGGTTATCATTTTTCCAAATTCTCCCGCACTGTGTTATTTACTTACTGCCATTGAGACATGTGGTGTAAGTCCTTCGCTATGCTTCATTAGTTCGTGCTCTTCGGCGGCTCGGTCCACCTCCACCGCTGCTCCTTCCTTTCCGATCCATAAATTGGTTGTCATCATTGTGCGCTTCGCGGTGTAATCTCTATGCACTTTGGCTGAGCATTCAAAATCCTGCCCTGTTTCATCGTCGTCGTATCCAGTACAGTGCAAAGTCAATCTCACTTCTTCCAAATCAATGTCGTTGCTAAGCAACCATTCCTCGACATCTCGCAATCTTTTTGCACTTTCCAAATCCCGACTCAGCTGGTTACTACCCTCCTGAGATACAATTCGTAACCAATAAATCACTGGTCCGAGTTCATTCATCATGAGGGTCATTATTTCTTTTTGTTATGCTGGCGGGGCATCTATGAAAACTCCATCTTCTTTACATGTTATCGTCCACCCCATTCTACACAACAAATCTCTACCCAACAGATTCATCGGAGTGTGTTTTGTGACCAAAAATACCTGTTCTCCTTTCAGGGGGCCTACTTCAATTCTTAATTTATCTGGAATCGGGAAATCTTCTCTCCGTCCCGAGACCCCCATCACTCTGACTGAGTCGCCTGAAAGAGGCAGGTTCTTTATTTCTCCTTGTTTTAGTGTTGACCGTGTGGCTCCCGTGTCTACACGAAATGTTACCTGTTTTCCTTGTACGTTTACTATTGTGGTCAATTCTCTCACGTTCCATGTTTCCCTTTGTGGAGCCACGACGGTGTCCTTATGTCAATATTTCTTCTCCCGTCTCTGCTCTCCCCCAGGAGGCGCTGTTGGTCTTTCCCAGTGTTGTGGCAGCTGGTGGTCCCAGCTCCATTGCCTGGGTGCAGCTTGGAACTCCCGGCTCCAGTGTCCTGCTTTTCCACACTTGTAACATTCTCCTGTCCTCTGTGAACCATTATTTCTGTTCCACAGTCTTCGTTGACCCTGTCCCCTCTCCTGCCTTGGTTCCCAATCTGGCTTATCCCTGCGGGGTCTCTCTTCTCGTTCTTCATCCTGGCGGTCCTTTCTCTCTGGATTCCTCATTATTAGGGCGCTCTCGGTTCTATTCCCCCTCCTGTCTTCTTCTTTTAAGGTCTGCCATGCTTGTCTTGCTCTTTCATGTAAAGTGGCGGGCTCAGCGTTTTTCCAATCTGGAGTTGTCTTTACTTCTCTCCTTATTTCGTCGCACAACCCTTCCACAAACGAATTGTTTAGGAATTGTCTGGGCACTACTCCCATCTCCTCATATCCTGAGTGTAGTTCAATCTGTTCAGACAGTCGTGCTTTGTCTGCGCTCGGTGGTTCCTTTATATCCTGTACAACCTCTGCGATTGCCTACCAATCCATCACTCTCGGTGCCATGTCGCTTGCGAATTGATCCATTATTGTAGTTACTCTTGTCCTATATGCTGTCTGTGCGACTCGCTCATCGTCGTTGAGGCCAGGTTGATTCAAAGTATTGTCCACCTCGTCCTCTGGTTTTCCTCCCCATGCCGCTGCGTGGGAACCCCAAACCGAGCTGGGTAGCACAGCCGTGCATATGAATCCGATATCTGTTCTCGTTGCCCCATGCATTTTTACCTGGTCATGCAGTATTTTTATTGCTTTCCTTGGATTAGTTTTTAAACATTCTTCCACACTTGCTTTTACTCACCAAATGTCTTGGGGTGTCCACGATCTCCAGACCCAATCATTGTGCGCCATTTGCATCATGGGGAACTGCTGAATGTCAACCCTCCCATTGCTCCTTCCTCCTCCAGGACGGGGTAAATTCCTTTTGTTATCCCAGGTCGTGTGGTTATTTTCCCGTCTATGTTATCGTTCTTTTCCGCTGGCTGCGCTCGCGCTTGTTTCAATTGCTCCTGTCTCGCTTCCTGTTTTGTCATTCGTTGGTTCAAAATTCCTTCGAGACCTGAACGCTTATTTTCTGTCTCAGCTTGTGACGCCGTTAACCAAGCGGCTCGCACCCTCCAATGTTTCTCTCTCTGTCTCAAGCCTCCCGCTTTGCCCTCTCTCAGCACTGTGCTAACTGTGTGCAATACTTTTGGAACGAAAGATCCGGCCAACGGGAAAGGTCTTTTCTTCCTGCCGTCCATTTCACCCAATCTTGCACTCCCTCTACTTTATCCCTTCCATGTTTTTCCCCCACGATTTTCAATGGTGTTCTTCTTGGTAACTCTTGAGATTTAACAGAGTTATTGCCCATATTTATGTTCTTAGCATTTCAGCAGCCTTATAGCTTTAAAACATTTCTCCTTTTATTACACGGAACCGGGGTTCCGCTCTTATCAACAGCCTTTAAGTCTTCTTACAGGACTTTAACCTATTAGTCTTTCTTCACACAACACCTTTAGAAAACAAGATTTTACCCTGCTTCTCTTTATTTCACCTGGATATCCTTATCCTCTTCATACAACAATACAGATCTCAAATGGCCGTACCCACTACCACAGAATACAAGACAAACTCGTTACCTTCGCATTCTGCGAAATGTTATGTTTTGGTCGCTGTGTATTTATTTATTTGTGAATATGTGTGTTTGTTTGTTATTCGCATAACTCAGAAAGTATGAAACCGAATTGCATGAAAATAGGTGGGATGATTCCGGATTATCCAAGGACGATTTGCTTAGATTTTGTGAGCGATTGGGTCAAAGGTCAAGGTCAAGGTCATGAAAAGGTCAAAAACAAACTTTTGAGCATAACTTCCTTCATAAGACAGCTATCGACATGCAACCAACGCCATAT
This sequence comes from Eptatretus burgeri, assembly GCF_056783735.1. NCBI lineage: Eukaryota > Metazoa > Chordata > Myxini > Myxiniformes > Myxinidae > Eptatretus > Eptatretus burgeri. Next base: position 86,419,052 of record NC_140964.1, on the reverse strand, counting down.
TGTTCCAGGACGAAATAACTTTTTGGGTACGTGGTGTCATATTTGACGTGACGTCATCAGGAGTGATTAAAAATGACGTCACAAGATGACGTAAATTTTCAATTTCGACCTCATCAGTTTTGATCATACCCTTTTGTAATTGTTACCTTAAGGACGTCACGCACCAAATATGACGTCGTTCGGACTGACCGTTATGACGTCATTGACGTTTGAACATAACGTTTTTCAATTGTGGCTAAAATGTCCTGATATTTTAAATTCAAATATCTATGTAATTTGTCAAGGAAATTTTCCCAAATCCAGGCATTATGATCAGTACGAAAATATCTGCTTATTTATGAACAGGTTTTACAAATTAACTCAATGGTCAAGGTCAAGGTCACACTCAAGGTCAAAATATACTTGTAGGCATAACTTCAGATCCCATAGAGCTCTTGACATGAAACCAACGTTAAAATGTTCCGTGAAATAAGACCTTTCAGGATAGTAGTCCGCGATTGGTAGTGACGTCATTGGAAGTGCGTCAAAATGACGTCACAAGATGACGTCATTTTTAAACTTTCGATTTTTTTCAGTGTTTATCATTCCATTTTGTTGGACTGCCCTCAATGACGTGTAACACCAAATTTGACGTCCATCGGACTGATAGTTGTGACGTCATGGATGTTTTTAAATGAAGTTTTTCAAATGTTCCCGGAAAAAAGTAGCGGCGGCGAAGGTATGCGCTCTACCGAGTACCCGTTCTAGTTTATCCTTATTTCACTTGGATATCCTTATCCTCTACCCTTCCCAGTCCCAAAATACAGCCTTACAGCCCCTTCTGGTCAATCAATAAAACTGCATTTGACTCTCCTCATATGTTTACCTTTATTAGTTTGTCACCTCAGCAGAACCTGAAGCTGCGTTCAAAGGAACTCTCTCCGCTGGGTGTACAGTGCTTTTCTCACAAGGGCTATCCTTTTGCAGATGCCCGACGTGTTGCGCACCACGTACCGTTTAGCTGAGACCCTTGTAAGTGCTGTCCACTAAGCGGCGCTCCTCCGGTCCACAGCATCAGAGTCCGGGAATTCCCGTTCTGGGGTGCCAACTGTGAAGACTCCGTTCTTCAGCCAGGTATAAAGAGAGTCTTTCGAAGAGGATTCACCATGATGCAGCTTTATTGAAGGACCACACGCGAGCCAGCGGAGGTGATGTTAGCAGCTCAACCAGCACAGTGGAGAGCTACCAAAACCACACTCAGTCTTACATTCAAAAACTCTCCCTTATATACAATCTATCTCTAATTCCAATCTATCTCTGGTTATAATTTAACCCTAGTTCGTGTGACAAGATCTCCAAATGTGTACTCAGGTATGAGCTAAGAGTTTTCCCTTCCCTCCCTCAAGGGAGGGTGGAACAATCGAACAGCTTATCTTCGGGCCCAGCAATCATCTTTGACAATCCCTCTCCCCTGCCCCAGACTTCTTATCACTGTGGAGTGTTTGAAGGACAAACAAAACCCCCCTATTAAGTTCACAAAGATGGTAAGAGTCGGGACATATCTAGCTTCAAACTAAACAAGAGACCAGGAGTGGAATGCTGGAGAAAAACAACATAAAGTTTGGCTTTACATGAGAAAGGACATGTCTCGCTTTGTTATCACTTAAACAACACAGTCAGTGCCTTCAGAGGGCATCTGGTGGACTGACTCACTGGTGAACAGTTCCACTAAAACGAGAGAGAGTTCTTAAAATGCATTACAGAGTATATACAAATGGGTTCAAATCCCTGCATCTAACTAATATGTATGTATTAATTATGGATTGGATGTGACCATAAAATAGCACTCCTCACAGTCATTGTATCACATTATTCTTTTTATTACTGCCAATTATCGTGCTATCATTATTATTATTATTATTATTATTAATATGCTGTTATCATTATTCTGAGATATCTTTGGGAAAAAATGGCATGATAAGGTGGAACGACACTTCAGTTGCGATAGAAACACCTTTCCAACACTGAAAAAGCAATAAAATGGCCGGAACTTAGGAAGCGGTTGTCCGATTTATATCAAACCTTGAAAAGGCACATCCGCGGGTCCCCGGCAATATTCCTGGCAAGTTTCAATCAGATCGGACTGGCGGTTGTCGAGAAACGGCGTCGCAGACAGACACATGGACAGACACACATACACACACACACACACACACACACACACACACACACACACACACACACACACACACACACACACACACACACACACACACACACACACACACACACACACACACATTGCTGGACTTATAGATAGACTATTGCGGGCCCGTAGGTGCGTGCCCGGAGGTGCATAAACGACGACTGGATTGGGGCATTTTTTCACCCCCCCCTCACTCGCCCCCTCTCTCCCCCTCTCTCGTGCCAGTACCCTCTCTCGTGGGTGAGGCGTGTCAGTATGTGCAGCTTCGTTCCTTCGCTCTCGTAAACGACGACTGGATTGGGGCATTTTTTCAATTCGATCGGACCAACCATATCATAAATGGCCATAACTTGGGAAACACCTGGGAAACATACTCAGGTCCCCAGCGTCAATTGTGACGTCATATCAAACGATGAAGAATTGTGACGCCCCCTCTCTCTCTCCCCCCTCGCTGCCCCCTCGACTCGCCCCTCCTCTCTCCCCCTCCTCTCTCGCCCCTCTCTCTTGCTTCTCTCTCTCGCCCACACTCTCACCCCCCTCTCTCGCCCCTCTCTCTCGCCCCTCTCTCTCTCCTGAAACCTGATGTTGGACACATCCTCAACCATCTCTCGAACATGCAATTATCGATGTTGTTCAAACTTGGCAGACAGATCAAGAACAATGATTTATTTACATAACAATGCCATTTTATTTCGATATGAGATACAAGATGGCCATCTCACTGCCAATTTAATTGTAAAAAAACCCAATGTTGTGCACATCATAACCATTTCTCGGACACGCATTTTGCCAATGTTGTTCAAACTTGGTGCACAGTAATGAAAGATGGCTTACAGAAACACCTCATTTCTTTCGAGATCATATCCAAGATGGCCGACTGGTGGCCATTTTCTAACTGATATGTGTCCCCAACCATTTCTCAGACATGCATGGTCCGATTTTGTTCAAACTTGGTGCAAGCACAGTGCATACTGACATACGCATGCACCTCACTTTATTTTGTGATCTGATCAATGATGGGCGATTGGTAGGCTTGCGGCCATTTTAATTGAACATAAATGTGGGCGAGCAATT
>NC_140964.1:86386293-86415293 GCF_056783735.1 Eptatretus burgeri | reverse complement strand
ACTGTAGGTGCGTGCCTGTGTGTGCGTGGCCGTACGTGCGGGCCCGTAGGTGCGTTCGCATAGGTGTGTGCCCATACGTGCATGGAAATGGAATAAATGGAAAATGGAAATGGGGGGGGGGGGGAACTTCTGATGTCAAAGCACCGTGTCCTGTCATTGGTTGATAAATAAATGGCCGTCACTTGGGAGTCGCTTGTCCGATTAATATCAAACCTTGAAAAGGCACATCCTCGGGTCTCCAACAATATTTCTGACAAGTTTCAATTAGAACGGATCAGTGGTCGTCGAGAAACGGCGGTCGCAGACAAAGACACAAACAGAAAGACAGACACACAGAGATTGCTGGAATTATAGATAGAAGAAGACTTGTGCAGGCCCGGAGGTGCGTGCCCATACATGTGTGCCCGTACGTGCTTAAAAAAAAACAAAAAATATTTCAAAGCACGTGCCAGAAACAACAACCACACAGACCGTTCCTTCGCACTCACTTGCCCGTACGTGCGGGCCCGTATGTGCATGCCTGGAGGTGCGTGCCCGTAGGTGTTTGCCTGTACGTGCATGGCCGTACGTGCGTGCCCATACGTGTGTGTCCGTCAGTGCGAAAAAAAAAACTTTTAAACCTCGTGCCAGAAACAACCACACAGGTCGTTCCTTCGCTCTCGCGTTCCGGTAGGTGCGTGCACGTAGGTGCGTACCCGTAAGTGCAAGGCCGTACATGCGTGGCCATATGCACAAAAAAAACTGGATTGGGGCATTGTTTCAGTTATATCGGACGAATGGTTGAGGATGTGTTCAACATCAGGTTTCAGGAGAGAGAGGGGGGTGAGAGAGAGGGGCCAGAGAGGAGAGGGAGAGAGGAGGGGCGAGTCTAGGAGGGAGCGAGGGGGGAGAGAGAGAGGGGGCGTCACAATTCTTCATCGTTTGATATGATGGCACAATTGACGGTGGGGACCTGAGTATGTTTCGCAGGTGTTTCCCAAGTTATGGCCATTTATGATACGGTTGGTCCGATCTAATTGAAAAAATGCCCTAATTGAAAAAAAAAAAAAATGAAAAAATGTTTAAGTGATAACAAAGCGAGACATGTCCTTTCTCATGGAAAGCTAAACTTTATGTTGTTTTTCTCAAGCATTCCACTCCTGGGCTCTTGTTTAGTTTGAAGCTAGATATGTCCCCACTCTTACCATCTTTGTGAACTTAATAGGGGGGTTTTCTTTCTCCTTCAAACACTCCACAGTGATAAGAAGTCTGGGGCAGGGGAGAGGGATTGTCTAAGATGATTGCTGGGCCTGAAAATAAACTGTTCGCTTATTCCACCCTCCCTTGGGGGAGGGAAGGAAACTCATAGCTCATACCTGAGTACACATTTGGAGATCTTGTCACACGAACTAGGGTTAAATTATAACCAGAGATAGATTGGAATTAGAGATAGATTGTATATGAGGAAGAGTTTTTGAATGTAAGACTCAGTGTGGTTTTGGTAGCTCTCCACTGTGCTGGTTGAGCTGCTAACATCACATCCGCTGGCTGGCGTGTGGTCCTTCAATAAAGCTGCATCATGGTGAATCCTCTTCGAAAGACTCTCTTTATACCTGGCTGAAGAACGGAGTCTTCACAGTTGGCACCCCAGAATGGGAACTCCCAGACTCTGACGCTGTGGACCGGAGGAGCGCCGCTTGGTGTACAGCACTTACAAGGGTCTCAGCTAAACGTTACGTGGTGCGCAACACGTCGGGAATCTGCAAAAGGATAGCCCTTGTGAGAAAAGCACTGTACACCCAGCGGAGAGAGTTCCTTTGAACACAGCTTCAGGTTCTGCTGAGGTGACAAACTAATAACGGTAAACATATGAGGAGAGTCAAATGCAGTTTTATTGATTGACCAGAAGGGGCTGTAAGGCTGTATTTTGGGACTGGAAAGGGTAGAGGAAAAGGATATCCAAGTGAAATAAGGATAAACTAGAACGGGCAATCGGTAGAGCGCATACCTTCGCCGCCGCGACTTTTTTCCAGGCACATTTGAAAAACGTCATTTAAAAACATCCATGACGTCACAACCATCAGTCCAATGGACGTCAAATTTGGTATTAGACGTCATTGAGGGCAGTCCAACAAAATGGAATGATAAACACTGAAAAAAATCGAAAGTTTAAAAATGACGTCATCTTGTGACGTCATTTTGACGCAATTCCAATGACGTCACTACCAATCGCGGACGAACATCGTGAAAGCTCTTATTTCTCGGAACATTTTAACGTTGGTTTCATGTCAATAGCTCTATTAGATCGGAAGTTATGCCAACAAGTATATTTTGAGTTGAGTGTGACCTTGACCTTGACCATTGAGTTAATTTGTAAAACCTGTTCAGAAATAAGCAGATATTTTCGTACTGATCATAATGCCTGGATTTGGGACAATTTCCTTGACAAATTACACTGATATTTGAATTTAAAATATCAGGACATTTTAGCCACAATTGAAAAACGTTATGTTCAAACGTCAATGATGTCATAACGGTCAGTCTGAACGACGTCAAATTTGGTGAGTGACGTCCTTAAGGTAACTTTTACAAAAAGGTATGATCAAAACTGATGAGGTCGAAAATTGAAAATTTACATCATCTTCTGACGTCATTTTGACGCACTTCTGATGACCTCACGTCAAATCTGACACTACGTGCCCAAAAGGTATTTCATCATGGAACAATATGGCGTTGGTTGCATGTCGATAGCTGTCTTATGAAGGAAGTTATGCTCAAAAGTTTGTTTTTAACCTTTTCATGACCTTGACCTTGACCTTTGACCCGATCGCTCCAAAAATCTAATCAAATCGTCCTTGGATAATCAGGAATCATCCCACCAATTTTCATGCAATTCGGTTTCATACTTTTGAAGTTATGCGAATAACAAACAAACACACATATTCACAAATAAATAAATACACAGCGACCAAAACATAACCTTTTGCAGAATGCGAAGGTAACGAGTTTAAGTCTTGTATTCTGTGGTAGTGGGTACGGCCATTTTTTTTTTTTTTTGTATACCTTGGTCGAGGCTCGTATGAGAGCTAACACACAACTCGCAGCAAGGAGGCATGAGACAAGAGGGGCGGGAGTGGAAGGGACAAAACAGTGGGGAACAGACACATTAGGTGAACTGTGGAAGGGAGAGGGATGGGGATGGGACGGGGAACATGGCGAAGAGAAGATGGACATTTCAGTGACTTTCAGGAAGGAAAGTAGGAGAAATGAAGGAAGTGGGCTTGGGTGGATTATCGGGGGTAGAAAAGATCGAGGATTTGGATGGGGGAAGAGGTGGTGGTGAACAGCTGTTTTGAAAGCCTGGAGGGAAGAATGGGAAAGAATAGAGTGAGGAAGTGTATTCCAAAGGCGGGAAAAAAAGAGGAATGAAAGAGTGAAGATGAGCAGTGATTCGTGATTTTGGTAGTTTTACCAGAAGAACAACCAGAAGGTTGTTGGCGGACCTTGAGCGCCCTGTGGAAATGTGGTGGGGACAAATCGCAGAGAGAGCAGGGGGGGCAAGGCTGGAGAGGAGTCGGTGGAAGACAGAAAGACCACCGACCAACCTGCGGTGATTGAGTGAGAGGCCCAAAGACTCAGCTTCATTGCGGGAGATGCCGATGATCTTCAATGCCCTGGTTTCGACAGCGTGAAGCCGAGAAAGGTGGGAGGCAGGAGCACCAGCCCAGAGGGGAGAGCAGTACTCCATCAGGCTACGGACAAAAGCTTTGTAAGTGGTCAGGAGCTCAAGAGGGCCGAGGAAGGACTTAGCACGACGGAGGATTCCCAGTCGGCGACTGGCTTTTGAGGCGAGGTTGGAAATGTGACTTTCCCAGGAAAGGTCATGGCAGATAGTGAGACCTAGAAACTTGAAAGAAAAGACTTCTTCCAGAGGATTGTTGAGAAAGTGGATGGGGGAGTTTTGTAAACGGTCCTTTCGAAGAGACATAGTGAGAGTGTGAGATTTGTCTGGATTGAAAGACATGTTCCACGTGTTGGACCAGTTTGTGATTTTATCCAGATCTGCAGTGAGTGAAGAAGCTGCTGCTTGCCGGTCTGAGGGATGACAGATGGTACGGCAGAGGGTGGAGTCGTCGGCAAAGAGAAATAGAGGATTTTCCAGATTTGAGATCTGTATTGTTGTATGAAGAGGATAAGGATATCCACGTGAAATAAAGAGAAGCAGGGTAAAACCTTGTTTTCTAAAGGTGTTGTGTGAAGAAAGACTAATAGGTTAAAGTCCTGACAGAAGGCTTAAAGGCTGTTGATAAGAGCGGAACCCCAGTTCCGTGTAATAAAAGGAGAAACGCTTTAAAGCTATAAGGCTGTTGAAAAGCTAAGAACATAAATATGGGGAATAACTCTGTTAAATCTCAAGAGTTACCAAGAGAAACACCATTGAAAATTGTGGGGGAAAAACATGGAAGGGATAAAGTCGAGGAAGTGCAAGATTGGGTGAAATGGACGGAAGGAAGAAAAGACCTTTCCCGTTGGACGGATCCTTCGATCCAAAAGTATTGCACACATTTTGCACAGTGCTGACAGAGGGCAAAGCGGGAGGCTCGAGACAGAGAGAGAAACATTGGAGGGTGCGAGGTGCTTGGTTAACGGCGTCACAAGCTGAGACAGAAAATAAGCGTTCAGGTCTCGAAGGAATTTTGAACCAACGAATGACAAAAGGAAGCGAGACAGGAGCAATTGAAACAAGCGCGAGCGCAGCCAGCGGAAAAGAACGATAACATAGACGGGAAAATAACCACACGACCTGGGATAACAAAAGAAATTTACCCCGTCCTGGAGGAGGAAGGAGCAATGAGAGGGGCTGACATTCAGCAGTTCCCCATGATGCAAATGGCGCACATTGATTGGGTCTTGAGATTGTGGACACCCCAAGACATTTGGGGAGTAAAAGCAAGTGTGGAAGAATGTTTAAAAACCAATCCAAGGTCAGGTCAGGTATGGGAGCATGTGCCAGAAAAGCGCGTCGCTGCATCCACTTTCCGCCGGAACTCCAGGGGCCTCCGTCTGGCCATCCCCCAGGCAGATTCCAGGCCCATCCTCATCTCCTTGAGATGATGGTCAACCTGCTGCAACCACGAGGCACGTGGTCAGCCCACTGGCCTCCTCCACTCATGAGACTCCCTCGCTGAGAGAATCTGGTGAGCAGGCTCAGCGTCAGGAAAACGAGCCACATGTCCATACAGCCGCAACTGACGCTCACGGACTATGCAGGTAACAAATCTCATCCGAGTATCTCTCAACAACCGCTCGTTGGACACAAAAGCCAACCAGCGATAGCCAAGGATTCCCCGAAGAGACCTGGCACCAAAGGAATTAAGTCTCCGTCTCAGATCCTTGGTCAGAGTCCAAGTCTCGCATCCATAGAGCAAGACTGGAAGTACCAAGGACCTGAAGACTCGGACTTTCGTCCTCCCACACAGGTACTGGCAGCGCCACACCCCATGATCCAGTGAACCCAGACGTCTATTGACCTCTGACACGCAGCCAGCAGAGACATGAATATCACTGCCAAGGTAAGTGAATCTCTCCACGACCTCAACATCCTCACCACAAACAGACACAGACAGGACAGCAGCATCCAAGATGTCACCAAAAGCCTGGATCTTAGTTTTGACCCAAGAAACCCGAAATCTCAGCGGCTCCCACTCCTCATTCAGCACCTCGAGGGCCCCCAAAAGGATGTCTAAAGTCTCCGCAAAGATGACTGCATCATCTGCAAAGTCAAGGTCCGAGATCTTGACATTCCCAAACGATGCACCGCAGCTAGATCTCTCCGACCTCCTCCCTAAAATCCAATCCATACAAGTGCTGAAAAGTGTGGGGGCCAGTACACACCCCTGACAAACTCCAGTGACAACTGGAAATAAGTCAGAGATGGTACCATCACACTTCACAGCACTCTCAGTACCAGAGTAGAGTTCAGACATCAGATCGATCAGTTTTGGTGGCACCCCACGAAGACCAAGAATCCTCCAGAGGACATCCCGATTCACTGAATCGAATGCTTTACAGAGATCAACATAGACTGCAAGCAGCCCCTGCCGAAACTCTCGTCTGCGTTCGGTGAGGACACGAAGGGCAAGGATACGGTCAATCGTTGACCTCTTTGGTGTAAAGCCTGACTGCTCTGGATGCTGGTGCTCAAGCAGATGGTGGCGAACCCTATCAAGAATTATCCGAGCAAACACCTTGCCCGGCACTGAGAGCAGCGTCACCCCTCGGTAGTTGTTGCAGTCTTGGCGATCACCCTTCCCTTTCCAGAGAGGGACAACAAGGCCCCTCTTCCAGTCAGTTGGGATGATGCCTGTGTTCCAGGCAGAGCACAAAACTGCATGCAACGACACGAGTGCAGCATTTCCACCAGTCTTGAGAAGTTCAGCATGGATGCCACAGATCCCTTGAGCTTTGCCCCGTTTAAACTGGTTCACCGCAGCCCGTGTTTCCACAAGCGAAGGTGGACCACAGTTGATTCGAGGGTCAGCAACAGGGATTGTAACACCCCTGACGTCCAACTCGACAGCTGGGGGATCAGCCTGGTACAACCAACCGCTCAAAGTAACCGGCCCAGCGGGTCTTCACTTCAGACTCCTCTGTCAAGAGCCGACCACTCTCTGCTCGAACTGCAGTGCTCCGAGGGATGGGCTTGGATGAACGTAATGCGTGAATTCCCCTGTAAGCGGGACGAGAATCACCTGTCCACAGGTGATGCTCAACCCCCTCACAGATTCCTCGCACATAGGCCTCCTTGTCCACCCTCAGTGCACGTACAGTTTTACGCCTCAGCTCCCTGAACAGCTCAACTCTTCCATTCAGCCTGGCCCTGCGACTGGTCAATGGTATCCAGTGTCCCTTGAGAGACAAAATTCTTCTTTGCCCTGCGGTGAGCTCCAAGACATCCACCGGCAACATCAAGGACGGTGGTCTTGAAGGCACTCCACAACTCTTCAGGACCCCCCAAAGCACCCAGACCCCCCAAGTGTCCACTCAGCCTGTCCGCAAACTCCTCAGCGACTCTCTCATCCCTGAGCTTGCCAACATCCAGCCTTGGCTGGGATGGTACCATTCTCCAGGATTGAAGGTGCAGCTTGAGAGTTGCTACAACAAGCCTGTGGTCAGTACTGAGGAACTGAGCACTCTGGTAGACCCTGCAGTTCTGGATCATCCTTCAACGACCGTCAATGAGGACATGGTCAATCTCCTTTGCCACACCACCAGCGTTGGAATACCAAGTCCAGCGATGAGCTTGTGGGCGCTGAAACCATGAACCAGCCACCATAAGTCCATGACTTCTTGCAAAGTCAAGGAACTTAGTGCTATTCTGGTTCATAGTTCCTGACCCATGGGGACCAACACACACCTCATAACCATCCCTATCAGTTCCAGTCGATCATTGAAATCCCCCAAGACTAGAAGTGTATCTCGTATGGGGCACTGATCAACCACAGACTCGAGCGTGGCGTAGAATGCATCCTTCACGGTGAGATTACTCGCCTCAGTCGGAGCATAAACAGAGACAACGGAAATGACACCTAAGGAGTGACGAATCCTTAATCTCATAATATGCTCGTTGACCGGTGTTACCTCAATTATCATTGGGGTCAGCTTATTGGACACAGCTACAGCAACTCCTTGGGTATGGTAACCATCAGAGCGACCAGACCAATAGTAGGTGTAACCACCCACCATTATCTCGCCGCAATCCGGTCTCCGAACCTCAGAGAGAGCTGCAATCCCGATGTCCAAACGCTTGAGCTCAGATGATAACAGAGACAGGTGATCATCCTCTCTTAGGGATAGGACATTCCAGGCACCCACCCGAAGGGACCGCCTCAGGTTAACTCAAGGAGACCGCCGTCTGGTGCACGACACCTCAGCACCACTCCGACACACTCTCCCGCAATCTGACCCAGGGATGTTACCCCGTGGTTTCCCTCCTATCATCAAAGATCGGGGGTCCCGAAGGCTTTGCCCCAATCTCGTCATCCGGTGAGCTGCCCTGCGAAGGGAAGCTGCACAGGAGGTACTCCCACGGAGTGGGTTTTCAGATTTTTTTGCGTTTTTGCGTTTTGTGGAATGAAGCATTTTACGGTGGCCGGAGTGCAAATCCTGCCACCAACCTCCTCATGAAAGTAACCCAACTGCCGGAGGACGTCCGCAGACACAGTTGGGCACTCGATATGGATGGCCGTTGGCTCACAAAGAGCTCCTCTGCCCTTTGACAGGTTTTGTTTTTAATCCTGCTGGGTGTCCATATCCAAACACCCTCCTCACCAGAAAACCTGGAGACGGGAGAAGAAATATTGACATAAGGATACCGTAGTGGCTCCACAAAGGGAAACATGGAACGTGAGAGAATTGACCACAATGGTAAACGTAGAAGGAAAACAGGTAACATTTCTAGTAGACACGGGAGTCACACGGTCAACACTGAAACAAGGAGAGATAAAGAACCTGCCTCTTTCAGGCGACTCAGTAAGAGTGATGGGGGTCTCAGGACGGAGAAAAGATTTCCCGATTCCAGATAAATTAAGAATTGAAGTAGGCCCCCTGAAAGGAGAACAGGTATTTTTGGTCACTAAACACACTCCGATGAATCTGTTGGGTAGAGATTTGTTGTGTAGAATGACTATGACATGTAAAGAAGATGGAGTTTTCATAGATGCCCCGCCAGCATAACAAAAAGAAATAATGACCCTCATGATGAATGAACTCGGACCAGTGGTTTATTGGTTACGAATTGTATCTCAGGAGGGCAGAAACCAGCTGAGTCGGGATTTGGAAAGTGCAAAAAGATTGCGAGATGTAGAGGAATGGTTGCTTAGCAACGACATTGATTTGGAAGAAGTGGGATTGACTTTGCACTGTACTGTAAACTACGATGAAACAGGGCAGTATTTTGAATACTCAGCCAAAGAGCATAGAGATTACACCGCGAAGCGCACAATGATGACAACCAATTTATGGATCGAAAGGAAGGAGCAGCGGTGGAGCTGGAACGAGCCGCCAAAGAGCACGAACAAATAAAGCATTGCGAAGGATTACACCCCATGTCTCAATGGCAGTAAGTAAAGAACACAGTGCGGGAGAATTGGGAAAAATGATAACCCGATTGAGATGTGCCCCGGAACCAAAAGAAAGGGGTAGCGAGGCTCGGAACAGCTTACACGCGAGAAGGAGCGGGGATGGATGGAAAGTATGCTTACCTGATAAAATTTTGACATGCGTGTTGGAAAGGCATGAGATGAACAGCGAGAAACCCCGCCGCCAGACAGACAGGCGAGCGGGGACCGAGGAAAGATTACAGGAAGTACCAGACAGACTCTGGACAGAACATCCAAATGATGTAGGGAGGGTGCTGGCCGCGACACCTGTGTCAATCTATCTATAATTCCAGCAATCTCTGTGTGCCTGTCTGTCTGTTTGATTGTCTGCGACCGCCGTTTCTCGATGACCGTCGGTCCGATCCGATTGAAACTTGTCAGGAATATTGCCGGGGACCCGCAGATGTGCCTTTTCGAGGTTTGATGTCAATCGGACGAGCGGTTCCCAAGTTACGGCCATTTTACTAATTTTTCAGGGTTGATAAGGTGTATATAAGGCAGCAGAAGGTGTCGTTCTACGTTCTCACCTTATCATGCCAATTTTTTTCCCAAATTATTAATAACCGGACGACCACCGGTCCGATCGGATTGAAACTTGCCAGGAATATTGCCGGGGACCCGCGGATGTGCCTTTTCGAGGTTTGATATCGATCGGACGAGCGGTTCCCAAGTTACGGCCATGTATCTGTCAACCAATGACAGGACACGGTGCGATGACATCACGAATGACGTCACAATTAATGTTTATTTAAATAATTAATTGTTTTTGAAGAATTGACGTCACAATTCTTCTTCTTTGTTTGGCATGACGTCACAATCGACACTGGGGACCTGGGCATGTGCCTTTCTCTGGGTATGTGCCATACCTGGGTATGTGCCAAACTCCCAAGGTTTGATTATCATTCAAACTATGAATTAATCCCAAGGTTTGAATTTTCCCGTGGGAAACAACTGTTTCCCAAGGGTTTGAAAGCTGTTTTTTCCCAAGGTTGGAATGAATCATTGTGCTTCGTAGACATTTGTGAATACATTTACAGAGAGAGGGACAAGAGAGGAGGGGGAGAGAGGAGGGGGGAGAGAGGAGGGGGAGAGAGGGGGCGAGAGAGAAGGGCGAGAGAGGGGTGGGTGGGGGCAAGATAGGGGAGGGAGAGAAGAGGGGGACAGAGGAGGGGGAGAGAGGAGGGGCGAGAGAGGGGGTGAGAGGGGGTGGCAAGAGAGGGGAGAGAGGAGGGGAGAGAGAGAAGGGCGAGAGAGGGGGTGAGAGAGGGGGCAAGAGAAGGGAGAGAGGAGGGGGAGAGAGAAGGGCGAGAGAGGGGGTGAGAGAGGGGGCAAGAGAAGGGAGAGAGGAGGGGGAGAGAGGAGGGGGGAGAGAGAAGGGCGAGAGGAGGGGAGAGAAGGGAGAGAGGAGGGGGAGAGAGAAGGGCGAGAGAGGGGAGTGAAAGGGGGGGCAAGAGAGGGGAGAGAGCAGGGGAGAGAGAGAAGGGCAAGAGAGGGGGTGAGAGAGGGGGCAAGAGAAGGGAGAGAGGAGGGGGGAGAGAGAAGGGCGAGAGGGGTGTGGGAGGGGGGCAAGAGAGGGGAAGGAGAGAGGGGGGTGAGAGAGGTGGGGCGAGAGAGGAGGGGGGAGAGAGAGAGGGGGCATCACAATTCTTCTTCTTTGTTTGATATGACGTCACAATTGATGCTGGGGACCTGATACTACAGGCACGAAGCTGCACATACTGGCACGCACCTACGGTCCCGCCCCTATGGGCCCGCACTAGTTCAGGTAAGAGGGGATACCCCTGCCTCGAGTGGGCCAATATCCATTGCGAAAGGAGGCAATCGAGGGAATCGCACCGGTGCTTGCATCATTACGGGAGCAAGGAGTGATAATACCTACGAAGAGCCCATGTAATACGCCTATCCTCCCGGTAAAGAAGCCCAGTGGAAATAAGTGGAGATTCGTGCAAGTTTTGCGGGCGGTGAATAAATGCGTGAAATCATTTTTCCTGTAGTGCCGCACCCTGTCACGGTGCTGGCAGGGGTGCCATCGAGTGCAACATATTTCTCTGTGGTCGATTTATGCTCGGCATATTTTTCCATTCCCCTGGCAAAGGAATCACAATACTTATTCGCCTTGAGCTATGCGGGACAACAATACACCTGGATGGTACTTCCGCAAGGATTTCGCGATAGTCCGACACTCTTTTCGCAGGCCTTGAAGAAAGGCTTGGAGGACATAGAGCTTCCGGAAGGTTCAGTGATGATTCAGTATGTCGACGATTTATTGATCCGCTCAGACGACCAGAGGAAATGCAAAACGCACAAGATGGCACTGTTACAGGCGATTGAAATGCAAGGGAGATTGAGTCATTGGGGCAGTGGGGACTTGAAGAAGAAAGAGGGAGGGGATGACACTGTTGGCTTTGGGGAGGGAGAGCAGAGAGGGGACAGAGTTGGGATCCAGAGGTTTGAAGATTTTTATGGGGGGGAGGGGGTGGGGTGGAGTTGAGGACATTGGGTTGTGAGGGGAGCACAGAGCTTGGGTGTGGTGGTAAAGGGGGGCAGAGAGATGTCAGAGTTGGGAGGAGGTTAAGGACATGGGATTTTATGTGGGTGTCATGGGTTAAGGTTTGGGACATTGATGCAGAATCACATTTTACATGATGCAGAATTCCGATGGGTCCATGATAGTGTCATTGTGTCTTTTGGATCCTCGAGGTATATTGGATTCTCAAGATATTTTAGGTCCTCGTGGTCTTATGGTTGCCCTGGGTCCTTTCGGTCTTCAGTGTCTTTTGCATCCTTAAGTCATTTGGAACCCATGGGTCATTTGGATCCTCGGGGTCTTTTGGGTGTGCGGGGTCCATGATTGACGAGGGGTGTTGCAATGCACGCACATATCCTGTCCAGGATATGCACGTGACATTGTCAACACAACACCCCCCATCGAGCTCATTGGTGGAGTGGTCCACCTGAATGTGCAGAGTGCCTGAGAGAACTTGCAGATTACTCACATCAACTTGAAAATATCAGTTTGTGTAAAAGTGAAACCAAAACATGTGCAGAAACCGAAGGGGGGGTGAGGGTGTGGGGAGGGGTGCGCACCCCCTTTACCCCCCTCCCCAGATCCACCCTTAGAGTTTGTGTAGTGGAATGACGTCATCAGTCAGAAGGTGTTACCCATGAGGAAATACAAAACCACAGGCTCTGATCGTTTATTCGATGTTTAACATCTGTATACGTCTTATTGAAACGCCCTGGAATGCTTCCCTTGCCTCAAATCACCGTCAACTACCAACACAAACACGCCGAAGGTAGTAGTTTACGTCGTTAACATCATCGCAATAATTCGAGAAAAAGAATTGATTGGAAATTGAAAATTTAATTGAAAAACAAACAAACCCCAAACGTCTGTTGATTCAAAAGAACAATCGTCGAACGTTGGAGGAGCGAAGCATGCCGGGAAATATTCCAGCCACACCTCCTCTGTTATTTTGTGCTTTTTAATGTTCTTGAAAACGATGACTCGGTTGAAATTAAACGTCTGCACGTTGAAAGGTTGAGGTGTCCGACGTTATGAAAACCCAATATTAAATTGGGAATGCGTGGTTGTTTGATTTTGAGGAAATTACCTGGTTAGAAGAGGTTCGAGATCGAAAAATGCTTATTTGTGCTCGAGAAGGATCCTTCTCCAAGCTGTTCAAACTGTTTAAAGGGAATTAAAATGATGATGTTGTTCAAAGATTTCCCGTGGTGGACATCATGAGGAAATCCTGCAATTCAGTAAACTCGCTTCGGCTCGACAGGACGAGAAACTGCTGGAATGAGGGTTATAAAGTGAGAAGGAAACACATCGACTGGGATCAGGAACAGGTGTTTCCAACGACGTCCTCGTTCACTCCAGAAAAGGCAAACAAAACGGACACGTTGCTTCACTAAGTGATGGTGTTGACTATCTTGTGTTTGTATTGTTTCTGGAATCGATGGAATTTTCGATGGAATCGATGGAATTATCGATGAAATCGATGGAATCGTTACTGGAAGTACAGATGGACAGCATGGAGGGAGATGGACAGCGTGGAGACAACATGTCGAGATTACCTTGTCCACTCATTCCATTGTGTTACCATGGAGACAAGAAGAACAAGTCGTTGCTGCAGTTGCAGTGGAAGAGAACAGTCCAAACTTTCTCTGATGAAAGCATAATGAAAACAAGGACAAATGTGTCCAAGAGCCGCGTCATAAAGGTTTTGTCTTAAACCAGAAGAAGAAGAAGAAGAAGAAGAAGAAGAAGAAGAAGAAGAAGTCGAAGAGGAAGAACGCGGAGCTCTCTTGGAGCCAGCGTTCTCAACACGACGCTGCGAAAAAAGAAACTTCCATTCTTCTATTTTGAGAACGAAGTGAGGTTTACGACCTCAAATAGTTGCAAATAAAGTATTTACTGTGAGATACTATACCTCACCTCGTTTAAAATAAGGTATTTAATGTGAGGTTTTACACCTCAACTAGTCAAAAATAGGGTATTTAGTATGACGTTTTACACCTCAACTAGTCAAAAATAGGGTATTTAGTGTGAGGTTTTACACCTCAACTAGTTTCAAATGAGGTATTTACTGTGAGGTTTTATACCTGAACTCGTCACAAATAAGGTATTTAGTGTGAGCTTTTCACCTCAACTAGATACAAATCAGGAATTTACTGAGGTTTTACACCTCAACTAGTTACAAATAAGGTATTTTGTGTGAGGTTTTCACCTCAACTAGTTACAAATGAGGTATTTACTGTGAGGTTTTACACCTCAACTGGTTAAAAATAAGGTATTTAGTGTGAGGTTTTCACATCAACTAGTTACAAATAAGGTATTTCGTGTGAGGTTTTCCCCTCAACTAGTAACAAAAAAGGTATTTAGTGTGAGGTTTTCACCTCCACGAGTTACAAATAAGGGATTTAACGTGAGGTTTTACACCTCAACAGGTTACAAATAAGGTATTTAGTGTGAGGTTTTCACTCAACTAGTTACAAATAAGGTATTATTGCGAGGTTTTCCCCTCAACTAGTTCCAAAAAAGGTATTTAGTGTGAGGTTTTCACCTCCACGAGTTACAAATAAGGGATTTATCGTGAGGTTTTACACCTCACCTCGTCACAAATAAAGTTGTTAATGTGAGGTTTTCACCTCCATGAGTTACAAATAAGGTATTTAGTGTGAGGTTTTTCACCCAACTCGTTGCAAATAAGGTCGTGACTGTGAGGTTTTCCCCTCAACTAGTTACAAATAAAGTATTTACTGTGAGGTTTAACACCTCAACTAGTTTCAAATAAGGTATTTAGTGTGAGGTTTTCCCCTCAACTAGTTACAAATAAGGTATTTAGTGTGAGGTTTTCACCTCCACGAGTTACAAATAAGGTATTTAATGTGAGGTTTTGCACCTCATCGAGTTTTAAATAAGGTATTTAATGTGAGGTTTTACACCTCGCATTGTTTCAAATAAAGTATTTACTGTGAGGTTTTCACCTCAACTAGTTGCAAATAAGTTATTTAATGTGAGGTTTTACACCTCAACTAGTTTTAAATCAGGTATTGACTGTGAGGTTTCACACCTCACATCATCACAAATAAAGTTGTGAATGAGAGGTTTTCCACCTCACTCTTTTACAAGTAAGGTATTTAATGTGAGGTTTTCACCTCCACTAGTTCCAAATAAGGGACTTAGTGTGAGGTTTTCCCCTCAACTAGTAATAAAAAAGGTATTTAGTGTGTGGTTTTCACCTCCACGAGTTACAAATAAGGGATTTAACGTGAGGTTTGACTCCTCAACTGGTTACAAATAAGGTATTTAGTGTGAGGTTTTCCCCTCAACTAGTTACAAATGAGGTATTTAATGTGAGGTTTTACACCTCAACTACTTACAAATAAGGTATTTTGTGTGAGGTTTTCACCTCAACTAGTTACAAATGAGGTATTTACTGTGAGGTTTTACACCTCAACTGGTTACAAATAAGGTATTTAGTGTGAGGTTTTCACATCAACTAGTTGCAAATAACGTATTTAGTGTGAGGTTTTCCCCTCAACTAGTAACAAAAAAGGTATTTAGTGTGAGGTTTTCACCTCCACGAGTTACAAATAAGGGATTTAACGTGAGGTTTTACACCTCAACTGGTTACAAATAAGGTATTTAGTGTGAGGTTTTCCCCTCAACTAGTTACAAATAAGGTATTATTGCGAGGTTTTCCCCTGAACCAGTTACAAAAAAGGTATTTAGTGTGAGGTATTCACCTCCACGAGTTACAAATAAGGGATTTAACGTGAGGTTTCACACCTCACCTCGTCACAAATAAAGTTGTTAATGTGAGGTTTTCACCTCCATGAGTTACAAATAAGGTATTTAGTGTGAGGTTTTTCACTCAACTAGTTGCAAATAAGGTAGTGACTGTGAGGTTTTCCCCTCAACTAGTTACAAATAAAGTATTCACTGTGAGGTTTAACACCTCAACTGGTTTCAAATAAGGTATTTAGTGTGAGGTTTTCCCCTCAACTAGTTACAAATAAGGTATTTAGTGTGAGGTTTTCACCTCCACGAGTTACAAATAAGGTATTTAATGTGAGGTTTTTCACCTCATCGAGTTTTAAATAAGGTATTTAATGTGAGGTTTTACACCTCGCATTGTTTCAAATAAAGTATTTACTGTGAGGTTTTAACCTCAACTAGTTGCAAATAAGTTATTTAATGTGAGGTTTTACACCTCAACTAGTTTTAAATCAGGTATTGACTGTGAGCTTTCACACCTCACATCATCACAAATAAAGTTGTGAATGAGAGGTTTTCCACCTCACCCTGTTACAAGTAAGGTATTTAATGTGAGGTTTTCACCTCCACTAGTTCCAAATAAGGAACTTAGTGTGAGGTTTTCCCCTCAACTAGTAACAAAAAAGGTGTTTAGTGTGTGGTTTTCACCTCCACGAGTTACAAATAAGGGATTTAACGTGAGGTTTTACTCCTCAACTGGTTACAAATAAGGTATTTAGTGTGAGGTTTTCCCCTCAACTAGTTACAAATGAGGTATTTAATGTGAGGTTTTACACCTCACATCATCACAAATAAAGTAGTTAATGTGGGGTTTTCACCTCACCCAGTTACGAATAAGGTATTTACTGTGAGGTTTTACACCTCACATCGTCACAAATAAATGAGTTAATGCGGGGTTTTCAACCTCTATGAGTTACAAATAAGGTATTTAATGTGAGGTTGTACACCTCACATCGTCACAAATAAAGAAGTTAATGTGAGGTTTTCACCTCAACTTTTTGCAAAAAAGGTATTTAGTGTGAGGTTTTCACCTCAACTCGCTACAAATAAGGTATTTATGGTGAGGTTTTACACCTCATCTCGTCATAAATAATGTACTTCATGTGAGGTTTTCCACCTCAACTGGTTACAAATAATGTATTTCGTCTGAGGTGTTCCACCTCCACTTGTTACACATAAGTTATTTAGTGTGAGGTTTTCCTTCTTTATATCAGGCTTTCTGAAGATCCACGCTGCTCTTCCCAGTCAGGGAAACTGGCTGGAAATGTTCCTCAAACATCACCCGCCCACCTTGGCCGCTCAGATTCCCACATCTGACAGGACAGCTCTTTGAGTCGTCGATCCAAGAATAAAATAAAGTATACTCAGACACTAACAATTCGCTGTTGGCAGGAGCCAAAATGGGCCCGAGGGCAATCCTAACTGTCGAGCCCACTTCATCCAGTTTAAAATACCAGTGCGTGCCTGTAGGTGCATGCCCGTGTGTGCGTGGCCGTACGTGCGGGCCCGTAGGTGCGTTTGCGTAGGTGTGTGCCCGTACGTGCATGGAAATGGAACAAATGGAAAGGGGGGGGGGGAACTTGTGACGTCAAGGCACCGTGTCCAGTCATTGGTTGATAAATAAATGGCCGTTACTTGGGAAACGCTTGTCCGATTAATCCTCCTCATCGCTGTTCCCGACCCAGGCGGACAGTTTACTTCCATAGACCCTTTTGTTAAATAATTTTGCCTCGACAAATACTGAATTTCAACCACACTATGAACTATTCAAACCTTAGCAAAGAAGAAGAATGGCATGCACTCAAATCTCTCTGGAAACTGGAGGATGTCATCAAACCGGCTGACAAATGCGGTGAAACAGTAGTTTGGTCACATATATATATATATATATATATATATATATATATATATATATATATATATATATATATATATATATATATATATATATATATATATATATATACATATATATATTAACTGCGGTCACTAAAGGTATAAACAGGAAGTCAGCACCTCTCAGAGGTCTCATCCATGGATATTTCTCATATTTCTGTGATTCCAATTTTTATTCAGAAATACAACAATTGTGGTAACCATTTTTGACATTGCCACTCTTTTTTCTAAATGCTGAAACTTGTGTTTAAAAGACTTTGCATCACAGATTTAGCTCGAGTGGCGGTACGTGAAAGGTGCCCGGCAAACCGAACTGAGTCAGTGTAAACACACATACAATGCACATGTGCAAAGGTCCTCATTCATTAATAATTTACACATCATTTTGAAAGTCTCATGTTGTGGCCCTTAATGAAGAAGAGGAATACCTTCTGACCTTCCACCAGGAACATTCAAGTGTTGATGGAGTCACCAACATCTGCCCTTTCATCAAGGCAACCACTTCACTCTCAGGACCTCTCTCTCTCTCTCTCTCTCTCTCTCTCTCTCTCTCTCTCTCTCTCTCTCTCTCTCTCTCTCTCTCTCTCTCTCTCACCATCGAGTGCAGCCTGTGGCATCATTGGTTGCATCATTGGTTGGGACGCGGCTCTGCCGCTGATGCAGTGTCCCCTTTACCAGTGCACTGGTGCTCATTTTGCCGACCTCGGAAGGATGACAGGCTGAGTCAACCTCCTGGTGTATTTTTAATTCAGCGGCCAACGGGGCTTGAACTCAGGACCCAAGGATCCCAAGCCGCCACCCGAACCACTAAGCCAACACCAGGCTTCTCAGGACCTAAAAGCAGTGTTAAAATCATGGACCACTTTGACTGCACCTCTGCAATATCATCTGCGGAATCATGTGCACTTTCTGGAAGATGATCCACAATGGTGTTACTGGGCAAAGGCTGGGCGATTGGTCCCATTCGTCCCATGAAGACTTGCTCGATGTACCAAGTAACTGCAGACATTTGCAAGCCAATTGGTCAACACTTCAACCTTTGTGGATATGAATTTCGTCACATGACACTCTGTTATTTCTCTTCATTTCAGCACCACAGGCAGTTGTAAACGTCAAGAGCAAAGCCTTATCTATAGGATCCGCATGTTGGCTCCCCATGGGATAAATTGGCACTTTGCATTCACTTTGACCTCCTCTCTTTGACAACTTTCAATCCTTTTCCTTTCTCTGTTTTCCCCATTTTATTATTCAAAGAATGTGAAGCAAAAAGCAGAGTTAAGCAATTGGTTCACTTTGTCGGTCTATCTGGCTGTCTGCAGGCTGTCTTTCACCCCTGTTTGTTTGTCTGTTTGTCTATAAGCACAATATCTCAAAAAGTTGCAGACGGATTCAGACGAATTCTGGTGGACAGGTTAGGTGTATGACAAGGACGAATTGATTTGATTTTGTTGAAGATCCACAGCTGGATAGGAGAATTTTTTAAATGATGTTTTACCATTGAGAGAGAGGGCAAAAAAACAACAAGCATAGAGCATGATATCTCAAAAAGTTATGGAAGGATTCAGGCAAAATTTGGTGGACAGGTTGGGTGTCTACTAAGGATGAATTGAGTTGATTTTTTTTGAAGATCCAGATGCGGATATGACGATTTCAAAAAGAAAATTCTTATGTGATTCTTCAATATTGATGGGCCAAAGACGATATAATAATAATGTCATTCCTTTCACACCGTAAAGGCACATAGGGCTGTCGAGTGGGTTTCATTGGCAAGGAGTACAGTCCTGGACAAGTCACCACTCTGACACAGTTACCCCCAAATGGTTGTTACCTCAGTACACTGGTACTCATTTTGCAGACCGAGGAAGGATGAGTCAACTTCTTGAATCAACCCCACCTGGTGTTTGACCTCGGAAAGATGACTGGCTGAGTCAACTACACCAGGTGTATTCATCAGTTAACAGGGGCTAGAACTCAGGACCCTAAGGTCCTGACTAGGGTCCCAAGCCAGCCACCTTAACTGCGAAGCCAACACCAGGCTTCAAAAATGATATATCGCATGATATTTCAAAAAGTTGTGGACGGATTATGACAAAACTCGGTGGATGGTTTGGGCAGGTGACAAGGACAAGTCGATTAAATTTTGGTTAAGGTCAGGATCCAGATCCGGTACATCAGTGGGATACAAAACATAAACTATTCAGCCTGGCAGAGTGGAGGTATCTGCTCTACCAAGTGCCATTCGAGTTTACTCTTGTATTATTACTTTATCACAATTCTTTTTATTTGTAAAACTTCTTAAAGTTACCTTCCGTTAGTTTATTTATCTAACGTCCTTCTGTCAGTTTTTGTTGCCAAACGCCAAAGTACCAAATGCATTGTCATGCAATAAATGCTCTTTCTGCCTTTGGGCTGGGTGCATCATCAATTGGGAGCATCATTAGCAGAACAGAATAGTTTACACGAAGGAAACAAAAGGGAGATCGAGGAAGACAGGGGAGTGAAGAGAGAAGATAAATAAGTTTGAAGAGATTCGAGTAAAGAAAGGGGAGGAAAAGGGTTTGTGTGGAGCTTACTATTGCTGTGGGAGAGTTTCACGTTCAAAATC
Organism: Eptatretus burgeri; assembly: GCF_056783735.1. Classification (NCBI taxonomy): domain Eukaryota; kingdom Metazoa; phylum Chordata; class Myxini; order Myxiniformes; family Myxinidae; genus Eptatretus; species Eptatretus burgeri. Next base: position 86,395,363 of record NC_140964.1, on the reverse strand, counting down.
TTCCTGATTCTCATTGCTGCTGAAGTCTCAGAGATGGAACGACTCAAGAAATTGAGATTTTGTGTCGAGCTTTTAAGACTTGCTCGAAAGATTTTTTTTCCTGAAAAATACCCCACCGACTGTGGAGAGAATAGTGACTCCAGTAGATGTGATGTCCACCAGGAAATTACTTCCTCCAAGATCAACAACTGTGCTTGTCTTGTGTTAAGAGTCAAGTCGTGTGTTCATTGTTGTCTTTGTTTGCATGTGTGTGCTGATTCGTGTGTATGATAGCTTATCGATGAACTTCAGACGCTGGAGAAAGAAAAAAAACAACATGTGGACTTCGCACCTGATATTAAGGTTGTTATCAAGGTTTGTCTGTGTATTTACTAAGTTACCTGCTTTTTTATCTTTTGTGTGACATTTGTTCATACTTAACACTGATAATAATCAATGTTGCAATGTTTTTGTGAAAGATATCTCACACAAAATATCCTGAATATGATAGAAAATAAAAATTAATTAAACACTAATGTGGTAAGCAGGTCTGCAATGGGTTTTTTAATAGGGACATGGATGCAAAATCCCATACTTTTAGTTATTTTCTAAACTTGATTCTTGTTTAAGTGTATCCAGCGTAACATTTACTTACATTCCTAAATATCAGGAAGCCGCTACTCTATCTCGGGAGAGCCTGGATTAGTCGGGATGTGGGCGACGAAACCGTAACCCCCCCCCACTCCAACCAGGTTTCCTGGTGAGGAGGGTGTGTGGATATGGACACCCAGCAGTATTAAAAACAAAACCTGTCAAAGGGCGTAAGAGCTCCTTGTGAGCCAACGGCCATCCATATCTGGTGCCCAACTGTATCAGTGGACGTCCTCCTGCAGTTGGGTTACCTCTTTCTGCAGTAGGAGGTCAGTGACAGGATTTGCATTCTGGCCACTGTAAAACACTTCATTCCACAACACACACAAATAAAGCAAATAAACCTGAAAACCCACTCTGTGGGAGTACTTCATGTGCAGCTTCCGTTGACAGGGAAGCTCACCGGCTGACGAGATTGGCGAAAAGCCACAGGGCAATCTTCCTGGGTGGGTGTGGTGGGGTTTGTCGGGGTGGTGCTGAGGTGTTGTCCAACAGACGGCGGTCTCCTACCTTCAGGTGGGTGCTTGGAATGTTCTCACTCTAAGATTTGATGATCACCTGTCTCTGTTATCATCTGAGCTCTAGCATTTGAACATCAGTATTGCAGCACACTGTGAGGTTCGGAGATCAGATTGCTGCGTGACCATGGTGGGTGGTTACACCTACTATTGGTCTGGTTGCTCTGATGGTTACCGTGCCAAATGAGTTGCTGTAGCTGTGATCAATAAGCTGACTCCCATTATAATGGAAATAACACCGGAAAACGATCATATCATGAGACTAAGGATTCTTCACTCCTTTGGTGTCATTTCCCTGGTCTCTGTATATGCTCCAACTGAGGCGAGTGATCTCACCATGAAGGACGCATTCTATGCCACGCTCGAGTGTGTGGTTCATCGGCGCCCCAGGCAAGATACTTTTCTCGACTTGGGGGATTTTAATGCATCAACTGGCACTGATAGGGATGGTCCCCACGGGTCTGGAACTGTGAACCAGAATAGCACTAAGTTCCTTGACTTTGCGAGGAGTCATGGCTTTCGGGTGGCTGGTTCATGGTTTCAGCGCCCACAAGCTCATCGCTGGACTTGGTATTCCAACGCTGATGGTGTGACAAAGGAAATTGACCATGTCCTCACTGATGGTCGCTGGGGGATGATCCAGAACTGCAGGGTATACCGGAGTGCTCAGTTTCTCAATACCAACACAGGTTTGGTGGAGCAACTCTTAAGTTTCAGCTTAAATCCAGGAGAATGGTACCATCCTCGCCTAGGCTGGATGTTTGCAAGTTTAACGAAGAGAGGGTGGCTGAGGAGTTTGCAAACAGTCTGACTGGGGATTTGGGGGGTCTGGGTGTTGACGAAATGCCCTGAAACTTGAACTTCTGTAACTTTTCATCATAAAGCCATGCACCAAGTTTCACTTGAATATGTTAAGGGGTATTGGGAAAAAGTCTGAAAACCCACAGGTGAGACGGACAGATGGACTGACAGACAGAGAGAAAACCGGTAGTCGCCTCTGCTGAAACTGGAAGGGGACTAATAAATGCATTCTTGTCACATACTCTTGGCAGAACACTTCATGACCAGAAATGACCATTACATCAATTAAGTCACTAATTAGTTTCAGCAACGATTTCACTCCACTTGAAATTCCCCTTCTGGACCCATATAATTCCAGCCAAAAGGGGGATGAGAGAGGGAAGGTGGGGCCTGCTCGTGTTTAATACAACACAAATCAGAAGAATGATAATTTAAAAAAAAACTCTGTGCAATGACAATGAAATTCTCCAGTATGGAAACACATTTCTCACAAAAGGTAAATAAACAGGTAATAATAATAACAATAATAACTAGAACTGCCACTTTATAACTGCTGGCAGTGATGACCGGGTACCCAGATGTCCGCCTTTGATACAACATGAGACTTTCTGTAGATGATAGTTGCAAAGTTTTCCTTCGATAGGATCAGTGGTTCCAGAGAAAACATTATTTAATATCGATACAAATACAGCCCTGCTTCGATACAGCGTGGGACTGACGAGTTACGAACCGGGTCGCACAAAGTGTTCCATCTATGTATTCCATATGCAGTCAGCCCTTTTTCCTGGGGACATTGGTGGTATCAATCGAATTGCTGTTCCTGTACCCTCAGGTTCGGGAAACGAGAAGACGTATATGTGAGTGGAGTCCTGCGACCTCCAGTGTTGGAATCTCGGAGGAATTACAAGGAATACCATTACAATCGGTTAGCTCCAGAGCGGCAGGTGGATGATTCCATTGAAAGATTTGATGACGAGATTCATGACATGCTGATCAATGACTGCCGTAGTTCCACAGCAGGTTTTGAGTTCACAAGGGACTACATTATTTGGCACATTGAAGCAGTCAAAGAGTTTGCTGCAGACGAGAGATTGATTTGACTGGTCATCTACACAGCATACATTTTCAGAAAATTTTCAGGACTCCTGGCGATGAATACTTTCACAAGACAGATTTTGGAACAAGACCTTTCTCTGGATCCACTACTACCACAAATGTCCGTACACCTTTTAATCACAGAGGGTTACTCCTCGCCATGCTTTCAAAGCCCATCCGACACACTCTCAGGATTTGAAGATAATTTGCCTTCCTGCTGGTCTCTCGAGGGTAGCACACCTGGCATCATGAAGTTCTGAGAAATGACGGGTGCTGTCGCACTAAGAACAATCCAATTTTACTGACACTCCTTGGGTGAATGGTTAGTTGACTAAGTATATCCGGTATATATTTCCATTGGTGAAGAAGGATGAGTCTGGATTGCAATGTTTTTGCTTTGAATGTTCTGGAATGCGCAAGACGATGTTTAGTCCTGTGAATAGGGCAGAATTGTTGCTGATCTTCCATTCGATGACGAGTGATGATTTTCAGAAGGTGACGTGACTGCTGCAGGCAGTTGCTTGACAATCTGTGGCAGGAAATCACCCGTGACCTCGGTCTTACTGACTGTGACCTTTGGGCGAATGTCACTAGTGAAGACAGACATTCTGTTCTTCGTGGTGAGTGGATGCAAGCGGTCCGCCTCTGATCATGTTCTGGAAGGCTGCACGCCATGTCCTGAATTTCTCAGGCTTATCGGCAAACACAGAAACCTCTGTTTGAAACCAAGTCTTGACAAGACAGATAGTTCACACAGTCCTGCAGGGCAGGCATCACTGTTGGCATGATTGATGGCTTGATGTCACGATCCAATGGGGAATGGCGAGACACTGGTAATGTTGTTTCCAGATCGGTGTTATATGTCCTCGCAGCATACGCGGGCACAGCATGGGTGGACATTGGATTTTGTGAGAAACAAGCTGATTGGTTGTCGGTTGTAATCCCACCGGACGGTGATGAAGGTCAAGTATACATGGTGGGAAACGTTCTCATGCACCAAAGTTCCCTGTGTATCTTTGTGTAACTTTGTCAAGCACAGGAAGAAATGGGGAGGGACGACACAGAGTTGGGTGTGAGGGTACATGGAGTTGGAAGAGGGAGACAAAGATGTTGGGAATAAGGGGGGAGGGGTTGAGGACTTGGGGTTGGAAGGGAGATTGGGGCAGTGGGGACTTGAAGAAGAAAGGGGGAGGGGATGACACAGTTGGCTTGTGGGAGGGAGAGGAGAGAGGGGACAGAGTTGGGATACAGGGGTTTGAAGATTTTTTATGGGGGGGGAGTTGAGGACATTGAATTGTGAGGGGAACACTGAGCTTGGGTGAGGTGGTGAAGGGGGCAGAGAGATGTCAGAGTTGGGAGGAGGTTAAGGACATGGGATTTTGTGTGGGTGTTGTGGGTTAAGGTTTGGGACCTGAAATCACATTTTACATGATGCAGAATTCCGATGGGTCCATGATAGTGTCATTGTGTCTTTTGGATCCTCGAGGTATTTTGGGTTCTCTAGGTATTTTAGGTCCTCGTAGTCTTATGGATGCCCTCGGTCATTTGGATCCCATCGGTCATTTGGATCCTCGGGGTCTTTTGGGTGTGCCGGGTCCACCATTGACAAGGGGTGTTGCAATGCACGTGACATTGTCAACACAAACACCCCCATCGAGCTCATTGGTGGACTGGTCCAACTGAATGTGCAGAGAGCCTGAGAGAACTTGCAGATTACTCACAACAACCTGAAAATATCAGTTTGTGTAAAAGTGAAACCAAAACATGTGCAGAAACCGAAGGGGGGATGAGGGTGTGGAGAGGGGTGCGCACCCCCTTTACCCCCCTCCCCAGATCCACCCTTTGAGTTTGTGTAGTGAAATGACATCAGCAGTCAGAAGGTGTTACCCATGAGGAAATACAAAACCACAGGCTCTGATCGTTTATTCGATCTTTAACATCTGTTTCCGTTTTATTGAAACACCCTGGAATGCTTCCCTTGCCTCGAATCACCGTCAACTACCAACACAAACACGCCGAAGTTAGTAGTTTACGTCGTTAACATCATCGCAATAATTCGATAAAAACAACTGATTGGAAATTGAAAATTTAATTGAAAAACAAACAAACCCCAAACGTCTGTTGATTCAAAAGAACAATCGTCAAACGTTGGAGGAGCGAGGCATGCCGGGAAATATTCCAGCCACACCTCCTCTGGCATTTTGTGCTTTTAAATGTTCTTGAAAACGATGACTCGGTTGAAATTAAACGTCTGCACGTTTAAAGGTTGAGGTGTCCGATGTTATGAAAACCCAATATTAAATTGGGAATGCGTGGTTGTTTGATTTTGAGGAAATTACCTGGTTAGAAGAGGTTCGAGATCTTAAAAATGCTTATTTGTGCTCGAGAAGGATCCTTCTCCAAGCTGTTCAAACTGTTTAAAGGGAATTAAAATGATGATGTTGTTCAAAGATTTCCTGTGGTGGATATAATGAGCAAATCCTGCAATTCAGTAAACTCGCTTCGGCTCGATGGGACGAGAAACTGCTGGAATGAGGGTTATAAAGTGAGAAGGAAACACATCGACTGGGATCAGGAACAGGTGTTTCCAACGACGTCCTCGTTTGCTCCAAAAAAGGCAAACAAAATGGACACGTTGCTTCACCAAGTGATGGTGTTGACTATCTTGTGTTTGTATTGTTTCTGGAATTGATGGAATTTTCGATGGAATCGATGGAATTATCGATGAAATCGATGGAATCGTTCCTGGAATTACAGATGGACAACATGGAGGGAGATGGACAGCGTGGAGACAACATGTCGAGATTACCTTGTCCACTCATTCCATTGTGTTACCATGGAGACAAGAAGAACAAGTCGTTGCTGCAGTTGCAGTGGAAGAGAACAGTCCAAACTTTCTCTGATGAAAGCATAATGAAAACAAGGACAAATGTGTCCAAGAGCCGTGCCAGAAGGGTTTTGTCTTCACCAGAAGAAGAAGAAGAAGACGATGCATAATAATAAGAAGAAGTCGAAGAGGAAGAACGCGGAGCTCTCTTGGAGCCAGCGTTCTCAACACGACGCGGCTAAAAAATAAACTTCCATTATTCTATTTTGAGAACGAAGTGAGGTTTACTAGTGAGACAACGAAGGTATTTAATGTGAGGTTTTCACCTTAACTAGTCACAAATAAGGTATTTAGTGTGAGGTTTTACACCTCAACTAGTCACAAATAAGGTATTTAGTCTGAGGTTTTACACCTCAACTAGTTACAAATAAGTTATTTACTGTGAGGTTTTACACCTCAACGAGTCACAAATTAGGTATTTACTGTGAGGTTTTACACTTCAACTAGTCACAAATAAGGTATTAAGTGTGAGGTTTTACACCTCAACTAATCACAAATAAGGTATTAAGTGCGAGGTTTTACACCTCAACTAGTCACAAATAAGGAATTCACTGTGAGGTTTTCACCTCAACTAGTTACAAATAAAGTATTTTGTGTGATGTTTTACACCTCAACTAGTCACAAATAAGGTATTTACTGTGAGGTTTTACACCTAAACTAGTCACAAATAAGGTATTTAGTGTGAGGTTTTACACCTCAACTTGTCACAAATATGGTATTCAGTGTGAGGTTTTCTCCTCAACTAGTTACAAATAAGGTATTTAGTGTGAAGTTTAAACCTCCACAAATTACAAATAAGGCATTTAATGTGAGGTCTTACACCTCAACTTGTTACAAATAAGGTATTTAATGTGAGGTTTTCACCTCAACTAGCTACAAATAAGGTATTTAGTGTGAGGTTTTCACCTCAACTAGTTACAAATAAGGTATTTACTGTGAGGTTTTACACCTCAAGTAGTTACAAATATAGTATTTTGTGTGAGGTTTTCACCTCAACTAGTTGCAAGTAAGGTATTTACTGTGAGGTTTTACACCTCAACTAGTTACAAATAAGGTATTTACTGTGAGGTTTTCACCTCAACTCGTTACAAATAAGGTATTTAATGTGAGGTTTTACACCTCAACTAGTTTTGAATCAGGTATTGACTGTGAGCTTTCACACCTCACATTGTCACAAATAAAGTAGTGAAAGAGAGGTTTTCCACCTCACCTAGTTACAAGTCAGGTATTTCGTGTAAGGTTTTCAACCTCAACAAGTTGCAAATAAGGTATTTAATGTGAGGTTTTACACCTCACATCGTCACAAATAAAGAAGTTAATGTGAGGTTTTCAACCTCAACTCATTACAAATAAGGTATTTAATGTGAGGTTTTACACCTCACATCATCACAAATAAAGGAGTTAATGTGGGGTTTTCACCTCACCCAGTTACGATGAAGGTATTTACTGTGAGGTTTTACACCTCACATCGTCACAAATAAAGCAGTTAATGTGGGGTTTTCAACCTCTACGAGTTACAAATAAGGTATTTCATGTGAGGTTTTACACCTCACATCGTCACAAATAAAGTAGTTAATGTGGGGTTTTCAACCTCAACGAGTTACAAATAAGGTATTTAATGTGAGGTTTTACACCTCACATCGTCACAAATAAAGTAGTTAATGTGGGGTTTTCAACCTCAACGAGTTACAAATAAGGTATTTAATGTGAGGTTTTACACCTCACATCGTCACAAATAAAGCAGTTAATGTGGGGTTTTCAACCTCAACGAGTTACAAATAAGGTATTTCATGTGAGGTTTTACACCTCACATCGTCACAAATAAAGTAGTTAATGTGGGGTTTTCAACCTCAACGAGTTACAAATAAGGTATTTAATGTGAGGTTTTACACCTCACATCGTCACAAATAAAGTAGTTAATGTGGGGTTTTCACCTCAACTACTTACGAATAAGGTATTTACTGTGAGGTTTTACACCTCACATCGTCACAAATAAAGAAGTTAATGTTGGGTTTTCAACCTCAACTCGTGACAAATAAGGTATGTAATGTGAGGTTTTACACCTCACATCGTCACAAATAAAGTAGTTAATGTGGGGTTTTCAACCTCAACTCGTTACAAATAAGGTATTTAATGTGAGGTTTTACACCTCACATCGTCACAAATAAAGTAGTTATTGTGGGGTTTTCAACCTCAACTCGTTACAAATAAGGTATTTAATGTGAGGTTTTACACCTCACATCGTCACAAATAAATAGTTAATGTGGGGTTTTCAACCTCAACTATTTACAAATAAGGTATTTAATGTGAGGTTTTCACCTCAACTTTTTGCAAAAAAGGTATTCAGTGTTAGGTTTTCACCTCAACTCGCAACAAATTAGGTATCTACGGTGAGGTTTTACACCTCATCTCGTCATAAATAATGTACTTAATGTGAGGTTTTACACCTCAACAAGTTACAAATAATGTATTTCTGCTGAGGTGTTCCACCTCCACTTGTTACACATAAGTTATTTGGTGTGAGGTTTTCCTTCTTTATATCAGGCTTTCTGAAGATCCACGCTGCTCTTCCCAGTCAGGGAAACTGGCTTGAAATGTTCCTCAAACATCACCCGCCCACCTTGGCCGCTCAGATTACCACATCTGACAGGACAGCTCTTTGAGTCGTCGATCCAAGAATAAAATAAAGTATACTCAGACACTAACAATTTGCTGTTGGCAGGACTGTCAAGAGCCAAAATGGGCCCGGGGGCAATACTAAGTGTATAGCCTACTTCATCCAGTTTAAAATACCAGTGCGTGCCTGTAGGTGCGTGCCCGTGTGTGCGTGGCCGTACGTGCGGGCCCGTAGGTGCGTTTGCATAGGTGTGTGCCCGGACGTGCATGGAAATGGAAAAAATGGAAAATGGAAATGGGGTGGGGGGGGGGAACTTGTGACGTCAAAGCACCGTGTCCTGTCATTGGTTGATAAATAAATGGCCGTTACTTTGGAGTCGCTTGTCCGATTAATATCAAACCTTGAAAAGGCACATCCTCGGGTCCCCAGCAATATTCCTGGCAAGTTTCAATGAGAACGGACCAGTGGTCATCGAGAAATGGCGGTCACAGACAAAGACACAAATAGAAAGACAGACAGACA